>NW_024425563.1:96020113-96098979 GCF_017311325.1 Ursus maritimus | reverse complement strand
AGCTTTTCCTCATCAGCTACATCTGTAAGTTTTCCTAAAATAGAGTTCGTTCAAAAAAGCAAGAAAACAGTGTTTGCATCTTTCCCTTAATTCTCCACTTTTAGAGTGAGAAGTTGGGCTCCAGCCACTTCTGATGGGGACAGCTGAGTTGTGTGTGCTTTGTGGGAGGACGGGGGGCAGGGAAGCCTCTGTGTGTCTTCATGTGTTTGAGGTTTTGTAAGCTGTTGGGTCCGTTGCAGACACGATCTATAAAGGCTCAGAGCGGCCTGTGTGGGGCCTGTCAGGTTCGCTGTGGGCTGGGCTGGTACCTTCTGCCACAGCCCGCTGGTCCTGGAACGCTTCTCGCTGGAAGCGGCATCTCTCCGCGGAGCCCTGGGCCTTCGAATGGGTGACTGGGGATGGGAATCTGGCTCCGGGGTGTTCGGTGTTCCCGGGTATCATCGTGTGCGGGCTCCTTAGTGTACGCTGGTAGGAACTAGCTCATGTGACATTAACTAAGTCATGACTCCACCTGCTGTTCCCACCCGGAAACGTCACGTATGCAGAATTTACATGCTTTTGAAATAGATTATACTTGAATTCTCTCGTATTAAAATCTCGATGTCTAGAACGTCAACATTATTTATTAGCACTTTTCCTAAAATGTTTTCAAAGTAATAACACCATTACTTCCACCAGAAATGAAACTTCTTCGTGAGCTTTCAGATTTATCTGTGGTTCTTTGGCCTTTAGAATATATTCTCACAATACTGCACATCAAAGTAACTCGAAATTTATCTCTCTTCTCTATTGCTTCCTTGAAATACGGTTATATTCCTTTGTTTCGGTTCTCAATTATCAGAGAACTTACTGGTTTCTTTTGGTTTTGTTTTTACTTTTTGATTTGATTTTTGAATATATACAACATTTATGGGAGTTCATAGTCAAAACCATACAATAAAGTGCAGTGGAAATTTTGTGATTTGCCCATGTATGTCTTTGCCCATTTTTCCATTGGAGACTTTGAAAATGTCTTATTGATTTTAAACAATAATAACTGTCATGTATTTTGCAAATGCTTTTCTTTCTTCTCTGTTGGTTGCTTTTTAAAATGATTTTTAAAAAAGATTTATTTGAGAGAGAGAAAGAGATGGAAAGAACACGGGAAGGGGAGGGGCAGAGGGAGAGAGAGAGAAATCTCAAGCAGACTCCCTGCTGAGCATGGAGCCTGATGTGGGGCTCGATCTCATGGCCCTGAGATCATGACCTGAGCCAAAATCAAGAGTTGGTCACTTAACCCACAGAGCCACCCAGATGCTTCTCTGTGGCCTTACGCATAACGGACGTTTGGAGACCGCTTTCTCTCTAACCCGCAGGTGTGGAGGTCTCAGCCTGTGACCCTGGCTGTGACGTTTGAGTCTGCGATCCTCTGTGACATCTCCCGAGGCCTCTCCTACACCTGGACCTTCTGGAACTCCCAGGGCTGGCCCGTGGCCCTGCCCCCCACCGTCAGCACACACAGGCAGATGGTCACCGTCCCCAGCTACTTCCTGGAGCCCGGGAACTACACCGCTCTTGCCAGGGTGGGTGGTTGGCTGACATACATCCCGCCGGCCTCAGCAGGAGCTCAGCCCCCATCGCTCCAACCTGCTCTATCCAAGAAAACAAGGGTTGTCACAACATGTGTGGCTGGGCTCTCCATAAATGCTTACTTAGTTCCTCTGAAAGAGCAGATTGCATGTCCAAACACAGGCAAAGTCATTGTGAAAATCTCCTTATTCTTTTAGCAAAGGCCTCCTGAGCATCTGCTTTGACTGTGTCGCTGAGGTAGTCCCGGATGTCAGGGGACATCAATATGTGTGTCATCCCAGAGCTTCCCGCCTGGAACGGGAGGGGACGTTAGTGAGACAGCTGAGGCCGTGAGGACACCCTGGTGACTGGGCTGCTGCTGGCACTTGGTGTACTTTGCCTGGAAAAATGGTGAAAATATGTCATCCCTTCTAGAAGAGTCCGTTTCTTGGGGCAGAGTCTGTTCCCAGGCAGAGACTGGCCCTGCATTTTCCTGCTGTCTGAAAGTTCCCTGGGGAGCTCATCACCTCCTGGGGGAGGGATGGCTGTGAGCCCTGCCTCTGATGCTTGCAGTGTTCCAGGTCAGGAGAGGATTCTAGAATGGTGGAGGCCATGGACGGTCCCATGGAAGCACGTGGGGTTTGAGGAGGTGGGCGTTGGGACACAAGGCTGAACACATGAGTGGGGGTTTCTTCTGAAGACTAGGGGAGGCAGAAAGGAGGGATTGGGCTTCACTGCTCAGCGGACCCCATTGGAAATGTTGGAGGGGAGTCAGGTGGGTGTGGTAGTGGGGAGAAGGATTGTGATGGGGTCTCTGAGCAGGGGGACACCTGCAGCAAGGGAGGAGGGAGGGCAGGTGGAGTGTCCTGGGGAGTGGGGGGGATGCTGGGGTCTCTGACCGGGGAGGACAGGAGCAGTAAGGGAGGAGCCCAGGCAGGCAGCCCTTGCGTTTTGAGGATGGGACAGGGGAAGGAGCCAGAAAAGGAGGCAAGGTTTGGTCTGTCTATATTAAGCATCATAAGGAGGTGTGTCACCAGAGAAAAAATTCTAATTGCAATATATAGATAGATAGATGAGAACTTGATTCTTTCTAGAAGTACCATAGTTAAGATAATTTAAAGATGAGTAAGAGCTTTCTAACTATATGCCCTGCTATTTTTTAAGAAGAAATGCATAAAAAGATCCCTACTTTCACCAATATGCAAGTAATTTAAGGGGAGGCAGAAAGGAGGGATTGGGCTTCACTGCTCAGCGGACCCCATTGGAAATGTTGGAGGGGAGTCAGGTGGGTGTGGTAGTGGGGAGAAGGGATTGTGATGGGGTCTCTGAGCAGGGGGACACCTGCAGCAAGGGAGGAGGGAGGTCAGGTGGAGTGTCCTGGGGAGTGGGGGGGATGCTGGGGTCTCTGACCGGGGAGGACAGGAGCAGTAAGGGAGGAGCCCAGGCAGGCAGCCCTTGCGTTTTGAGGATGGGACAGGGGAAGGAGCCAGAAAAGGAGGCAAGGTTTGGTCTGTCTATATTAAGCATCATAAGGAGGCGTATCACCACTTTTACTTAAATTTTAAAATAGTGGAAATTTACTTAAATTTAAAATAGTGGAAAAGTTTTATTAGTTGTAGTCTTTTTTTAAAAAAAAATCACTTGTTCCTGTAATAGTCTGTATTGTTTCTTGGTTTAACACAGCTTAAAATCGTTAGCGTCCACTGTCACATCGGCAGGGGGGAGTAGGTATCCCGTTTCTGTGACCGATCGTGGGCTCTCCTTGTCACTGAGGAATCTGGGAAGTGACTCCTAGAAGGGTAGATTTCAGCTGGACTGGCGGGGCCCAGAGCAGACCCTGTGAGGTCATGGTGTGGACTGTGCTACCAGCCTAACTTCCCCGTGTCCCAGCTGGGGCATGAAGTTGGCTGACATACATCCTGCCGGCCTCAGCAGGAGCTCAGCCCCCATCGCTCCAACCTGCTCTATCCAAGAAAACAAGGGTTGTCACAACATGTGTGGCTGGGCTCTCCATAAATGCTTACTTAGTTCCTCTGAAAGAGCAGATTGCATGTCCAAACACAGGCAAAGTCATTGTGAAAATCTCCTTATTCTTTTAGCAAAGGCCTCCTGAGCATCTGCTTTGACTGTGTCGCTGAGGTAGTCCCGGATGTCAGGGGACATCAATATGTGTGTCATCCCAGAGCTTCCCGCCTGGAACGGGAGGGGACGTTAGTGAGACAGCTGAGGCCGTGAGGACACCCTGGTGACTGGGCTGCTGCTGGCACTTGGTGTACTTTGCCTGGAAAAATGGTGAAAATATGTCATCCCTTCTAGAAGAGTCCGTTTCTTGGGGCAGAGTCTGTTCCCAGGCAGAGACTGGCCCTGCATTTTCCTGCTGTCTGAAAGTTCCCTGGGGAGCTTATCACCCCCTGGGGGAGGGATGGCTGTGAGCCCTGCCTCTGATGCTTGCAGTGTTCCAGGTCAGGAGAGGATTCTAGAATGGTGGAGGCCATGGACGGTCCCATGGAAGCACGTGGGGTTTGAGGAGGTGGGCGTTGGGACACAAGGCTGAACACATGAGTGGGGGTTTCTTCTGAAGACTAGGGGAGGCAGAAAGGAGGGATTGGGCTTCACTGCTCAGCGGACCCCATTGGAAATGTTGGAGGGGAGTCAGGTGGGTGTGGTAGTGGGGAGAAGGGATTGTGATGGGGTCTCTGAGCAGGGGGACACCTGCAGCAAGGGAGGAGGGAGGTCAGGTGGAGTGTCCTGGGGAGTGGGGGGGATGCTGGGGTCTCTGACCGGGGAGGACAGGAGCAGTAAGGGAGGAGCCCAGGCAGGCAGCCCTTGCGTTTTGAGGATGGGACAGGGGAAGGAGCCAGAAAAGGAGGCAAGGTTTGGTCTGTCTATATTAAGCATCATAAGGAGGCGTATCACCACTTTTACTTAAATTTTAAAATAGTGGAAATTTACTTAAATTTAAAATAGTGGAAAAGTTTTATTAGTTGTAGTCTTTTTTTAAAAAAAAATCACTTGTTCCTGTAATAGTCTGTATTGTTTCTTGGTTTAACACAGCTTAAAATCGTTAGCGTCCACTGTCACATCGGCAGGGGGGAGTAGGTATCCCGTTTCTGTGACCGATCGTGGGCTCTCCTTGTCACTGAGGAATCTGGGAAGTGACTCCTAGAAGGGTAGATTTCAGCTGGACTGGCGGGGCCCAGAGCAGACCCTGTGAGGTCATGGTGTGGACTGTGCTACCAGCCTAACTTCCCCGTGTCCCAGCTGGGGCATGAATGGGGTGGTGGAGTGTTTCCGAGGCAGGCGGGCTGGCCAGCCTCCCCAAGAGGCCACCTGTCTGGTCTGGCCCGAAACTTGGCAGACCACAAATACTGTTGTTGGTTTGGTTAGAAATGGTCATTCTCGCGGGGCCTGGTTCATACTGTGTAAGGTCACAAGTGAGTGCCACGTGACCTGGCAAAAAGAGAAAGGGACAGGACAGCATGCCCATGGGGTTCCCCCTCCATCCCCCAGCTCTGAGCAAGTGCGTACAGTTGGATAAGGTGAGAGAAGATGGGCATTAACATGCTTGGTAAGACCAAGAGCCAGTAGCCCGGTGTGTCCAGTGCTGAGAGAGTCCCTTTGCCCAGGCTCTGGGGAGTGGGCTCACAGCACCCTCTCCTGCCCACATGGGAAGGGTGAAGGCTGGGGTCCAAGCCGCCATGCTCAGTGGCTCCATTGCTTGGCACACTTACTCCTGAGCCATGTCACTACCCACAAGTGGGCCCCGGACTTGTCTTCCTCCAGGTCGTGGAGACCTGACTTGATGAAGTGCTTTTGCTGATGTCTGAGCTTGTCATCACGGTGCCTCCAGGGGTCATACCCTCAGATGTCCAGACATCCCGCTGTCACTACCATCTTGATGGGTAGCTCCCCGCCGCACTTCCCCATCTTTGGATGTTCCTGAGGGGTCCTCGGGCGGGAGGAGCTGGGCAAGCAGAGACGGGAAGAGTAGGTAGGAGTGTGATCACAGTCGGTAGACAGCCACCAGCAGGGAACCACGGGGGCCTTTCTGAAGGAGATCACAAAGGACTGGGTTTCAGACCAATGAAAAGAGCAAGTGTTACACTCTGGTTTTTTTTCAAATTGTGTCAAACATCTCAAAGAGCCCCTTTGAATGGCCTATTTATAAAATGTTACAGTATTCCTGAGTTACAAAATATTTGTCTTAAAGTTCATTTACATTGCCTCAAGACCATCAATCACATGGGGGCTAGAAATGTAATTTTTTTTAAAGATTTTATTTATTTGAGTGCGAGCGAGAGCAGGGGAGGGGCAGAGGGAGAATCTGGAGACTCCCCACTGAGTGCAGAGGCCAACACGGGGCTCGATCTCACAACCCTGAGATCATGACCTGAGCCCACATCAAGAGTCAAAGGCTCAACTGACTAGGGCCACCCAGGTGCCCCCAGAAATGTAGTTTAAAGAAAGCCATTTACTGCCATCCGAGACCCTGGACAAGCTTCCTATCGGCAGAGCAGGCTTGGCGGCTGGCCTGTGTGCGGATGACAGGGACCTGTGTCCTCAAAGGTGTACTTGGGGAGTCCCACCTCTGTGTGCCCCCCAGACGTGAGCACATGTCCCTACCCTCCTCTGCTCTAGCCACCTTGGTTCCACCGGGCACACAGTAGGCTGTTTCTCTGACACAGGTGACTGGTCAGGGTTCAAAATAACAGAGCCTCTCAGTGCAGCGCTGGCAGCTGCTGTTGGAGCCAGTGGCACGTTTACACTCATCTTTCCAATGTTATCATGTTTTTAAATTTATTTATTTATTTTAAGTCATCTCTGCCCCCAAGGTGGGGCTCAAACTCACGATGTTGAGATCAAGAGTCGCGTGTTCCACCGACAGAGCCAGCCAGGCGCCCCAGTTTCCTTGCAGCGTTAGAGGGGCAGCTCTGGCCCCAGCAAGCCTCCCGCCCAGTCCCCTGGGTGACGCCCCCTTGTCGCCACGTTCCAGGTTCAAGTGGAAGGCAGCGTCGTGCACAGCAACTACAGCCTGGCGGTGGAGGTGCGAGCCAGGGCCCCCGTCAGCGTCATCTCCGAGGGCACGCACCTGTTCATCTCCAGAGCCCCCGCCTTCACCGTCGTCCTCACGGGCTCCCAGTCCTACGACCCAGACCGCCCGGGGGCTGCCCTCAGGTGAGCACTCGGGAGCCGAACCCACGCCTCACTCAGGATAACAGGAGGGAGTTTGGGGCAGGGGTGTCACTCAAACCTGAGTAGCTTTGGAAGCTGGTATTTATCATGTTTTTTGAAAAGTGGAGTTTAAGTACTGCCTCAGTCCGTGCGGACTGCTGTAACAAAGCCCACGGCCTGCGTAGCTTACGAACAGCGGACGTTGCTTTCTGTGCCTGGAGGCTGGGAGGCCAGGTCGAGGGCTGGCTGCTTCGGAGTCTGCGGAGTCCTGGTTTCTAGCTGGTTCTTGCCACGGCGTCTGCACTGAGTGGAAGGGGTGAGGGGGCTCTCGGGGGCTCTGCTATAGGAGCCCCGTCAGTCCCTGTGGTAGAGCCTTGTGACCGAATCCCCTCCCAAGACCCCTCTCCTCACACCGTCATGCTGGCCGTTTGGTTTCCACATTTGAGAGGGACACATTCAGTCCTTGGCAAACACGTTACTCTGTGGTTAAAATTCTTGCTTTGGTGTATGGGGGACTTGATCTCCGAGTGTCCTACATCTCTTACTGTTGGAGGTCGCTGGCTCAGGCCTTGGTCTCCGGTGGCTTCACCCAGTTTCCTGATGTGAACATGGTCCATGTGATCGTCACCTCGAGCATGGGTCCTCCACGGACACCGTCCGGAGCCCATGGCCCGGGAACATGCATTCTCCACAGACACCGTCCCTGTGCCGGTCACCTCGAGCATGCATCCTGCGTCCAGACTGTTCTTGGCCGCCAGGCTGGGTGTCCCACCATCTCCTGGTCTGGTCCCCCTGCAGCCTTCCCAACTTTGCTGACAGAAGGATCCTTCCCGTCATTCAGACCAAAACCTCGAACGGTCCTCTTTTTTCTCCCACTTCCCAGTCAGTCTGTTGGGAAACACATTGGCCCCTTCTGGGCTGAGCAGCGTCTTGGGCTTCCTTCCATGAGGTCTCCTCCCCGGTCCCCGTGCTCCCTCCGACCGCTGTCAGGCCATTCTTCACAGAGCAGGTGGATAGAGTCCCTTAGAGCCCTGACTGTCATCACCCTGCCTCCTTCTGTCTGCGCTCAGACATCACATGCCCAGGAGGCTTTCGATGACCCCACGGTGAGGACAGTCCCATGCCGACTCTGCGGTGTCTTTTTCCATAGCCCCTTCTCCCTGTGACATCGCATATTCGCTCACGTACTGCAGTCATCATCAGTGCTCTGTCCTCGCTGGAATGCTCACTCCAGGCAGGGCAGGGCCGTGACTTGGCATATCCCTGTGCCTCACACATAGTGGGTACTCAGCGGGTATTCCTGAATAGTTAGAGGAGCCACTTTGCTCTCTTCACCCCGTAAGCATGGACATTTGCTGCTTCCCGAACACGGCCTTTGGTGGAGGCAAGAGGTGGCCCGTTGGACTCGCCGGTCACAGGCTTGTGTTCTGGACGATGCACAAGGCTGGCCGCGTACTTCCCGTGCCCCAGCTGCAGGAGGCAGAGTGGGGTCTTGTTCACGCTGCACCTCCCCCAAGAGGCCCACACAGCACCCATGAGCAAGAGTTCAGCGTGTGTCTGCTGAAACGGGCTGAGTCTGCTCCCTGGGAGCAGGGACTGTTCCCGCCCCGCCCTGGAGGACCGTTGCTCTCCCAAGGGCCTGAGCTGGACTGGCGCCGACCAACCTCCTAGAGGCTCTGAAAACAGGGCAGTGTAGAACCCGTGCCTGGGTTCAGGTCGCTGACAGTCCAAATAGGGAAATGAACTCGGAGGAATGAGCAGCAGTGCAGACTTTGGGGGTGCCATGGGGGGGGGGTCCCTGCCCCGCCCAGCCCACACCTCCTTCCTCCCCGCACCTCCCGGTGGGGCTGCTCATTTTGGTGTGTCCCCCAGGAGTAGAACCTGCTCCCAGCGGGGATTGGGGCTGGCTTCCTGACTGTTGAGCGTGGTGCTGACTGTCGCAGGGCGCAGGACTGTGCGAGGGGAGGCACCTGGTGCTCATCTCCTGGCCCGTCCACCTGCGCTCCGGGATGGACAGCTCCCGAGTACTCGGCCTTCCCAGGGTCAGAGGCGGCGTGGTCCTTCGGGGCTGCAGAGATGCCAGTGGGGGTGGGAGGTGGCACGCGCAGGGCCGGGAAGCACAAGTGACCAGAGTAGGGCCCTGAGCCAGTAAGCTGGGTGGGGCAGGACCTGGCCCCCCACCTTGGCGGCCCTGCTCCCGCGTTGAAACCTCCCACCCCACCTCCATCAGAGAGTAAGGGAAACATGTCCCCTGCGGCCCCAGGAAAGCCCCATTAGTGACCCGGGGGTGGTCACCTGACTGCCAGGGCAGGTGCATTCAGCCTTGCAGTGGCTTCTCCCGCAGCTATCACTGGAAATGCACTGCGGCCAGCAGCCCCGGGCACTCCTGCTTTGCCACCTCCTCTCCACGCAGCCTGGATGCCGGAGCTCCCTCCCTTGCCTTCCCTGCGGACTCTCTCAGCGACAGCTATGACCAGTTTCTTGTGACGCTGACGGTGTCCAGTGCCGGCCGGAACTCTTCAGAGGCGCAGGTGTTCCTGTCCCCTCGCCCCGACTCGGCACTCAGGTACCGCCTGCCCCTCGGTCCCTGTGGGACGGGTCTGAGGGCTGTGCCCTTCCGTGCCCTGCCCAGCACGTGCGGGAGCCACCTGGGGGGCCTGTTGTGTGTACAGGAGCTGGGGCCTGCTGAGGAGAAAGAGGGCTGACCAGCGAGGCCCGGGGCCCCGCTCTCCACTGGCCCTGGGGCAGAGCGCTCCAGGCAAATGCAGACATGTGGGGGCTCCAAAGTGGAGGCACCTCTCCGTCATGGCAGCTGCCCTAAGACAAGGGTCTGCTCTGGGGCTGGGGGCTGAGGCCGGATGGAGGCAAGGCATCTCGGGGTCTCTGCGCAGGGCCTTCCAGGCATCACAGGGCTGGGCCGGCTGTGACGTGGGGACAGCGCAGGGGGCACCTGAGTGAGGGCCTCGCTGAGCCCCAGACACCGGACGCAGGCTGGTATGTGCCTCAGCTGCTCCGCATGCCCCCAGGGGAGCTAGGTCATTAAAGGGGACAAGCAGGACACCTGGAAGGACTCGAGCGAGCAGGGCTGCTCCCGTACATGGACCCTGTAAGGGGTCTGGGAAGTTACAGTCGCCTTGTTGTGTAAAAACTGCTCGTGGTTAAAAGCGTGGTGAACAGGGTGGGTTCTGGAAGGCTTCCTGGAGGAGGAAGCAAATTAGCTGTGCCTGGCCAGGACCAACACAAAGGAGAGGACGTGAGCTGTGGCACCGATGTCAGACTGATGACTCTGGTGGAGACCCCCCCCCCTCAGGTGCTCAGGTTTGAGGCCATGAAAAATAAGTCTCAGCAGACAAGATTGGATGGCTCTCCAAGGTCCAGATAGACCGAGGTCACCTGCACTTTTTTAAGGGTGCTGATCTGCCTCAGTCCGTATAGCATGTGACTTCTGATCTCGGGGTCGTGAGGTCAAGCCCCACATTGGGTGTGAAACTTACTGTAAAGAAAAGTTAAAAAAAGAAAGCGAAGGAACACCAGTACAGGGCTACAAACCTTGGGCCATAATTTAGATAATTATATTCAATAAATACTTAGATATATTTTTCAGAATAAACTTTTATTCTAAAATACAATGTACTATGTAATTCTGCTACTCACAAGATAAAGAATTTATTTAAAAATTCTCTTTCACCATGTTCTAAAGGCAGTTGGATGTCATTCAGTCCTGTCAGGCACGATCTGGACCCCTGTGGACCACGTCCCTGGGAGGTCCGGGGCCAGATGGGCCTCTCCTGGCCTGAGTCCATCCCGTTCCCCCCACCAGGTGCACACACACACCCCGTGTGGCAAGAGACATGACTGCTTACACGTAGATACACACACACACACACACACACACACACACAGAGGGATGGGCCGGCCTGAGGCCCCTTGAGGAACCTGCGTGGCCCCATGTGCTGGGCTCCCCCCACCCCTGGTCTCCTACACCGGAATCTGCGTGTGGAGGCCACAGTCTGAGATGTGTGCGGGCGTGGCTCCTTCATGTGGGAGATGCCCGCACCGCACACGCACTTGTGAATGGTCTCTCCCACCTTGACCTGCTAAGGGCTGCTGAGTCCCGCAGGAAAACATCCCACTGAATCAGGCCTAGGGTGGCCATCCCAGAGCACCCCGTAACATGCTAAGGACTGTGTGTGCCAGTCAGCAAAGGAGGCTGGGGAAGTGGTGGAGGGGCCACGGGACTGAGGGACCTAGTGGGGTTCCACATGTGGAATAGAGGGGGCAAAGAGGGTGGCAAGGCCATGGGGCATGAAGACCGTACCCGCCATTAGGGGTGTTCAAGTGAGGCTCGGGTTGGTGGGAAGGAGCCCCGAGGTGAGGAGAGCACTTGGGGGCCTTCCTTCTGGGGAGAGTGCAGCTGGGGCCAGGCTCAGGGGGCCAGGGGGCCACGGCGCCGTCTGGGCTCTGTCCTGAGCTCTGTGCGTGCCTCGTGCATCTGGCCTCCTGGACCTGGCGCAAGGTTGTGCTCGGGGGAGCACCCAGTAGGGGCTCAGTCCTGTTGGCCTGACATCGACACGTGCTTAACGCGAATGCACGAGGCGGCAGAACCGTCTGGTGCTCCCCCTATGATCTCCAACCCGATTTGCACGGCACAGATTCGTCCACATCTCCCGGGTCAGCTTTAAGGACGTGTTTGTTAACTGGAATGAGGAACTTTCTCTTCAAGCCGAGTGTGACGACTGTGGTGAAGGGCCCCATCTGTCTTACTCCTGGGACCTCTTCCTGGTCAACGCGACAGAGAGGACCCGAATGGAAGGTACGGTCATAGCCACCTTCATTTTGTTAACCCAGGGAGGACTCGGGTATTTGGAGATTGCTGAAAACGTGCAGATTCTGACTCGTCCGGACCAGTGTCCCTGGTCATGCCCACCACACCAAGGCCCCCAGCCCCTCTCCTTCACCCTCATGGGGACGGAGGAGATGCCCGGATGCCACGGCTCAGCCTCCCGCACGTGAGACCGGACCCGGGACTTGCCTCTGTCCCTCGTGGCTCCTGCTGTCCTTGGGGCCAGTCCTCACCCCAGCTCTGCACCCTGCGACTTCAGGCACTTCTCCGAGACATGGTTTTCTTGGGTGGCAAGGGTGCATCCCAGCACTGTGCAGGGCGGTGGCCACGTGACGTTGATCACGTGTGAGAACTTGCCAGCTCTGGGATGGGATGTGGCCTGGGTGTGAACTGGAAGGGAGTGGGGTTCTCGCCGGTGGCATCTGTGATAAGAGAGATTGTTGCAAATGGCAGACAGAGGAGCCTTTGTTTCTGAGCTGGGTACGGCTGGTTCCTGGGACAGAAGGTTGTGCGAGCCCACACTTAAACTTATTCTTTATACATTCCACGGGGCCTCACAAAGCTTCCATACACGGGTTCTGAGTACAGCTGACTTCACAGCGAGGGGGACAGGAACACATCGGGGCCATTGTGCCCTTCTTTGCAGGAGAGCCATTCCCACAGTGGGTTTTCCAGAAGCAAAGCCAGGGGGGAACACATGGGAGGAACCGGCACAAGCACCCAGTGGTTAAACTTGCAGCCAAGCCAGTGTCTGTCCAGAGGCCATGCGTCTCCCATTATTGTCACAGAATCTTACTCTGTGACGGCAGCGAGGATGAGCTCACCCTAGCGAAATGTCCTTGTGTTACATCCATAGAAATTTTCTTTGTTGTTCATCCTTGCTCGGGAATTAGACCAATTAGACCAGCACTCTTGAGAGTTGTTACATGAGACGTGGACAGGTGAGCGTGGGTCAGAAGCTCCATGTGCCCAGAGTGTGCCTAGAGTAGGTGTGAATAACCAGGTCAGGCACACAGGTGCAGGGGGAGCCTGAAGTGAGCAGATCCTGGGGGAGCTACGGCACCAATCCCGCTTCCCCGGGGGTGGTCCCCCGCCTCTGGGTGAAAACCGCGCTCCCTGGCATTTTCTTGGATGTATCCTTCTCGGGTGTGGGTCACGTTTGTTAAAACGGCATGCTGATGTAATCCGTAGACCTTTTTGTTTATTTATTTATTACTTTTTAAAAGATTTTATTTATTGGAGAGAGAGGGAACACAAGCAGGGGAGAAGCAGAGGGAGGGGGAGAAGCAGAGGGAGACGGAGAAGCAGCCTCCCTGTTAAGCACAGAGCCTGATGTGGAGCTCGATCCCAGGACCCCGAGATTGTGACCTGAGATGAAACCAAGAGTCGGACGCTCAACTAACTGAGTCATCCAGGTGCCCCATAGACCTTTTTAATCCACAGAGTTTTTCCAGTCTGAACATCTCACCCTGTTCCGTGTTTGTTCAAGTTCCCTTTTGTAGAACAGCAGGGCTGCTGGGCGCTGCCAGACTGGGGGCCGTTTCGAAGCTGCCAGAGTCCAGTCCGCCGTCCACGGAGCCGAGCTGGCTGGAGCCCCATGCAATGGGCACACCGTCTTCACGGGAGCTGTCGCGACAGACCTGGGGACAGCCAGTCCTCTCGGCCGCAGGGAAACCCTCCTCAGGGCCCAAGGTTGGCGGGCACTGGGTTCCTGCTATGGTGGAGCCTGGCCCCCCTGGGAGTTCGTCCCTGCAGAGCCCATCCCCTTCCCCCTCTGGTAAGTGCCACTGTCCCGTCACATCCACTCGTGGGATGCTCGTAGAGTCTCAGGTCCTTCCTCCCTAACTGGAAACCCTGTCCACGCTATGATAGCCATCTGTGCACATGGCCTCCCTCGTCCCCGTCTCCTTCCCAGCAACCAGTCCTTTCACTTTATCCCTGGTTTTCAAGCTGCCCAGAATTTCATGCCTCTAAAGTTGAGAGAGGAGCTCGTTGTCAGGGAGCAAAGTTGTGGCCCAGAATCTGCCTGTCCCTCATGGTCCCTCCCCAGTGACGCCATCGAGACCGTGCTTTCCCTGGGCTGCAGTCTGGCAGGTGCCACCGCACGCTGGGGCCCCCGGGGCCTCAGGTCAGCTGACGGAGGGGCCTCTGGACTCCTCAGCCCCAGGACAGGACGGCTGCAGGGACAGGACAGTGATGTTTGCAACAGGATGCGCTTGTGTCCACTTCTTCCTCCTGAGAGGAAGGAGCGCAAGGTTCTCTGCAGGGACAGTGGGAGCTTGGAGAGCGAGGGGCCCTGGCCTCAGCCCTGTGCCCAGCTGCTGGCTTATCCTGGGGAAGCCGCACACCCAGACACCCGCTTCTTCCACTGCCGTGGCGATGCAGTGACATGCACAGAGCCGGGTGTGGACTCTAGAATCAGACGCCGCAACCCGTGTGCACGGTCAGGAGAGCTGTGTGGACTTCAGGGGAGTCTGTGGCTTTAAATGACATGTCATGGTTTATTCCTCTTATATAGATTTTGAAGTCTATTACAGTGATATTCAAGAAGCCGTGCCGCCCAGAGGGAGACAGCCCGCCGACTGTGAGTCTGTGATTGGCACCTCTTTCTGGGGCTCCCCACCCCTGTGTCCCCACGCCAGTGTAATCTCTGAAGCCTCCAAAATCAGGAATTCCCCCCTCCCCGCTCTCCCACATCGCGAGCTCCGAGAGCTCCCAGAGACGCAGGGCATGGTCTGACCCGAATCTTCTAGCTCACCCACTGCTGCCCTCCGTGTCCCCTGCTTCAGAACCCCAGGTAGCCCCAGCCCCACTGGCAGGCGCTGCCGCTCTCCCCATGCCTTGGTCTGTGGGTGATGGGTGCTGAAAACACCCCACTTAGCGCCCTTCCCGGGTTGTCACCATGGAGCGCTGCGTCCTGTCCGGTCGGCGTCTGTTTCCTTCCTCGGTCCCCTTCTTCCTGTCTTGGATCCCCTCCAATCCTGTGACAGACCAGTGTACTGGTCAGTGCTTGAAGCAGGTGCACGCGGTGCTCATGGCTCTTTCCCCGGCTGTCCAGCTCTAGCTCTCCAAGGACACGTCCAGGGCAAGTGTGGACTCCCATCCCAGACAATCACGGTGCCTGGCACCCTGGCACGCAGCAAGTGGTTTTTGAATGGACAGATGCGTGGTTGCTGGACGATGTATCTGTGGACAGAAGAGCTGGACGGTTCATGGACGATGTATCCGTGGACAGAGTTGCTTGACGGTCAGGGGACGAGGTATTTGTGGATGGAAGAGCTGGACAGTCAGTGGACAGAAGAGCTGGATGGTCCGTGGACGATGTATCTGTGGACAGAAGGGCTGGACGGTTCATGGACAATGTATCCGTGGACAGACGTGCTCAACAGTCAGGGGACGAGGTATTTGTGGATGGAAGAGCTGGACAGTCAGTGGACAGAAGAGAAGGACCGTTGTGGAGGATTTGTCCATGGGATCTGCTCTGTGTTTTCTCTGGTATCCCCCTCTCCTGCCCCCGTGGTTTCTTTAGGCCTCTCCGTGCTCCCTCCTGTGTACCACACATGTGTGTAAGGGAATGGCTCCACGCTCACAGCAGGTGCCTAATAAGTAACACTGAATGAAGAGAAAACACTATATTCATAAAATTGCCCTTCCTGACGGTGACTCACGCAGAATGGGGGGGTCACGTTCTCCCTGCATCTTCTGTCCATGACTCCGAGCCTGGAGTCTCTTTGCCCTCTGTGGTTGTCCCGCCACACCGCGTGCTGGGTCAGGCAGGAGACTTCCTCTGTCTCTGCCTCCATACCCCACCCCCAGGCAGACAGCCCCAGGTGCTTTCAGGCCACACCCAGACCTCCTCGCCTCCAGGCCTGTTCTGGGCTGCTTTCTGGCACTTTCTCCCGCCTGGTTTCCTTCTTTCCCACCCCTTCCAGCAGTGTCTTCAACCGCTCTCCGGTGTTCACTCCAGAGCTTGTTCTGGCCTCTGGCTGCTCCTCACCTGGGGCACTGCCCATGGGCCCATCGCTCTAAGTCAGCCCCTTCTCTGTGCCCCCCGTCCGCTCCCCATGCCTGGCCATGTCTGTCTTTGCTCATGGTCACCCGGTGCTGTAGTCCAGAGGCGGCCAGTGTCGTCTGGTTTGCTGGGCTGACTTGCTCCGCTGGGCCCCTGGCAGCCGGGCCCCTGATGCTCTGGTGAGCGGCTCTGCCCTGGGCCAGCTCCCGGGCTCAGCGAGCAGGGTATTTGCTGAGCAATTGAGGACAGGCAGGAGGGAACAGGCCATCACACCACCCACCACACGGTGACAAAGGACAACTCTGCAGCATGGGTATTTTGATAGGATGTGTCCAGCAACACTGGCATGGTTCTGCATTAATATTTCAGAAGGTCAGTGCGACTTTCTCCCTTGACCATGTGTTGTTGGCTTGCCTTGTCTTCCTAGGGGCCAACGCCAGCCTCCCGGGAGCAGGCTCAAGTTTGAGTGCCACTGGGGGCCACGGGGACGGGGACAACCTGCTGGACCCCTCGGCCCCCCTGGCCGCTGCCAAGCCCACCCTCACGGTGGACTGGCCCAAGTCACCGGTCAGCCGCGCTCGCTTCCACAGCTATACCTCCTCTGGTAGGAGCCCTCTCTTCGGATCCGGGGGTTTTTAGCCCGTTCACAAGGGTTTGGGACCAGCCCGTCCGTCTCTTCTGCAACATTTCCTTTCAATAGGGAAGTCCTTGGGGTCATCATGCCTTTCCTGCTTGGGCATGTCCCTCCGTGGACCGCAGGCCAAGGCTCCTCATCAAAGGCAGAATGGGCCTCTGTAGCCCGCCAGGAGCCGCGTCTGCAGACGGGGGAGGAGCCTGCTAAGCCATGCCCATGCAGGACCCCAAGGCCGGTATCTGGGTGCCCGTGTACGCAACGGCCGCGCCCTCCTCCCTGGGGACGGTCACCCCACAATGTGGGCACAGGGGCACTGCTCCTGTGGGGCAGCTGCCCTTGTGCATTCAGTGGGCTGGCCCACCACCTCTCGTGGGGACACGTGGGACTCCATTCCCCACCTCCATGGAGGCTCTGGGCCTCCCCTGCTGTCAGATGGCTGCCTCTGCCCCCTTTCTCCCCATATTTTGGGAAATGACGGTTTCCTGCATTTCGGGGTCAGCCTCTGCCCGCTAAGGAGGGTACCCCATCACCAGGGGGCAACAGTCACACCCAGATTTAAGAAATGGTTCACAGTCGGTGTCCTCTGAGATGAAAAACCCCTTTGAAATGCCTTAACCATGCCTCGCGGACAAAGTCGATGTGTCAGCGAGCCAGCTTGTATGCTGAACAACACGAAGGACACAGTGTGAGCTCCCACCCAAGCCCTCTCATTGCTGGCAGCTGAGTGTGACCCTGCCCCCCCCCCCCAGGCCCCTGCTCAGGGCCGCTGCCATCGGGCAGGGGAGGTGGGAGGGGAGGCTCCAGCTCCGTGTAGAGGGAAGGTGGTGAACATCTGGGGGCGTTTGCAGGTAGGAACAAGCACACTCCATGGACTGGGGGGGGGAGCCAGTGTGGAAGGGGTCTGTCTGCCCCCTGCCCTACAGAGCCCGCTGATGGCCCTCTCCCTGTGGCCGCTTCTTCTCAGGTATCACAGGACACATGGTGACGATAAAGCCGTTCTCACTGAGCCCTGGGGACACGTACGTCCTGCAAGCCTCCGTGGGTATGTTATGCACTCAGCAGGACCTGGTGCACGGGAGGATGAGAGTTTTCATCATATTCAGGTTTTTTCTGGAAATTACAGCCACTTCTGACCTCCAGGGCTCTTGTTCCAGAGCGTCCTGACCCTCCCTCCCTCCCCACGGTCCCACACTACTCATTCTTAACTCCTCCTGTGTTTCTGATCCTTATGCGATCACGTGGGTGGTCAGGTCACGGTAAAGGCTGAGATGTTTGCCTTTTAAAAAACCCGAAACGACATGTGTGTTTCTTTGATTTCTCCAAGACAGCTATGTACGTTGATCCTTTCCCTGAATTGGTTGATCATTTCTATGCATGTGTGAAACCCAGAGAGGTGGAGGTGTTTGTAGGGTCCGTGTCCGTCAGCTGCACGGTGACCCGGCGCCCTGGTCTGCCTCCCTTCTGGCCTTTCCATGATGCAATCACATTTTCCTTTTGGGGGCAGTTTTGGACCTTCTGCCCCATTTCTGTCAGTTTTTAGCTCCATATGACAAGGGCAGAGGATCTGACAGTTCACGTGTGCAGACGGGTTGGGGTCAGAGTCCACAGGTTTGGGCTACTTGAAACCCCTGGTATGTTTCCAGGCTTGTCTCCCACATCATCTTCCTCTCACAAGAAGCACGAGGCCGACGGCCTTGCAAAATCCCTCAGTAGGGTCCGTGGGGTCCCCGAGCTTCATTCTCATTCCCCCTGTCTCTGCTGACAGCTTTGCAGACGTCGTCCTGCCCCTCCCATGGTGCATTCGGAAACGGACCCCGGGCACAAGAGAAACAACATTGCTTTTGCTTTCACAAACACTGCAAAGCAAACCTTTGGCCCTCCCTCCCATTGCTGCCGACATTTGTCCAAATTACTAGACTGGGGGCCGTTTTCTTAGGCTATTCACACTTCTTCCGGGTGGGAGAGACTCTGAGCCTCTCTGCCGGAGGCCCAGAGTGTCCCCGTGTGTCCCCGCTCACCTCGCCATGCCCCTGCCCCCAGCAGCAGCACCCTCCCCCGGGCTCCTGCACACACTGGGCTGGGCCATGGACTTGACCCTTCTCTTTGACTTGACCTTGTGTGGGCTGCAGGGCTGTGTCCTCACCTCCTGCGCCCGCCAGAATCCTGCAGAGGGCGGGTCCCACAGATGACCGGCTCCACACCCTGGCAACCGCCCGGGGTGCTCTGTGAAGATGCAGTCATGCAGTTGTGTTTCTCCAGTGTGGGTTTTAATCCTCGCCCTCCTGTCTGTAGCTTCCCCGCACGGGGTACTGGGGAGAGCTCAGCTGTACGTGACACTGAATCTGGCTCCGCGGGACGTGGCCTGTCAGGTACAGCCACATCGCGGCCTCGAGGCTCACACCATCTTCGGCATCTTCTGCATGTCGGGGAGACCGGTACGCTTGGCCACCCCGAGTCTGTCCCAGAGGCTGGGGGCAGAGGCCGCTCTCAGAGAGGGTGGCCAGCTCTCTGGGGAGATGCCGTGGGACGCGAAGCTTCATCCCAGGGACTGGCGGCAGGAGTGCTGACATTACTCCCCACTCTCTCAAGGACACACCACCCCATTCCTGTCCCGATCCTGCTCCTTCTCTCAGAAACCCACCGTGTGCGTCCCTGAAGGGTCCGATCCTGGCCTCCCTCAGGCCACAAATGCCCTGCTCTTTTTTTTTTATCATTAAGTTTTATTTACTTTTAAAAAAGATTTTATTTATTCATTTGAGAGAGAGAGAGTAAGAGAGAGCACAAGCAGGGGGAGAGGCAGAAGCAGGCTTCCCACTGAGCAGGGACCCCCCCCCCAACGTGGGACTCGATCCCAGGACCCTGAGATCATGACCTGAGCCGAAGGCAGATACTTAACCATCTAAGCCACCCAGGCACCCCATTATTAAGTTTCAATTTTAATTCCAGTGTAGTTCACACAGAGCACAGTATTAGTCTCAGGTGTACGACTCAGAAATTCAGCGCTTCCCCCCATCACCCTGTGCTCATCATGACAGGTGCACGCCTACATCCCCATCACCTGTTTCCCCATCCCCCATGCACCTCCCCTCTGGTGCCCTTCAGTATGTTCCCTGTAGTGAAGGGTCTGTTTTTTGCTTTCTCTCTTCAAATGCCCTGTTCTGACACCAAGAGCTATAGAGCAATTCACATGAGTGCCCCTCTCTCCCATCCCCCTTCTGTTTTATCCCCTTCTCCCCGAGGAGGTTCAGAGATCTGTGTCTCTGTGGCTTTGGGGAGTTCCCAGCTCCGGAGAGCACACAACCCTGAGTGACAGATGCAGGATTCTCTTGGCTCTGGGTGAGGGGCCCTGGTGGGGGGAGGTCCCGCCACACGTGTGCGCATTCGGGGAGAGGAAGTCAGTACCTACCCCAGCCTGTCTGTACAGGACGCTCTTGGGTAGAGTGAAAGATGCAGGCGTGTGTATTCACTGGGGATGTAATTCACAGTTTATCTATACACTGTTTTTTGCTCCACGTGGAACGGATCCTAGGACTTTCGTTACAAATTTAGTTATCGGATAGGAAAGGCCTCCAAACGCACTCTGTACCATGGCAGAGACAGCCAGTACTACTCTGCGCTGCCAGCCGGCGAGCCCTTGGACGGCTATGAAGGTAAGTCAAGCTGTGGGTTTGGGTGGCTGGCTATGCTCATGGTTCTAAACCTTTCCCCCCCGGCTTCCAAAAACTAGACAATGTTAAAACTGTGTATCTAGAAAATAGAATTTTTATCTGTTCATTTCAAAAAGTGTCATGCTTTTTAGATTAGGTGGATTACCTACTTTTAATTTTTTTGAAAAGATTTTTATTTATTTGAGAGAGAGCGTGCATGAGCAGGGGGGAGGGGCAGAGGGAGAGGGAGAAGCAGATTCCCCGCTGAGCAGAGAGCCCTACACCACACGGGGGCTGATCCAAGGACCTGAGATCATGACCTGAGCCCAAGGCAGATGCTTCACCAACTGAGATCTTAAATTACAACTGAAACATAATGTAAATGCCAAAATGCCAAAGCACATCCTGTATTTATGAATTAAATGTTGAGACTAAGCTGTCCCTTATCTGCTAAGGAAGTTTGTGGTATCTGGTGAAACCTGCATTGGTTGTCAACAGAGCCAACTCGAGGGGCTTCCACCATGAAGGAAAGGCTGGGGTAAAGGGATGCAGAGTTAGGATGTGTCGTTCTCAGAACAAAATCGGCTCTACCGTGCTGACAACCTCCCGGCCCCGGGGGCCTGCCTGCCCTGAGCCCGTTAGAGACACAGCCGTTCAGGAAAATGGCCCCATCTGTAGAACCCCCTCCTGCTCAATAAACCCCTGGAGTCGCTGATCTAGAACTTTCTTTGAGCTGGCCAGGTGAGATTATTTCTGCCTGAGGTCTGAACTCGCTCATCCTCTTGGTTTTCTTAAACCTCTCTTCTCGAAGCCCAGCCAGAAAGCTCTCTTTTTCATGAAACCTTGCCTGACCCCAGTTAGAAACGTGTGCACTGCTCCGGCGTCAGGTCAGAGACGCGGAGCAAAGGCGTTCCGAGCCAGACGCCGGGGTCAGTGAGGATGGGCGCTTCAGCTCTGGGTCACGATGAGCGCGGTGCACGTTGGTTGGATGGACGGACGGAGGTGGTTTTCCTGGGCCTGTGTCATAAATTCCTCCAGAATGAAGCTGCATGGCCCTCTGTCTCCTGGAAACTTTCCTCCAAACGGATGCTTGCCCCCCCCCCCAGGCTCCGCCACTTCCTGGCATTGGGTATGAAGCCCTGCTAGTGGTTCAGACCTGTCAGGGCCCCTCCCCAGATGCCTGCCTGCAGGGCTGTGTGGGACCCCGTCCTCGGGGGCCTGCAGACCACGGGGCTGGGCAGATGCCCACATAGGACATCGGGGGCAGGGCCTCAGTTCCATGTTGGACGAAAGGGTTTCTTAGCATGAATTTGTAGACCCAAATTTCAGGCCACGGTCGCCGAGCAGTGTCAGGGTGAGTAATGTCACTGAGTCCATTCCCAAAGTGTGTACGAGGCATTACAATGGTCAACACCAGGATGATGGATGCCGATGCGTATCCGACTTCCAGCTTCACAGGAGGGTGAATGCAAGCAGAATAAACACAGTGCAGTAGGTACCAGATCCTATCCTGTCCCGTCTCTTGCGTGAAGGTTCCACAGACTCAGTGTCAGCTTGGAGCCTGGCCTGAACTCTGTGGCTCTCTTCTGCTCTCTGCCTCCAGCCGGAGGACCCATGTTATCTGCGGTGGAATCCCCACCGTACTTGCTAAACTGTAGCTGTCTCGCAGCTGGAATGGGGACCCACCTTCTCCTACCAGCTCAGAATCCTGGGAGGAGAGGGTGGAGCCCAGCATTCACTTGTCCTGGTGATTGGATGGCCTGGCATCCAGGGGCCACATGGGGAAAAGCACCGACCTTCAAAATTAAGTCCCAAATCCTTGGCTTTGTGTTGCGGGTTGAGAATGCTTTCACGCCCCTGGCATGCCTCTGGTCTGCCTTCTGCGTGGTTCCTGCGGCTGGTCCTGCGGCCTCCACGGGCAGCATCATCTGCATGTCTCAGCCCCCAAAACCCTGGGCCTGCATCACAGGCCTGCACCCTGAGGCCCCAGCAAAGCCATTTGCTGCCACGCTCCTGGGGCCGCACGCGGACTTCCCTTCTCTGCCTGTCTCTACACCTGCCCTGCTTCTGTACGTCACTGAGGAGCTGCTTAAAATGTTATCCAACCTTTGATCCTCTGTTGCCGAGTGTGGGTTTCATTCTCGGGTGTCCCACGGCCCCAGTTTCCCGTGGCATCCTGCTGCCGCTGGTGCAAGGGGCCTGCAGGTCAGACGAGTGAGTGAGTGGAGCACTTCCTGGCTCCCGTGGCCCGTGGCGGCCACTTCTGCTGTTCCACCCTTAGACCGCTCCTCTCTCCCGGGGCCTCTGGGGCTCAGTGCCCTGGACCTCCATGTGGTACTTGCTGTTGGAATGCTGACCTCGCCACAAGGATGGGGCAGCCTTGCGCTCAGAGCTCGAGCCTTGCTGTGATGTGATGTCACCGTCCTGGGCACATAGGTCTGCCCCGCAGAGAATCTGGTTCCCAAGGTGCTGCTCTCCACCATGACCCTCCTTTGCCACGTTCCCTTCCAGTCACAGTGTCCACTGAGATCACAGATGGCACAGGCTCCCAGGTGCCACCGTGCGCCGTGACAGTGACCGTGCTGCCCCGTTTCCACGGGAATCTCTGCCTGGACGAGGACACGTGAGTAAGCCACACAGAGACACCCTAACACCTGCCTGTGTCTCCTCTGGAGTCAGCCATAGGCAGGGTACACGGTGGCTCCCAGGGACCCATCTTCTCGGGATGAGCCAAAGAGACAGCAGGGCTCTGCCTCCACAATCCTAACCCCCATCTGCGCGGCGTGTGCACTCAGGGGCGTCCTGGGCCACCATCTGTGCACCATGGGTCCCTTGGCTTCAGGACGCTTACAGAGCTGTGCACCCGCATCCTGAGCCCCAGTGTTTGAGCATTTCCATTGTCCCCTAAACCCGTGGGCTCCTTAGCTGTCACTTTCCTTCCCCCACCATGCAGCTTCCTCCCACAGCCCCAGACGGCTGCTAGTCTACCTCCCGTCCACAGATGGGCCGGTGCTGGACATGTATGCAAACAGGTCACAGCCTGTGTGCTCCTTTGTGCCGGCCCCTCTCGCCAGCTGTGGTGTCTTTGAGTTCCATCCATGTCGTGGTGCCGTCACAAGCCCAATCCCTCCTGTGATACTCTGTTGTGGATCCGCCACGAGCTGTTGTCCATCAGCTGGCAGACGTGTGACGTGTTTCCACTTCGGACTATTAGGAATAACGCTGTTAGGAACAGAGGTGTGGACATGTGTTTTCTTTGGTTTTGGGAAGATACCTAAGGGTGGAGCTACTGGCTCCCAGGGTCACCCCATGCGTTTCATGTGGGGAAAGCAGCCAGTCTGTTTTCCAGAGTGGCTGCACCATTCCCACAGGGCCCGAGTTTGTCCCCATCTATACCACACTGCTACTATCTCTTTTTCATGCCAGCATCCCAGTGCTGCTGAAATAGTGTGTGCTGTGCCTCGGATTTGCATTTCCCTCATGACTAAAGGCAGAGAGCTTGCACACATCTAGCTTCGAGAAATGTCTGTTCATGTAGCGTGTTTAAAAATTGGGTTGTCTTTTTCTGATTAAATTGTAGGAGCTCTTCACATATTCTGGGCGCATGTCCCTTGTCAGAGACACGATTTGTTAATATTTCTCCCCACTCTGTGGTTTGTATTTTCTCTTCCACGTAGTGTCCTTTGAAGCACAGAAGTGTGTAATTTTGATGAAATCCAACAGACTAATTTTCTCTTTTATTTCTTGGTGTATCGATAGAATTTACTGCTGTGTTTCTTCTAGGAGATTTCTAGTTTTTGCTCTCACACTGAGCTCTGTGATCCGCTTTGGCTAACGTGTGTGTGTGGTGTGAGGTAAGGCTCCAAGTTCATTTTTCCTCAGGGAGCTGTCCAGCACCGTGTGTTGAAAAGGTCAATCTTTCCCCCATGAAATTGTCTTAGTCCCTTTGTCAAAAGTCAATTGACCATAAATGCTACGGAGTCTCAGTTCTACTCCCTTCATCTGTGTGTGACTTCATGTCAGTACCACACTGTCTTAATTACTGTAGCTTCGTAGTGAAATCTGAAATTGGGAAGCATGAACCCACTAACTTTGTTCTTTTTTCAAGATGGTTTTGGTTATTCTGGATCTCCTGGTTATTATTTTGTCAATTTTGGCAAAAACCCACGTGGGATTTTGATAGGGATTGCATTGAGTCTGTCAATCACTTTGAGAATATCGTCCTCTTGAGAATATGAAGTCTAACGACCTACGAACAACGTTTTGTCTTTATTTAGATTTTAATTTCTTTCGGCAATGTTTCTAGGTTCCAGGGTACAGGTATTGAACTTTTGGCTAAGTCTAATTACAAGCATTTTATTCTTTTTAGTGCTATTATAAATTGAGTTGTTTGCTTAAATTCGGTTTTTGGATTCTTATTGCTAGTGTGCAGATACACAATTAATGTTTCTGTGATTGGTCTTGTATCCTACAGCCTTGCTAAACTCATTTATTTGTTCCATTAGCTTCTTAGTGCATTCTTTGGGGTTTTTCCATGTGGAAGAGCATGCCATCTACAAAAGAGTTTTACTCCTTCCTTTCCAATCTGGATAACTTTTTTTTTTCTGGCTCAATTGCCCTGGTGAGACTCTTCTAGTTCAATGGTGAGTAGAGGTGGCAAGTGTGCATATTCTGGACTTGCTTCCAATCTAGGCTGGAAAGCATTCCGTCTTTCACTACTAAGGGTGATGTTAGCTGTAGGTTCTCCATCGATGTATTTTTTGAGGTGAAGAAGTTCCCTCGTAGTCCTAGATTTGGGGTATTTCTATCATGAAAGGGTATTGGATTTTGTCAGTGCTTTGCTAGAACTATTGAGATGACTGTGTGAGTTTTGTCCATTATTATGGTAATTACCTTGACTGATTTTCATACTGGAGCTCCTCTTGCATTCCTGGCACAAACCCCACTTGGCCATGGTGCATGGTCCATGATCATGACGTAGTGTCCAAGTACAGTCTGAGTGTGCCCCGTGCTGTGGTTGTGGGTTTGGATCCTTGCGAACCTCCAGCCCACGGTAGCCACAGCGACTCTGCCCTGTCCTCCCTCGCTTGCCATGAAGTGTCTCTGTCATTCTGCTTGGCGGCTCTGCCCATCTCAGCTCTGATCAAGGGTTTTATGGAATTCTGATGGTCTGCCTCACTGTGTCTTTTTTGAGTTTCTCTTGCACAGACCATCTATCCTCTGAGCCATCCCCTGTCTGTCCCATCTGTCCCGACCCACCCACAAAGCTTTCCATAGCAAGTACCCCTCCTCTGCTGGTAAGCAGGCTGGAAAGGTTCACCGTGTGTGGGAGCAATCCTGGTAACTCTTGGATTTCCTGCAGCTATAACTCCAGCCTGAAGCACCTCTCCACCCTTCAGCTGATGGGCAGTTACACAGAGATCAGGAACTATATCACCATGACGACCAGGGTCCTGACTCGTTGGGCTGCAGAGGACCGAAGTCCCTCGTGTGGCCAATGGTCACGAATACAGGATGCGCTGATCTCTTCCGCGAGCAGACTGCCTTCCGCAGATCAGGTACGGGCCAGAGCAGGGCGGGCTCGGTGCCTGTAGGTCGGCGTCTACGTGGCAGGGCCTCTGACTGGCTGGCTCACCAGCCAGCCGCCTTGCTTGTGAAACACAGTCAAGTAATGGGAGCAGGACGGCCAGCCGGCGTGGCCTCACTCGTCTGCTCCTACTTTCACAAATGCCGTTGGTTCATAAAAGTGAGACCGTGCACAGCAATATCACGCAGATCATTCTGCTCACGTTTCTCTAAGTGCTGCAAATCCCATCTGCCTTTACCTCGCCCACAGTGGGATGACAGCGTTAAGTGTGTGATGACATGCAGCTTCTAAGGAAATGAGCATGTATTCAGATGTCACTGTCCTCCTGCCCCCAATCGCCACCAGAGAGCACTCGCATCTCAGAGCATGCCTCACGTCCCTGATGATGCTCAAACCCATACTGTTTCTCTCTCCGTGATGCCTCTCAGCCTTTTCCAGAATTTCCTGAGCTCTGTCCTCTTCTCTCTCCCCTCCGGTCACACTCCCGCTGGGCTGCGGGAGGCCAGTGGCCAGTGGACGCCCAGATGACACAGGGCCCTAGTAGGCAATGCGGGTCAAGGGGTTCGGTCCCTCCCCCGTCTCTTAGCTCAGAAACCAGGACCCACTCTGTCTTCAGGAGCACGCTGCGAACGAGGCAGCTTTGAACTCCATAACTAACTTTTCCCTCTTGTGTTTGCTTGTTTCTCCGGGTTAGCAAGAAATGAACGATTCCGTTCTCATGTTGAGGGACCTCCTACGCTTCCCTCATAAGGTGAGTGCTGTGTCTTTCCATGTATTCTCCTGCCTTTTTTTTCTTTCTTAATTGGGAGGACTCGATCAGTTCTCAAAGAACCTACAGTGCAGGGTTACGTTTTGATGCTTAAATTAGAAATGGAACTTGCCCTGAGAATTCACTTGAATAGCATTGCCCATCCCAAATCACTGGGGAGGAACTTCTTCCCTAATACAGAAATTAGAAACCTCAAAGTAGAAACGGATTCTGACAGTATCATCCGTGCTGTAGATACTTCTGGTAAGGGGATCGCTGTCTGTTCTTAATCCGGGTAGCGGGTTTTCCAGCTCAGCCCTTCTTTCTTTGTTTTCAAGTTGTTATTTAAATTCCAGTCAGTTAGCATACAGTGTAATATCAGTCCAGGTGTACAATATAGTGATTGAACACTTCCCTACCTCACCCTGTGCTCATCACGACAGGTGCACGCCTTCATCCCCATCCCGTTTCCCCGACTCGCCCATCCCCCTCCCCTCTGGTCACCAGCAGTGTGCTCTCTAGAGTCAAGAGTCTGTGCTGCGTTTGCCTCTCTTTTTTCCCCTTTGCTTATTTGATTTGTTTCTTAAATTCCACATATGAGTGAAATCATATGGTATTTGTCTTTCTCTGACTTATTTCGCTTAGCATAATACTCTCTAGTTCCATCCATGTTGCTGCAAATGGCAAGATTTCATTCTGTTTGATGGCTGAGTAATATTCCATTGTGTATATGCACCACCTCTTCTTTGTCCATGCATCAGTCGATGGACACTGGGCTGTTTCCATAGTTTGGCTATTGTCGATATTG
This sequence comes from Ursus maritimus, assembly GCF_017311325.1. Classification (NCBI taxonomy): domain Eukaryota; kingdom Metazoa; phylum Chordata; class Mammalia; order Carnivora; family Ursidae; genus Ursus; species Ursus maritimus. The sequence goes on along the minus strand of NW_024425563.1, from coordinate 96,071,980 downwards.
CTGCTATGAACAGCGGGGTGCAGGTGCCCCTTCGAATCAGTATTTTCGTGTCCTTCGGGTAAATACCTAGTAGTGTGATTGCTGGATTGTAGTGTATTTCTAGTTGTGATTTTTTGAGGAACCTCTATACTGTCTTCCAGGGTGGCTGCACCAGTTTGCATTCCCACCCACAGTGTAAGAGGTCCCCCTTTCTCTGCATCCTTGCCAACACCTGTTGTTTCTCGTGTTAATTTTAGCCATTCTGACAGGTGTGAGGTGGTGTCTCATTGTTATTTTGATTTGCATTTCCCTGATGCTGAGTGATATGGAGCATCTTTTCACGTGTCTGTTGGCCCTCTGGATGTCTTCTTTGGAAAAAAGTCCGTTCATGTCTCTTCTTCCTTTTTTTTTTTTTTTTTTTTTTTTTTTTTTTTTTTAGAGAGAGAGAGCGCGGGGGAGAGGGAAGGAGAATCTCGAGCAGACCCCCCCTGCCCCCCCACTGAGCGTTGAGCCTGACATGGGCCTCAATCTCACAACCCTGAGATCATGAGCTGAGCAGAAACCAAGAGTTAGATGCTTAACTGACTGAGCTACCCAGGCACCTCTCTTCTGCCCATTTTTTAACTGGATCATTTGTATTTTGGGTGTTCAGTATTGTAAGTTCTTTATAGATTTTTGCACCCCTTCTTTCTTCTCAAATCTCTGGCTCCCACTCTTGAGCTCTTTGCTGCTTTTTCCATTTCTCCCTCTCTGCGGGACGGTCCCCAGCTTTGTCAAAAGGTCACTTATTGACAGTCCCTCTGATGCCACCCCATTTCTGTGCCCCTTTTCAGAACAGAACCTGCAGAAAGTGGGCTTTCCTCTTGCTGTGGTGCAGGTGCATGTTGGGATCTGGCCTTCGTCCCCACCACCACACGGAGCCTGCTCCTGTCCCAGCACCTGCAAACTCCCCGCAGCCTGAGTGCTCTGAAGGTGGGAACCTCTGGGCTGCTGGGCCCCAGCCTCTTTACCTGTGGCTGCGGTGGGCTCCTCCCTTCTCCTTTGCTTGGTGGGTGCCTGAGGGCTATGTCCCTGGCCCTACTCTCTGCACTTTCTCTCTGGGAGGGGGTCTCATCACAGCCTTTTCCATTCAACCCAAGTGACGGCGACGCTGCACTGTGGTCTCCACCCCCGCCCTGTACCCGGAGCTGCAGCCTCGTCTGTACAACCATCCGCTGGTCCCGTGTGCTGGTGTCTGGTGTCCGTGCTCCCCCATCCTCCTCCCCCTCCCCTTGCCCCATCCCCTTCCTCCCTGTCATCCCCTACTTTCCCTGCTCAGGGCGGCAGCACCTCTCCTCCCCATGTCAGCCAAGCCCAGGGGCCGCCAAAAGCCCCCTCATCCTCTTCTGTCCCTGTGAGTAAAGTCTGGTCAGTTCTTCCTCAGAAACATACCTGAAACTTCCTATCTCTGTTCCTTCTGCAGCCGTTCACCCCCAATCCAAGCAGATGACCTTTCTCACCTACACAGGCTGTCTGTGTCCAACTGTGCTCCCTGCCTCCCCGACCGTGCTCCCTGCCCCCGACTGTGCCTCTCGCTGTACCCGGCTGTGCTCCCTTTCCGACTGCTCCTTGCCCTCCAACTGCTCCCTGCCTCTGATTGTGCTCCCTGCCCTCCTGACAGTGCTCCCTGCCCCTCTGACTGTGCTCCCTGCTCCTCTGACTGTGCTCCTTGCCTCCCCAGCTGTGCTCCCTGCCCCTCTGACTGTGCTCTCTGCCCCTCTGATAGTGCTCCCTGCTCTTCTGACTGTGCTCCCTGCCTCCCCAGCTGTGCTCCTTGCCTCTCTGACTGTGCACCCTGCCCCCCGACTGTGCTCCCTGCCTCCTGACTGAGCTCCCTGCCTGACTGTGCTCCCTGCCTCTCTGACTGTCACAAGCAGCAGCAAAGGCAGTTTCTCAGCCTGAATCCACGAACACCACCCCACGGCTCTAACCCTCATGTGGCTTCTCCCGGCTTGTGAGGTCAGACCCAGACAGCTCGCTGAGTGGGCTCCTGCCCTTGCCGTCTTCCCCTGACTGTTCCCTGCACCCCGGGCAGCCCGCAGGCGTCCCTCCCTGCCCTATTCACGGCCCCTCAACGACAGAGAGCTTTCCCTTCACTCGGCGCACGTGCTTACCTGTCACCCTGTGGAGAAGCTCCTGACCCGCGGTCTGCAGTCACCCTCTGCTCCTGCTTAGCGACTTCAGGACCTTCTCAGCTGTCAGCTGCCTTATCACTTCCCTGTTGCCTCCCCTCCCTCGTCGGAGCACCCCCCCATGCACGCAGGGCCCTTCCATTCCTGTGCACCCCATAACCACGGCAGCGATGCCAACCCAGCCCTTCAGACAGAGGGAATGAGTGACGACGTGGACAGCCCTGTCACCCTGTTCCCCTCCCTCCTGCCCGACTCCCATCCTCACCACCTCAAACTGCTCCACGACAGCGGCCACACCTGGGCTGGAAGGCCGGCCACCAGCGGTGACACATCCCTGTGTGAGTGCTGGAGCCGTCCTCAGAGCAGACACATTAGCTGGTGACCCTTGCTGCCTTTAAAGCATTGCTGGCTTCCCAGCAGCTTGAGGACATCAGTTCTCCCGTGTCTCACCGTTGCACTTGACCTGTCTGCGGTTCCTTTGCCGTCACCTTGTACCTTCGCCATGGCCACTTGCCATGCTCCTGTCCCTGCACATCCCTTGTATCCCCGAGACAGAATGCTCTCCCTCAACCCGGAGTGCTCCTACTAGTACTAGCATTATTTTCTCCTCCAGGCGAGGTTCAAATGTTCCCTTCTCTGTGGACTCCAGAGCCCATTAGCCAGAGTCTCCTTTCTCTGGACAAACCCGCTCATGACTGAGACCGGGCCCTGTAGCACCTGTGACACACGGTTCCTTTCTGCATGTCTGTCTGCTCCCTCAGACTGGATTGGGTCAATAATGAACCAGCTCTGGCATGTCAGTGACCCGATCCAACCCAAGTCTGTCCCCCTCACACATGCAGGTGTTCAGCTGGAGGGCTTTCTGGGGCAACGCAAGGACGCGGCTCCTTTTGTGCTCCCAGCACCTCCCTTCTGGCTTCCAGGCTGGAGGAGGGCGTGGAGAAGGGACACCACTTGTGGATGATGTTGCCTGGAGGTGCCACCCCTCACCCATCACGTCCCCCGGGAGGACCGGTCCCAAGGTCACTCCTGGGCTCCAGGCTCCCGGGGATGGAATTACCCCCCGCCGGGTCAGGAGGCTGAGCCTGCTAGAAGCCAGACCCCTCGGCATCGGTCTCCCTCACGTGTCTGCACGCCCCAGGGTCAGCCACGATCCTTGGCTCAGGGCTGCACAAACCTGAGCATGCCTGTCATTTATAGAAACCATTTCCGATCGCTTGGGTGGAAAACATCCAGTGTGAAAGTGGCCATGATGTATTCCTTAAAGCGTTTGTTTGAGTTCAGGTAAGCAAGTAAGAGATTATGCTTTCCATTTTGATGATAAGTCACTTCGGTACGGGCCCTTAGTAGCCTTGTCAGTGTTATTTCCAGGCTAGTTTAATTTTACTGCTGGCGAGCAGAGTTTCATTTCAGGAAGTATTTCCAAAACATTACCGTCTCGGTTAAACAAGATGACTGCCAGGAAGTGGGGTCTTAATTCCGTCTCATCGGTGTGCATTTATCAGTGATTCCGGGAGCTGCTGAGGCACAAAGCAGGAGATCGTTGAGTCCTGTCTTTCGGGCACTGGTGATCGAGGCTTCATGTGGGAACACATAGGCTTCAGTTAACGTGCCAGGTCCTGTAATGAGGAGGGTGACAGAATGTTCCAGAAAGGTGCTGGTGCGGAGAACTTTGCCTGGCGGATGTTTGAAATTGGTTTTAAAAGATAAGTGGGAAGAATCGTGATTTATATTGTTCAAGGTGACCGTGGCCTCATGGGTATGTATTCCTGTCGGCAATACATACTGACGTGTTGATAGGTAGAAGTAATACCTGAGATTTGCTTTTAAATATTGTTTCAGAAGTCCAGGGAGGGAGGGGCTCCTTGGGGGCTCCATCGGTGAAGCATCCGACTCTTGATTTTGGCTCAGGTCATGATCTCAGGGTCGTGGGATCGAGCCCGGCGTTGGGCTCCGTGCTGGGTGTGGAACCTGCTTAAGATTCTCCCTCTGCCTCTACCCCTCCTGCTGTGCACTCTCTCTCTCAAATAAATAAATAAATCTTTTAAAAAAAACCCAAACAAACAGAAGTCCAAAGAGGGACAGAACATGTATTGTGATGAGTAATGGTCACAGCTGGGAGGGAGCCTGTCATAGCACTGTATTATTCTATTTCCATGTATGTCTGAAATGGTCCCTGCTAAGCATTTAGGAAAAGAGAGGAGTAGGATTTTGCCAGCAGACGCAGGGTCAGGGCACTGCAGGGAGAGGTCTTGGTTCTTTGGGAACCATAACTGGGTCTGTGTGCTCCAGATACCTATAGGACGCGGTGGGGCCCATTTCAGAAGGGTTTGAGAAGCGGTTGTTGGGTTTAACCAAGTAGCATCTTAGCATAAATGGCCGTTAGAGACGTTTATTTTCTGTGGTCATTTCATGGGTCAGGAAACTGAAGACCAGAGAGGAAATTGGCACCAGTGATGTTGGCCAAGAATCCACTAGACACCCAATCGGGCTTGAACCCTGCTCTCTCAAGCCTTGGAGCTACTTTTTTAATTTCCAGCAGTGATAGAAGAGGCGACTCTCCCTCTGCCTTCTCTCTTCCTGCAGTTAAGCTTTAAGAGCGCGGTTCTCATCCTCAAAGCTGCCCGGGCGCTCCTGTCTCAGAATCTGCTGTCTGGGAGGCTCGTGGTGGACGAAGGGCCGATGCTTGAGCTCATCCTGCTGGTGTCTGAGGTCTTGGAAGCATCTGACCAGGAAAAACCAAGGAATGCAGGCTACCTACAAGAGGAGGGGATTAAGGTCATCTCGGATCTCTTGTTGGTAAGCCTGACTTTCTCTTCACCAGTAACAGCCATCATGTCTGCTAACTGCTTCTAGAAACCAAAAATACAATTGGTTCCGGAGGTCCTGTGGTGATTGTTCTGGGTGGTCGTGGGGTCCTTGGAAATTTTTGGTTTGAATTTCAAGCGTTTCATGCAAATCTTGTCATGTTTCCATGAAATACTGCTCCTGCTCCATCCTTCCGTGCTTCGGGAGATTTCCTTCTGGGGTGTCTGGGGAGGCGCATTTCTTTACACACGTTCTGCTTCTTGAGGAGCAAAGTGAAGTAATGCAAAGGATTTCTAACATGCATTAACGTAAAAAGCAGCCCTCTGATATCAACTACAGAAAAATCTGCCAAAGTTTCTTTCTGTTGCAGTAACTATGGGAAATTGGGATTTACTGGGTTTTTTCTCCGTAAGAAATGGCCAAAGCTTTTAAGAAGCAGTAAGTTAATAGACAGGTTCTGTCTCTCCTCTCCTACCCATCTGTCCTCCCTCCTGCCCAGACCTACTGGTTTACCTTACATTTGGGAAGTCAGAAAATAAACAAACGCTCCATCTGCATCTCGTAATAGCAACCAGGATTAACAACTATGCATTAAGCTGCTGCACGCCGAACACCTCTCGTCACTGAGCCCTGCAGTGCGGTGCTGAGGTCCACTGCCAAGTGCACGGGGTGTTCAGGCTCCTTCTGGATGGGCTAAGAAGCCACAAGACGCAGAATAGAAGTATCACACTTGTTGCAAGATAAATGAAATCTCAGGAAGATGTGTCAAAACCAAAGAAAACAGTTTGTGTTTTATTGTTATTGGGCATTTATATCTTTATATCAAAATGTTTGCTGGGGCCCATGAATCCCAACCATGCTGAGAGGGGCCGTCTTTCCCACTGTTTGCTGCCTCGCCTCTGGTTCCGGATCCCAGATAACTTGCTCATTTGCACTGCGAACGTTTGACTGTCTGGGCTCCGTTTCAGGATGGCCTCTATGCAAACGAGGAGAATCAGCTCCACGTCAGCGCTGGGCACATGGAGTTCCACGTGCTTCTTCATCGTGACCTGCAGAGCTGTGTGCAGAGCCTGGGCTCCGTCCAGGTGCATTTACCTGCAGACCTGGCTGCACGGGGTCCTGCAGGGGCGGAAATGCAGAGCCCGTGCTACATTAGCCAGCTCGTGCTCTTCAAGAAGAACCCGTATCCAGGGGGCCGAGCTCCTGGTCAGGTACAATACAGCAAGTGACCAGTCCCTTCCAATGACCAGCCCCAACGTGCAGTAGTGATGCTTTGATGACAAAGAAGGGACCAGGGTGGTAGGAACGCCTGGGGGGCTCCGTCAGTTGAGCATCTGCCTTCAGCTTGGGTCATGACCCCAGGGTCCTGGGATCGAGCCCCACATCAGGCTCCCTGCTCAGTGGGGAGTCAGCTTCTCCCTCTCCGTCTGCCTCTCCCCCTACTTGTGCTCTCCCTCTCTCTTTCTCTCTGTCAAGTAAATAAATAAAATCTTAAAGATTTTATCTGAAGGACCCCAGGAATGGCAGGGAGCTGGGGGGACAGAGCCTGGCATTTTCTGTGTGTTCCACACCCCCCAGCCTGGATCAAGTACCTGACAAGGTCTGATGAGTGAATGCACCAATTAATGGTGGATAGCTTCTTTGGGTGACAGACACTCATCTTAGAAAACATTGGTCTTTTATTATTTTTCTAGGAAAATAGACACAGTTAACCAGCCTATGAAAATCATTCAGACTAACGAGCAGTCAGGAAATAGAAATGCAAGTGATTTTTTAGCGCTCAGCAGTGCAACTCTTTAAAGAGACTTATGCTCTGTGGAGGTGCAGCGAGCGGGCGTCTGAGGCGTGTGCTCCCCGCGCAGTGCTCACAAGATGCTTCAGACACCAGACCTGCTGCTGCACTTGCAGGAATCCACAGAGGAGATGAGAAAAGAGTTATTCAAAGCAAGACGTGTAGCTTTCTTTATTCAGAACAACATGATTCATGATAACCCAAATAGAGTCGCACTTGAACATTCAACAGGGGCACAGCTCACTGGTGATTTAAGTGAATTATAATCATCAATTAAATGATGTCAGCCAGGGAATTTTAGTGACTTTGGGAGCTTTTATGCAAACAATGAAGCACGTGCCTTGTGTGCCGCTTACGTAACCAGAGACAGTTTCAGGCGTGGCTCCCCAGATGGGTTGTCTGAGCAAATGTGTTCTATACCCCTTTCTGTCCCTTCCTGGTTGGCTACGATCTGCGATCTGCTGCTCTTTCTTTCTCTATGAGCTTTCCAAGTAAACAGCAGAACCACTGGGGCACCTGGGTGGCTCAGTTTCTTAAGTATCTGACTCCTGATTTTGGCTCAGGTCATGATCTCAGGGTTACGAGATCGAGCCCTGCATCGGGCTCCACACTCAGTGGAAGTCTGCTTGGGATTCTCTCTCGCCTTCTGCCTCTCCCCCAATTAAAAAACAAAAACAGGGGCGCCTGGGTGGCACAGCGGTTAAGCGTCTGCCTTCAGCCAGGGCGTGATCCCACCGTTCTGGGATCGAGTCCCACATCAGGCTCCTCCGTTATGAGCCTGCTTCTTCCTCTCCCACTCCCCCTGCTTGTGTTCCCTCTCTCGCTGGCTGTCTCTCTATCTCTGTCAAATAAATAAATAAAATCTTAAAAAAAACAAAAACAAAAACAAAAACCAAAACTGCTTTAGAGACTAAAAATTATCTAGGAGTGAGAGTTATCATCCAAGTGGTGCACGGTGTTCCCCAGTCCTGCCAGTCTAACCAGTTAAAGGAGCCGTGTTTTTCCACACTGCCCCCTACCCTCAGGTGCCCAGCATGACTCATAGGAGGGGCGTCGCTGCTGGCCCCCCTGCTCCTAGGCGCTCTTGTCTCCGCAGATCGGCCAGGTGGTCGCCCCATCCCTGTTCACCTGCTCTAGCAGGAGACCCATCAGCAGGTGGCAGCTGAGGGAGCCCGTGACCGTGGAGTTCGGGGAGGATGACGGCCTGGTGAGAGGTCTTTCCAAGCCGCCTTGCGTTCATGCAGCCCGCGCCAGCCAGCTTTTCCTGCCTTTGCTGACCTTGCTTTCCATTTGGGGACAGGATAACGTAGATAAGATGACGTTTGTGCTGCTGCGGGATAGAGTGAACGTTCATCAGTTCTTCGGGCATTCTGCAAACCCCCAGGAATCTCTGCACATAAGGATAGAATTTTCTAGGCCCGTTTCAAGAGCTTTCCCAGTCATGGTGCTGGTAAGGTGTGTTGTGGGGGGACCGCCACCATCAGAGCCAGATAGCAGCAAGAGGGTCTCATGCAAACCAGGGAATGAAATTCACTTTCCACGCAGTCCTGAGGCTCGTGGTCTAACGAAATTATGGGACATAGTTATCTGCTTGGGGAGTAAGCTTCCTGCTTTGTTTCCCTGACATTGGATTCCTGCCCATGAAGCTTGTTAGAGTAAGAAACACCTGAGTGTCGGTGATAACACAGGTGGCCTCATTCGGAATCCACTGCTCTCTCCCAGTGTAGACCTGGGTCACAATTCTATTTTTATTTATTTTTTTTTTAAGAAAAAAATGTGTTCAGACTGATGTGTCAGAGGAGACTCAATAAATGAACCGTCTTTCCAGTGATGTTGAGTTTGTGAGGCTTGGGTAGGGCCATTTCACGAACAAATCGCAAGGGAGCACTAAATAAATGACCACTTGGGAAGGTTTCTTGGAATCCTGCCTTGACCGTGCAGCGGGAGCCGCTGGCTCGGAGAGTTCGTCGTCTCTCTGGATGGGCCCGGGTTCTGTAGGAGCCTCTTTCCTCGCTTCCGGCCGGGCCCTCAGGCCATCTAACAGTGCTTCCCTCTGTCCCACCGCCCTGCTCGGGTGGGCCCCTCAGCCAGGTGGCCTTCTGCAGGGAAGATGTCTACACCGCCTGCCCTGTGGGCTCGCTGTGTATCGTTGGCTCCACCCTCCTCCTGCCACAGGGGCCGAAACGTTACCTGGAGCAAATCTCTTTTCTCCCTTTGGATTTTCCCTTAATCTCTTAAGTCACACAGGGAAAAGGTCAGTTGGTTCCCACCAGGGTCTCAGTGACTACACTGGGCTCACTGTCCCCCATCTGCCCGTTCTGGCTGCTCGCAGGTACAGTGAGTAGTAACGAGGACCAGCAAGTGCATCCGCCCCCAGGCCTGCCTTCCCGAGCGCAGAGCGGCGCTGCTATTCCCACAGGCTGCGCCAGTGACCGTTCGCGTTTCGTACTGAGCAAGGAGAGACAGTGTCGCGTGGCTCTTCTTGAAAGCCCCTTGGTGCCAGTCTGTGTCCTTGTCGCCAAAAAGATGTTTGCTCAAAATCCTGTGACTAAGGTCTTTGGGAGGAAAAAGCAAAACAGAACTAGATACTTTTGCCTTGTTTTTCCACACTAGGTTCTCTGAGAAACCTACCCCTTCTGATTTTCTCGTGAGAAAGGTCTACGTCTGGGGTGAGCAGACGGTGCACGTGTACATACCTGCTGGTTCTCTGAGAGGTCAGTGGACATGGTCCCATCATGTTTATTTTTATTTAAAGATTTTATTTCTTTATTTGAGAGAGAGAGTTTGAGCAGGGAGGGGCAGAGGGAGAGGGAGAGGGAGAAAGACTCTAGAGCAGACGCTGCAGCGAGCACGGAGCCCAGTGCAGGGCTCGATCCCACGGCCTGAGCCGATCACGACCCGAGCTGAAACCAAGAGTCGGACGCTTACTGACTGCACCACCCAGGTGCCCCTGGTCCCATAATTTGTAGTTGTTCATGCAATGACAACAGCTGTTAGAGGGTGTGCATGGATAGCGGTGTCTTTCTCTACTCGTGGTGGAGACCGGAAGCCGCGTCAGAGCAGGTGGCCCATCTCGGCACCGCTTCAACACTCCATTTTGGCCAATTTGGTGGACCTTCCCTGACCCCCAAGATCTCTCTGCTGCTGCTTCTCCAGCACCTGTGTTTGCCTCCTCCACTTGCCACTCTGCTGCCCGGCACTGGGGGCTGTGACTCGAAGGCCTCCCTGCAGCCCCCGGACCCCTCCTTGCCCTCACCGGGTCTCTGTTCTCCCCCGAAGGCAAGAAACAGGTAGCGTGCTTCAGGGGGTCCACACGGCATAAACACGCAGGTCCGGCTGATTCTGCAGGCTGTGGTCCTTGACAGGATTGGCTTTTGGCTGATGCACCTGTCTCCTGTTTCCACATTTTTGTGGGACGTGACTCTTGTCCTCTGAGAGCCAGTCACTCTGAGAACTTCATTTCTTTTCAAAATGGACAAATCTGTTATCAAATTCAGATTCTCACTGGCAATTTATTTTTTAAAATATTTTATTTATTTATTAGAGAGAAAGAGTGTGTGCACATGAGAAAGAGAGAGAGAGCATGAGCCGGGTAGAGGCAGAGGGAGAGAGAATCTTCAAGCCGAGTTCCCACTGATTGAGGAGCCCGACGCGGGGCTTGATCCCAGGACCCCGGGATCATGACCTGAGCTGAAGACAGACACTTAACAACTCCTTTCTTTTTGTCAGGTTTTACTTTACTTTCTTAGAATACATTGTCCTAATAGTCACATGGTCAAAAATTACTTGAATTAGTTCTTTCTGGTGTGGACTTCTGTTGTCAGTTTTATAGACAGCTGGGTTTATTGTTTTTTTCTAAATATATTTAACCCAAAGGGTTACTGTTCTCCATTTGCTTTTTCTGTTTGTTTGTTTTTAAGATTTTTTTTATTTTTAAGTAATCTCTACCCCCAACTTGGGGCTTGAACTCACAACTCCAAGATCCCGAGTCATGTGCCCTACTGACAGGGGTAGCCAGGTGCCCCTCATCTCCATCTGTTTTTATCTAATTTTTTAAAAAATATGTGAGACATTTCTATTGCTCAAATGTCTAAGCCTTATTAAAAATGTAGATACTCAGGGGCTCAGAAGGTTTCTAAATGGGGTATTCCAGGGTTAAAGAGTAAACATGTGTGCAATTCCTGTAAATATTGCCAAATTCCATGCCCCCCAACTAAGAGCACAGGGTTTGTTACCCCACAGCTTTGCCAACAGACTATGTTTTCAAGATTTTGAATTTTGCCAGATGGATATTTGAGAAATGGTAGTTTTAATGTGCAATATATGTTGTAATTTGAGCATTTTTTCATGCATTTAAAGGCCATTACCTACATTTTTGGTGAACTATTCATATACACCCGTTTCTCTTGAGTTTATTTTTTCTTGACGCCTCGAGTTTCCAACTTTGTTTTTATTAGGTTGTTTTGCTTTGTAAAAGCTTTTTTAAAAAAATAATATTTATCAACTTTCTAAAAATTACTCTTGGATTGTGAGTCCTTGTTAGAAATTCATTCTTCATACCCAGGTTATGAGAGAAAGTCATTCACATTATGTTTTCTGTTTGTGTCTGCACAGCTCTGTGTGTTTACATTTAGAACTCTGATTGGTGCTTATTACCGTAGGTGGCATGAGGTACAGATTGGATTTCTTATTTCTACAAGTGGTCAGTAGCTAGTTGTCCCAACATGGTTTATTAAGAAGTCTCGGGGGCAAGGTGCACCTGGGTGGCTCAGTCGGTTGAGTGTCCAAGTCCCGGTTTCAGCTCAGGTCATAATCTCAGGGTCATGGGATCGAGGCCTGCATCGGGCCCCACACTCAGCATGGAGTCTGCTGGAGATTCTCTCTCTACCTCTGCCCCCTCCCACTCTCTCTCAAAGAAATGAATCTTAAAAAAAAATAAATCTTAAAAAAAAGTCTAAGGGACAAATTATTAAATAAATAGAATCTTAAAAATGTTTACTTCTAAACATAAAATTTACCCACAAGTGATAGGCTAAAAACACACAGTCACTGCATTGTCTTTATGGGGAGCAGTGCAGACCCAGGACTGGCAGCTGGCCGACGGGGCCAAGGAGAAGCAGGAAGGGGTTGAGGGGAGCCGGGGAAGCTGCCTTCCGAGTCTCGTGTCTCCTGGGCAGGGGGTGGCCCATTCAGGGTGTCCAGAGGGACCTGGAACATAGGCAAACATATCCAATACTCTGCCGGCCCCAATGAAAATCGGCAGCAGGGAGCCTGCCTGGACCCATCTGCCTCGCAGTTTACATGCCATGGGAGAGGAAGCACCAGACGGCCTTTCCCCGGCCCCGCCAACCTCTCCCCTGTCCTGCCAGCCCTGCCCCCTGCCCCACTGCCCGCTGCTCCGGCCGCCGTGGGAATGCATTATGCCTTTCTGCAAACTTCAGGTTGTGTATTTTTTTTCTCTTTTTAGACACCAACTTGGGATATTTATCCTTACTAGACGCTGACTATGACAGAAGCCCTCCGAGCAAGTATTCCGCGCAGGCAGTGAACTACACGGTGCGTTTCCAGGGGGTCCAGTGCCTCTTCTGGGAAGCGAGCAGGTGGAGCTCTGCGAGTTCCTCGCCACAGCCAGGAGCGTCTCCAGAGAAAGTGACCTGCAGGTACAGACGTGCTGTTGAGGACAAACACGGGACTTTGAGAGGCTGACTGCATTTTATCCTGTGTGGGGCCCGTGCCTGAGCCTCCCTGGCCCTGGGTCCCTGTGAAAACGACAACAGTACCCGGTTCGTGCACCCCTCCCCCTCTGCAGGCCCGGCTCGTTCTGGGCTGCAGCCTCTCGGAGAGCAGGGTCTGGCTTCTCAGGGCCCTTGTGCCCCAGCCCCCTCCACCCAGGTGGCAGCGGTAGTAGGTGTCCCCCTGATGTCTGTTGAAACAGGCTGGTGGGTGGACGGTGGTGCCCCGCGTCTGGCTGGTGGCCGCACGGCCGCCCACAGTGGGGCTGGGCTGACACCTGCCGGCCTCTGGGCTGAGCTGGACCGCACACGGTGTGCCCACTGAGGCGTCTGCCTGCGGTTATAACTACTGGAACTTGTCACCCTTTCTGCCCTTCCTTTAACCCGCGTACGTGACACTGTAGACGACGCTCTCTGCCCACGTCTGGCGTCCTAACCTGCGTCTCCCTCCTAGCTACGACCACTTCGCACCGGTCTCTGTCGCGAGAAGAAACCTGAACGCCAGCGTTTCAGTGAGTGACGTTTCCCAGTGGCAGAGGTGAGTTCCGTTTCTAGATCACAGTAAGATTTTACTAGCGCTGCTGCCCATGCGTCATCCCGCAAGTGCCCGAAACCCATGTCGCCTGGTACCGTGTGCATCCTGGAGTAACCACTCTAGTAGGTAGTCATCTGTGAGGATCACATGGTCCTTCCTTGCGTGCACGTACATCCACAGACAGGGGGCGCAAAAACACGAGAAAGTCAACATGCTTTCTGTCAAGCGCAGCTTCCGCGCACCATGGAGCTGGTCAGTTGGCACTCACTGGGTCATTCTCGTCAGGGAGGACACGGTGCTTTGCCCTTCCTGGTTTATGCATATTCATAGCTGCTTCTTTCTGTTCAAAAGTGTCCCATTTTATCTTCTTCTTCTTTTTAAAGTTTATTTATTTATTGAAGTCATCGTTATACCCGACATGGGGCTCGAACTCACGACCCCAAGATCAAGAGTCACACGCTCTTCCAACTAGCCAGCCAGGCGCCCCAGAAGTGTCCCATTTTAGGTAATAGATTTCAACTCAAGCTTATTTCTGTGGCCATTGTTTTACACAGAACAGGCGTATTTGGATTCTGAACAGTGGGTGAGTAGAGGGTAAGCTTGTGTGGGCAGGAGCCCTTTGCCCAGTCACCCACATGGAGTACTGACCGGGCTTGGCCCACAGCAGGCACTGAGTGGGTATTTGCTGAATGAGTATCAGTGGCAGAGTCGGCATTTCCCGGTGAGCGTTGGGTCTCCCTTATGTTGATGTAATGGGGAGCCCTATAGCACCTTATTATTTAATCAATCATCAAAGACTTGACGGCTTTGTAGACCAGTAAGTGGATTACTGACACCATAGGTGCTGGGGACAGTGAGGTCACCAGGAGTGTAGTGAGTGGGACTCAGGACAGCTGTTCAACTGTGGGCGGGGGGAGGCAAGCCATCAGGAGAGGGACAGCCCTCGGGGACGCCCAGGTAAAAGGCAACACCTCAAGTCGGGTGGGGGCAGGTGCGCTCTGGAAGGACAGCATCCCTGTGAAGCACCTGTCTGCCCTTTGAAACCCCATCAGAATCCCGTAAGACTCCAGGCTAGGGTCCTGGCACAAGTGACTCAAAGTGGACCCCACTCTGTGGGTCTGGAAAGTTCAGTGACCCCCCGCCCCCAGCGGGGTGCCTGGGAGTAGGAGGCGAGGGCCAGGTGTGGTGAGGAGCAGGCAGCCCGACCACTCAGGGCGGGAGGGATGGGGCATGTAGGCAGGGTCTGCCAGGAGGGAGGGAGCATCCATTACACCCACATGTAGAAGCACTTTACAGACATCGTACTCCTGAGTCTTCATGTGAGCAGCAAGATTGGTGTTCTTATCATGCTTCATCAAGAAAGCTCCTCAGAGAGGCCGTGAGTGGCTGCCCCACACGGTCTTCAGATGTGGAAGCTGGTCTGTCACCAGTCGTCTCTGACTGAGTTCCTGCTCCTGAGTCAGCCTCCAGTGGCTCCTCCCCTGAGGGGCTCAGACCCGTCCTAACACGGGGCCGGCAGAGGCCATGCCATTCCCTCTGCTCTTCCCTTCTTGACCTCCTTCCCCAGTAAGAATCTACTTTCTCCTTCCAGTTACAAGACAGACAAGCACTTACAAACGTATCAGTGAAGACCAGCAGGGGCCTCTGTGTGCGTGTGCGTGAGTGTGTGAGCATGAGCCAGCGTGGGGGGGAGTTGGTTAGTCTTTACCTGAATGTTGATTTTTGTAATTTACTATTTATTCCTCTTCTTTTGTTTACAGACACCCAGAGAACCTGCTTCCCAGTGTTTTGATTGTCATTTTTATGATTCTTTACGCACTTCTGGTTACTAAAAGCAGACGTGTAGATCGTCATGAGAAGAAGAAAGCTGGCTACATTTTTCTGCAAGAAGATGCCCCCCCCGGCCACCAGCTGTACGCGGTTGTCGTGGACACAGGCTTCCGGTCTCCTGCCCACTGTAGTGCCAAGGTAAGCAGGTCACCCCGGGACTTGCACTCCCTGCTGTGCAAGGGTGTGGATGGTGTGAGCGACGGCCCCAGACATGCCCCACATGGAGACTGGCCTTTCCAGCTGCCCCATCTTCCTCCATCAAGAGTGAGGGGCTCCTCTGCCACCGTCATGTTCTCCCTCGTGCACGCCTGCGCGAGCCCTCACCACCCTCAGGGCCGCCCCCTCAAACCCTTGTCCCTCTCCACCTTGTCCGTGGAGAACAGCCCGCATGTCCAGCCCTGTGTAAGGCAGAAGGACCGACGGATGCGTGGGGCAGACCCAGGGCTGTAGCCTGAGCTGGGCGTCATGGGGAAGGTCCCATGGGAGGGGCAGGGGCGATTCCACAAGATATTTGGGAACCATGGCTTTTCCTGTGGAAAAAAGCTCTATTAAACCTCTACTTCACATTACACCCCAAACCAGCTGCACAAGACCAGAGACTTACAGATTAAAACAAAATTTAGAAACTTATCAAAGAAAATATGTGCTTTGTGTTGGAGAAGGGTTTTTAAAACTGGAAATAAATAAGGAACTTTTTAAAATGAAAGATTGATCATGTGTTTCTGGGCCACAGGAGCTGCCCCAGTGGGAGGATGAGCCCCATGCGGCTGGGAATGTGTGTCTGCAGGGCTCCTCGTCCACCCCAGTCATGGTCACAGCCCCCTGGATGGCCCTCAGGCCTCCCTCGTTCCACGCCCACTGCCTGTCTTCTCCCTCCCAAGACAAACACATACCCTAGTGAATCCTAGCTGCTGTCTGGCTTTTCTAGATCAAATATGTAGAAATCCGGCCAACCCAGCGGGACAGGCACTCCTTCCCAGATCTCTCTGGGGCAAGTGTGGGAGGGGCCATCCAGGGACAGGGTGGGAGTGTCCCCTTGGTCCCTCGGGGCCCGAAGGTTCTGGGAAGACAGGGGCTGGGAGAAGGTACAAGGACGCCCCTTTCTGACACAACGTAGTGTCCTGTGTCCAGGATCTCAAACCCCAACCTTATGTCTTTGTTTTGAGGTTTACATCGTTCTATGTGGTGAGAATGGATTTTCAGAACCCAGAGAACTCTACTGTCCAGAGAGGCCCCTGTTTGAAAGGAATTCCAGACACACTTTTGTCCTGAGGTGAGCGAGGCCTGTCAGAACGGTGTGGCCCTATCACGAGCCCAAGGGAGCTAAATGCACGTCACTGTCCAGTAAGGAGTGCCGCTGTGCACACGGACGGTTTTATAAAGTCGTTCACGGTGCCGTTTGACGTAGATTCGTGTGGGAGGGAACGAGGAGAGCTGTTGGTTTACACGCTGCTGACGTTCAGACGCCCAGCCTCTTCCATGGCACGGATCCTGCTCAGC
Organism: Ursus maritimus; assembly: GCF_017311325.1. Lineage (NCBI taxonomy): Eukaryota > Metazoa > Chordata > Mammalia > Carnivora > Ursidae > Ursus > Ursus maritimus. Next base: position 96,055,633 of record NW_024425563.1, on the reverse strand, counting down.
TGATTCAGGTCATGCTAAATCGGGAAGAGCAAGGACCCGTGGCCGTGCGAAGACCACGCGGTTGGATGGGGAGGGGTCATTTATCGGGAGTCCAAGCACCTGCTGTTTTCAGAAAATGTGGAGAAACTGCACTAAATGCTTTTTCTCCTGGAGAACATCGTGTCTGGTCTGTACTGGTTTGGGTCCCATCTTCACTAAGAAGAGGTGAGCTCCAGGCTCGTCCACACTGGACACAGATGCATGACGGAGCTGGAGTGGACGGGGTTCCGGGGAGCCAGCAGGCGTGCGGGAGCTGTGTGCGGGGTCCCTGCCCAGCACGGCCAGGGGCCTGCGGGGGCTCCCTGTCCACATCTCACGCTCCAGAGAGGCTCCATAGGTCACTCTGAGTAGCACGCATGTGTTGACACATCCAAGGTGTCCCCGAGGGTGAGAATCGGGGCTGGGGCTGCCCTGTGGGACCCCCCACCGCCCAGACCCTAGCTTGACCACTGCTGCTGTGTGTGTCCTCAGCGCCCCTGCTCTGCTGGGCCAGCTCCGGAGGATCCGCCTCTGGCACGACAGCCGTGGGCCCTCCCCAGCCTGGTACGTGAGCCACGTCGTGGTGGGAGAGCTGGCCCCCCGGCACGGGCGCAGCTGGCTCTTCCCCGCCGAGTGCTGGCTGGCGGCGAGCCGGCGGGACGGCCGCGTGGAGCGGGAACTGGGCTGCCTGCGCGGGGGTCTCGGCTTCTGGAAGGTAGGTGACCAGCCGGCCGGCCGGGTGCAGCCCCAGTTCTGCTTCTCCCTGCAGCCATTTCTCTAACCTGCACTAAAGTTAACGTCAAGCTGGCTGTGCCTTACGTGATGCCTGGAGCGAGCCTGTGTGTGCCCTGTGTATCCTGAGCCCCAAGATGACCAGTCAACAGTACAGGCATGACCCCGGGGCAGAACAGCAAGTGATCAAAAAGACAAAATCACCTAAAATCTCACAAACCACCTATGAAATAGCTCTCTGTGCGTCCCGACCTCTCCCCATGTGGGAGTGTGTTTTGTTCACTTGTGATGACACTTAGCATTTTATACTTTCTAATGTATTATCTTCATGAATTTTCTCTAAAGTCGTCACTGAGGGGCCGCGTCTGCCTGCAGACGTTGCGATTTTCTTTCGTTGTAGGGACACTTTGATGGGGGGCTCTGTGTTTCTGGTGACCAGTTTTGGAGGCTGGTCTCAGACGGTCAGAGGCCAGTGAGAGCTGGCGTCCTCCCACGTCACCAGATCCTCCTTTCCAGCGTGTCCCTGTCGCCACCTGTCATGGGCGAGAGGGCCAGGCCCACCACGTGGGTGCTGCCGATCTAGTAAGAACACATGATCACAGCGCACTGGCAGTATGGAAATTCTCCAGCTCCCCCCAGCGGAATGCCTGGCTCAACCGGCACTTTCCCTTGGACAATTATTTGTACGTAAATATAACTAACAAAACGTAGTCACGTTGTTTATTCTCCAGCTGTTTTGTTTGAGAACTTGTGGGGAGACATCTGTACGTCTTAGTCATAAGACCAGCCGTGGCTGTGGCCTGGTGGTCAGTCCATTGATAGGAAGATATATTCTCATCTCCTTAAACCTGTTTGCCCTGGATTTGCTTCTGTGTTCTGCTGCTCATCACCGTTTTTCTAAAATAGCCTTGAGCACCAAGCGTTACTCCAGTTGAACTGAGCCTTTTGAACCCAGAGTGATTCTGTAGGTGACGTGCCACACGCCCGTGGCCGACACCACAGGGTTACTGAGGACACCCTGGTGGCCGGCCATGCTCCCGGCCCACAGTGTGCTCAAGCCCAGTGAAAATTACCTGTGTTGCAGGAAAAGTGCTGGGAACAGGGAGGGCTTGTAGACAGAGGCTCCAGGAAAAGGGCGTGAAGACACTCGGGGGTGAGACAGGAGAGGCGGAGGGACAGCTTGTCCCAGAGCTGCAGATGCCCCAGCGCAGGTCCAAGGTGCTGAGTGCATGGTGGGCGAGGGTCTGCGGGGTCCAGGGTCCAGCTGACGAGCTAGCGGCATCACCCAGAGAATCACCGCTTGCCCACCGGGAGTTCTCACCGTTGGTACCAGCGTCTCTCTTCTGGTCTGTTTCAGCTCTTGTATTCAAAGTTCACAGAGTATCTGGAGGATTTCCACATCTGGACGTCCGTGTATAGCCAGCCCTCCCCCAGCGACTTCCCACACACCGCGCGCCTCACTGTTGCCTTCGCCTTGCTGTGCACGTACGCGTGTCTCGCTGCCCTGCTCACAGCTGCAGGAGAGGAGCAGGTGGGAGGCACTGCATTCTCCTGGAAGTGGCTTCCGAGTCCCAGACCTGCCATGTGACACCTTCTCAGCCCAGGAATTAGCAAAGCTTACAGTCCTGGCAGAAAGGTTCCAAGCAGGAGGAGGGAGCCCAGGTGCCTCGAGCACCACAGAGGGGGTGCTGGCCTGGATGGAGCCAGGAGGGTCTGCTGGGCGGTGGGCTCGGGGTGAAGCCAGCACAGGCCTGCCTCCGTGACGCCTGCCATGCAGAGCTCGCGCCCTCCTGGTGCCACAGAGCGTGACTTCTCCGGAACGGTCAACAGCCTGGACTGTCCCAGAGCACGCTCCGGGATTTTCTTTTTTTTTAAGGTTGGCAATTAATTCAAATTTTAAAAATCCTCTGGCCAGAAAAAGCAGGGAACAGTTTGATGGCCACGTTTGCCCTAGAAATGCCAGTTAGCATCTGGTAACTGCGGCCGCACCATCCCTCATGCGATGTAGGGATGAATTCTAAACCAGCACAGGCAGCGAGAGTGGAGTGCCTGCCTTCCTATGGAAACGCAGCATGACTCTTGGGGCGCGGGGAACTAATCCAGTTTGCTTCTGATGACAACCTCGTGGCCATTCATGGTCCCGCAGTGGCTGGGAATGTGGCGAGGGGCCCTTTCCAGAGAGGGCATCCGGCGACGCATCCAGCAGAGGGCGGTGTTGGGAGTACGTGTGAGAATAGTAACGGATTGGTGGAACCTTTAAAAGAGAGTGACAGGTGTGTGGAATTTGTAGGATGGTGATAAATCTCGCCAGGCAGCAAGAAGTTGAAAGGCTGGATCCAGCTAGGAGAGGAACTCGCCTTCCCCTCTGGGGCCGACCCTTTGTCGGATCCTCTCTGCTCATCAACGCGATGGGGATACGGAGGCCTTCTCATCAGATTGTAGCGAGGACTCAGCCAGGGGCGCAGGAGACGTGCCTGGCATGAAGTGGGGCCGCAGCAAACGTTCACTTAATCTGGGAATATGTGTATATTGGAAAAACAAAAGGATTACTTGCGAGTTTCCCTTGTTTCCAAGGGTTCAGGGAGACAGGGCTTTGGTTAAACGTAGGCTGCACATTCACATTGAAGACCTTGGTGACTACAGCGCACGCGTTCCAGATGTCCTGACTGCTGCCTTCCTACAGCTCCCGTGGGCTCTCGGTGACCCCGATGCCGCCACCGGGTCCTTCCGGACAGGTCTCCTGTGCACCCTGCTGGCTTCTCCCGGGGCACAGCTCTTGTCCCTGCTCTTGAGGCTCAGCCAGGTACCAACAGCCTGTCTGCATGCCCTGCTGTCCCGGGTCCTCCCGCACAGTGGGACACCCGCCCCGAACAACCACCTTCCTTCCGCAGGAAGCCAGCAGTCCTTCCCGCGCGCAGCCCCACCTGCCCCTAAGAAGAGCGCCCGTGGAGACAGCTCAGGGTAAGTGGGCATTTAAGAAAGCCTGGAAGTTGTTTTCTGTTTGTTTACAAATCACAGCAACATCTGGGGAGGAGACCTCGTGTCTCCTGCTCCCCGTGTTCGCTGCTGTTCACTGCAAGGACAGCGAGCTTCACTCCATCTGCGTGAAAGCCCTTGAAAGGAGCCATGCAGCCCACTCCCGGATGTCACGTGGACGGGCCACATTGACAGCCACGTCCTGTGCCTCAGGAAGCCTTGTCCCAGTGGGGCCACAGGGAGGGCTATTTCCTAAAGGAGGCTCTCTCCCAGAGAACCCTAAATCCCTGCTTTAACGTCATAAATTGGACTCCTTTCAAATCAGGCCCTCACTCCCGTGGAAGGACGGCAGACGCCCAGAAAATGCACGAGGTAAATACAACTATGTTTCGGTGTCTCCCTCGGCCGTGGCCCAGACACGAGCAGGGCGGGTCCTGCAGAGAGAGGGGGCCGCTCCCCAGGGAGCTTGAGACCCGCTGTCAGGAGTCCCAGGGGAGGCCCCACGAGAAGGGGTGTGGGTCAGAATTGGGAAAGCCACATGTGGACCCGCAGAGACATTGTGGAGGCTTGCGGGTTGGCAGGTCCAGGAGGTGAGACTCTGTGAAGCAGAGGCCTGTGTGGGCTCGGCCACTCCTGTGCCCCATGAGGGGACACGGGACAAGTCCAGACAAGCAGGTCCGACCTGGGACCCAGGGCATGTTGAAAGGCAGTTTCTAAGCAGTTCAGTCACAGCATCGCATCAGCCTTCCTCTGGGGGTCTTCGTGGCTGTGCTGTTAGCACGTGATGCTGGTCAGTGCACACGTTTGGGGCACGTGTGGTTCCTTGTGCTTTCGCATCTCCACCTCCCTGCTGAGAGCTCCGTCCTGCGTGGGCGCTCTGCCCCCGGCCCGTGTCCAGGCCTCGGTCCCCTCTGCTCCCCTGCGTGGGGCTGCCTCTCTGCCCTTCCACGGTGAGCCTCGCCCGACCCCTGCTCTGGGAGGTCCTGATTGGCCTCCCAGAGGGCAGGTGGCATCGCCGTTGACGGCAGCCACCCTGTCATTGCACCCGCGGGCGCCCCACCACCCTCTGTAGATGTGAACGAGCTGCTCCCAGGGCTGCCCGCGCCTCCTCCGCAGAACCTCCCCCAGCCAGCTCCTGAGAACGCTTGCAAGCCCCGCTGCAGACGACACAGTCTGGCACAGAGACTGTGGGCGCCGAGGTGTTAACCTCATCCCGACGTCGTCTCTTCCAGGCTTACGGTCTCTCGGGGCATGCCAGGGCCTGCAGGAGGGCAGCAGAGAGCGGGCGTGTGGGCTGTCCGTCCCCAGAACAGGAGGCCCGCGGAGCTGACCCTGGCCAGCAGCCTCCAAGGGAGAAGGGGACCTGCGGCGCTCTCTGTGTGCAAGGTGACATCGGGGCTGGGGGTGCAATGCCAGGTCCCTTCTTGCGTCCTGGGCCCCTGGGAGACGCAGGGGTCGCGCGGCGGGAGCTGGGTCCGATAAGACTGGGTGCTCTGGTCACATGGACATCAGGCCCATCCGAAACAGCCAAGAATTTTGTTCCAAAGTGCTGGCCATTTCTGCTGTATACTTACATGGGTTGCTCACGTCTTTTAAAAAGTCAGGAATAGACTTTTCACTTGCTGTGGAGTAGAGTGACTAGTGACAGCTTCAGGAGAAGCGGTAGCTCAGTGGAGAGCCAGTGGGGACGGGGCCCCCAGCAGGTGACCAAGCAGCCAGTCAGTGTTGTCCAACGGGGCCGTCAGGGGTCTGGCTGGGCGGATGCATATGGTTGCGGGGACCGGGGCCGTGGGTTGCGTGAGCAGCGTGTTTCCCAGTTCACCCGGTTCTGGCGCTGCCTGTGGACACTGCTCCGTGGACCACAGTTGGCAAGGTGATACCAGCAGCAGGAGGCAGCCGGGTCTGGCTGGGCTGACGCACACAGCACCCTACGCGCTAGGGTGTGGGGTATAAAATACCCGGTTTCTGTGCACAGATGGGGCCCGGGGCCAGCGGCCTGCCGTGCTGGTGCCAGTGGAAGGTGGAGGGAACACACGTCCCACAGCCCGGCACACGCACCTGGCCAGGATGGGGTGGAGGAGCACAAAGGCTCACGCCCCACCGACTGCACACAGGGCAAGGTCCTCGAGCAAGGACAACACCTGAGCTCAGGTGTCCTCATTGTACACGCACGAGTGTCCTTCCCTTGCCCAGTGCCTCCTCCCCGGAGGGTGGTCCTGAGTCCATATTAGCTGACCGCCTCTGCCTCTAGACGGGCCCTGGCGGGGTCTTCCTGTTGGAGCAGTCACCTTCAAAAGCGGGGCTCCATGGCCTCCTCTTGGAGACAGGAAATGTGGGGGGACCCTCTGATTATGTGCTTGACTCCAGAGAACTTACCCAACAGAGCCCGTGAGAGGCGGCTGCTGCCTACGTTGTCCTCCTCCTCTGTGGGGCTGTGCTCTCCTCCCCCTCCCCCTGCTCCTCTCTGCTCTTCTCCTGGTCCTCCTGCCCCTCTCCACCCCTCCCTCTCCTACCCACTCGTCCCTCCTCCTTCCCCTCCCCGTGTCCCCCCACTCCTCTCCACCCATCTCCTTCCTCCCCGCTCCTCCCCGTCCTCTTTCACATGCCCAGTGAAAACTCTAAACTGTGGCCCCGACTGTGGCATCATTCTGATGGAGAATGCTGAGTGTAAAAAGCACTCTGCCCTGAGAACATGAGAAAGTGAGGGTCCTTTTCATCCAGGCTGAAGATGGTGGTTGCTGCAGGCAGCCGTGTAGCTGCCGTGTCGACCCAGCCGCCGTGCACGGAAATGCAGATCTATAACACTGTGCACGGGGTGTGTGCAGGGGCGTGTGTATATATACAAGGAACAGGCTCGTGCGCTCACGCAGGCCGGAAGGTCTGATGACCCTGCAGTCCACAAGCTGGAGACCCAGGAGTGCCAGTGTTTCAGTTCAAGTCCAAAGACAGGAAAAGGCAGCTGTCCTGCTCAAAGGCCGTCAGGCAGGAGGAATTCTTTCTTGCTCTGGAGGGTTGGCTTTTCGTTCTATACCAGCCTTCACCTGATTGGATGAGGCCCACCCACACTGGGCAAGCAACCAGCTTTACTCTCTCCAGCCATTTATGTGTTCATCTCTCTAGAAACCCCCTCATGGACCAGAATACTGTTCACCCCAATGCCTGCACACCCACGGCCCAGTACCGCTGACAGAATTAGCGACTGCACTCGGGCAGATGGAAATGATGAGGTCTGTTACATGGACCTCTTCCTGCTCTCCCTTAGCCCCCAACAGCGGGTTTGGAGGACTTGCTGCACTCCGGTGGCCGCGGGCACTGCCGCCTTGGTCAGGCTCCGTGGTGTGGGCCATTTGCGGGATGGTCTCCATGGCCTGTGGCTTAGGGACGGCGTTTCTGGGATACAGGTGAGCAGTCACAGTTTTCAGATGTCCCCGGGTCTTTGGATGGGAATCTAGCACTTAGAAAAAACTTCCTGCGTTTCTGGGAACGCAACATGTGGGACCAGATATGCTATTGCTATTTTGGTCCTCATTTCTCCCTCCCACGGCCCTGGGGGTGAGGAAATCGTGTACAAACCCCAAAGGGCTGCTGGGCCCGGCCAGCTCTGGGACGGCAGCCCAGCCTGGATGGAGTCCTGGTGGACAAGAGGCTGCAGGACCCTCGCTCGGGAAGGAGGGAACCCGGCTGCGGAGCTCCTGAGAAGCTGGGCTCTGGGCCAGACGTGCTGGTACAATGATTATAATTCTGCCCATCCACACTGTGGCCTCTCCACCCGGTTCCCGGGCAGCTCCGGCCCCCGGCGTCCCCAGGGCAGTTCCGCGTGGCTCCCATGGGCCCAGGAGGAGTAGCCGGAAAACCAGGATGTTTCCCTCTTCCCCGCTAGCACCCCCACTCCTCCCTTTCTTCAAATGCATGAATTGACTCACAGGATGATGGCCGATGGCCAGCAAGTTGCTTTTGAAAACCAAACAAAAAAAAAAAACTTCTCTGTGACTCGGTTTGCTCAGCTGTGAAATGGGAAAATTCACAGGGTTTTAGGAGGAACCAGTGAAATCCTCCATGCTCACCGCCTGGCACCCGCTCAGTGCTCTGCAGAAGCAAACTTTATTGTTATTTTTATCAAGTCCCCCATCCCCGCCCCCATCCCCGCCATGCTCTCCGTGTTCCCCTGTTGGCTTTTCCTTTCTCTTCCACGCCTAGCAGCTTCACGAAGTTGACGTCCCTCCCGACAGATAGAACTCCCCCGTCCGCCCCCCGTCGGGCAGAACGGCAGGGCGCCAGCCGCACGCCCTCCTCCCTGCTGCAGCCGCACCTCCGCTTGCCGCCCGTAGTCACGCCGTCCCGAAGACGCGGGCCTTCGGGTGCAGCGTCCCTGTGCACAGGCAGGCGGGCGCTGATGGCTGCTCTCTCCTGGGGGACAGGTTCAACCCGACGCAGTGTGTGCGCTGGCTGCACCTGCTGACGCTCTCCGTGCTGTGCTGTGTCTTCGTCACGCAGCCACTTCTGGTGAGCGGGCCTCCAGCGGGAGTCACTCTGCGTCAGGGGGGCCTGGGCGTGGGGGGAGGGCTCCACGTTCCTAGCGCGTTATTACGTTTCTTCATATTTTGACTGAGTGTGAGGAGAACCTGGGAGCCAGGCCTGTGCCGTGCTGCCCACGGACACATCCCAGGATGGGGGGGGCACCTCTTGAACCCCAATTTTCACTCAAGGATGCGGAGCCTTAGGGAGCAGAGGCTCTGGCCTGGGGAACGGGGTCCCGGGAATCCCAGGCAGGTGACACCAGCTTGTGTAGGATTGTGACGGGGAAGCAGGGACGTGGGGCAGCAACAGCGCACACATCGTCCACTCTCTCCTTCCAGGTGGGCCTCGTGGCCTTGGGCTTTGCCTGGAGAAGGAGGAACGACCCGCACTTCTTCACTGAGTCTCTACGCACGGCCACCAAGGACCTAGACTCTGAACTGGAGGAGCGTGCGAGATCCCGTGTGCCCCTCCGTGCAAGCCAGACGGAGGAGGTGAGGTCACCGTCCAGGCCCCATTCCAGCCCCATCGGGCCAATCAGCACATGCTCTGTGGATTCAAATCCAATTGCATTTTGGGGTGTGATTTAATTTCTTGTGCATCGTTGTGTGCGTGGATGCGATGGGTGAACAGAGAGGATCCATTTCCTTCCCTCTAGCCCATCCCAAAGAAATCAGAGCATCGAGAACATGAGCTTATTTTAAATTATTGAAGCAAATGAGAAATAGAATACTTGGCCATGATTTTAGAAAACTTCGAGGTCTCTCAAGATGCAGCCCTGTCAGGCTGGCGCCTGACCTCCAGACAGCAGCACGTCTCTAAGCCAGGTGGAACCGAGGGTATGGCCGCTGACCCCTTGAACCCAGGATGCCTGAGTGCCCACGGTCCCGAGGCGTCCAGCCTGGTGTCTTGTCCCCCGTGGGACTCAGGATGGCACACCAGCTACAAGGGAGGAGCAACCTAGCCCTGGGTTCCACATCTGTGACCTCCCAGGACAAGGGGTCTCTGATTCCTTAGGCATCCCAAGCACCTGACCCAGGCCTGTCATCCGACAGAACCGGCTCTCCTGTGCAGTGAGACGCCCACAGAGCTGGCCTGGGACAGGAGTGGGGTTTGTGAATGGACCACTGCCCACCGGCCTGCTTTTGGTGACCCGCACGAAGTGTCCCTATCCCCAGCCCCAGGAGGCTCAGATAGCACTGCTGCTCCCTGGGCTTGGCAGGAGTGCCAGGGCTCTCCGCCCTCATCCACGGCCCCCAGCTCACAGCACTGTCGTCCCACAGATGTTGGCCGCCCGACAGCAAGCACGCCGCCTGCGCCGAGCACGTCCACCATCCGCAGCCCAGCTCAGCGTCATCAGGGAGAAGATGAGAAGAGAGACCCGGACACGGGTCGCCCTGAGGTGGGTGGCAGCCGGCTGGGCCTTGCTCTGCTCCTGCAGCCCCTGGGATCAGGGCGTGCAGGTGGGGGCCCCGCCACAGGAGAGGGGACACCAAGGGGACAGTGGGTCCAGAGATAGCAGTTAGAGACAGCAGGTCTGGAGGAAAATCCCACAAAAATGAAAACAAGAAAAGCAGACAGGGAACTGAGTAAAGTAACAGGTTATGACAGTAAAATGCAAAACCCAATGTCTTTCATATGCATAGTGAAAGCCAGTAGAGAATTTGATAAAAGGCTCTTTAATGTGGCCAAGGAATAAAATTCCACAAACACACACATGCATCCCTGTGAGAGGAAATGCACAAAACTTCGCAGGGAAAGCGTGAGCGGTCCTGAAAAGCACAAATGTCAAACATCACGTCTTCTCCAGCCCTGTCTAAATCCATGTCTGACTTCAACACAGTCCCCATCAAAGGTCACTAGACATTTCTTTTTTTCCTTCCGCTTCTCCTTCTTTCCTGGATCTGGTCAGTTACAAAGTCCCTTTGGAAGAACGGACGCAGAGCGCTGGCCGGGAAGAGCCGAGGAGGGGGAGCAAGTGGGGGGCTCACTCTGCTAGACGGGGCTGCAGGTCACGGGCCTCTGCTGAAGAGTGTGGCTCTGTGCACACGAACAGCAGACAGCCCTGTGGAACTGGGTCGGAACTCTGGACATGGACCCGAATACAAACGCCACAGCACGGGAGTCTGTGACGGAGCTCTCTCAGCTCTTTGGGGAAAAGATGGAGTTTTTCATGAGGAATAACTGAATGGTCACGAGGGAAGTGTAAAACAGACAACTGAATACTTTTGTCACGATGTACACAGCTTCATTCCACGTGAATAAAGATCTCAATGTGAGAACAAAACCATACAGGGCCCGGAAGAACACGTGTGCAAACGTGTGACCTGTGGGCGAGGAAAACCTCCGTGTGACTTAGAATCCAGAAACGGAACGAGAAGACAAATACGGTGACACGAAACTTGAAGAAGAAAAATCTCATGTGACGAATGGTGCCATAGGTAATGTAAAAAAGCAGTGACGACGAGGAAGAGTATTTGTAGCAGACAAAGGCTTTGTCTTAAAATACAAAGAGGTTCCAAAAACGTGAAGAAGACCAACAGCCTCTTTAGAACAAAACTGGGCTCAGGAAGCCGACAGTGCAGAGAGAAAAGGAGCACGGATAGCACTTGCACTGGTGATGGAGATGGCAGATAAAGTACGAAAGTCTGGAAGTTTGACCACGTGCACCAGCTGGTGGGCTGTGGCGAAGACGTGAGGTCACGTGGTGCTGCTGTGAGTGCAAGCTGGTGCCCCCGTGGGGACCCGGGAAGTCCCTCGCACAGTCACCAATGCAGGTACCAACCCCCAGCGCCCCTGCTGCAGGGAGCACATCTGCCGATCCCGAGAAGACCCAGGTGCAAGGCAGGTGGTGCAGGGCCCCTTGTCAGGTAAACAGTCCAAACATTGGGGCGCCTGGGGGGCTCAGTTGGTTGAGCGTACAATCTTGATCTCAGGGTCGTGAGTTCAAGCCCTGCGTTGGGCTGCACCCTGGACATGGTAGAGCCTACTTAAAAAGAAAAGGGGGGCACCTGGGTGGCTGGATGGGTTAAGCGTCTGCCTTCAGCTCAGGTCATGATCCCAGGGTCTGCTTGTGCACTCCCTCCTCCCCCCCTCAAATAAATAAATAAAATCTTAAAAGAAAAGGGGAGAGAGGAAGAACCAGATATTATGTGTCTCCTGATGGAAAACACATCACCTAGGACATAACCTACCCCAAACAGCCTGGTCTTAAGCTGACCACGTTTTTGTGCCAACATGCAATTGACAAGAGAGCACACGCCATGTCCCTAGGAAGCAGGACAGAGAGAGGGGGACAATAGTAGAGCCAGCGTTCTCGACAAATAAGCCCCAGAGACCAACTAGGGCAGGAGGTGCTGCCTATGGGGTAAAAGAGACTCAAGAAGGAAAGAGTGAATGGAATCCACGGTAGTAGCAGACTAGTAAGAAAAACTGTATGGTCATCTCAACAGATGGAGAAGAAACCATTTGACAAAATTTTTGGCCTCCATTCACAGAAAGAAAAACATCTCAGCAAACGAGGAATAGAAGAGAACTTCCCTAAACTAATAAAGGGTATCTGTGAAAACGGTACACCTAACCTCACACTTAGTGGTGAGACTGTGTGTGCTTTTTAAAAATCAGAATCAAGGCAAGGAGCTCGCCTTTCCCCAACTCTGATTAAACCTCACATGGGAAGGCCCAGCCAGTGCCGGAGGCGAGACAAAGCAACACAGTGTTTACAAGTTTGAAAAGAAGAAATACAACAGCTTCTTGAAAGAGGACATGATTCGTCTACGCAGAAAATCCCGAATATTCTAAATAAATCTAAGAAAACATGCAGAATTGGANNNGAAAACCATAAGACACTCATGAACGAAATCAAAGAAGACCTAAAGAGATGGAGAGACACGTCGCGTGTGTTGGGACACTTGTGTTACGGTATCCATCCCTACCAACTTATCTATAGTTTCGGTCCCAACCAAAGTCCCATGAGCTTTTCTATAGGTATTGACAAGCTGATTCTAAAATTTATATGGAAAAGAACAAAAATAACCAAAACAATTCTGGGAAAAGAACAAAACCGGAGGACTGACTCTGCCCGACTTCAGGACTCATTACAAAGCCAAGCCACGGTAACCAAGACACAAATATTGGCGATAGGTCAGCACAAATGTGCTCAACTGATTCTTTGACAGGGCATCAAGGCCCCTCTCATTGGAGAAAGATAACCTTTTTAAAAATGGTGCCAGGGAAATTGGATGTCAGAAGTGCAGAAAAAAACAAACCTCAGCACACCCTTACACCTTATATAAAAATTCACCCAGGCATTTAAAAGGATGTAAAAGCCCGGTTCCAAAAACTGTTTTGCCGGTGGGTGTGGGTGCTAATTTAAAACTGTGTTTCCGTAGAGATGGTTGCATGTACTCGCTCTTGCTGCTTCTGCATATGTTTATACTTTGTGGGAGGTGCTCCCGGCATGAACACTCCCTCAGTCAAGCCATCCAGAAGGAGTTTACAAGGTAGGATGTTTTGTCTGCCTTTTCTAGACCCAGGGCCCCGCACCAGGAGTGGTCTGTTTGTGGCCAGCACATGGTGACCCAGGGACATGGGGGGACCCAGGGACCAGGGTTTCGGGGCGAGGGTTACTTTACTCTGTTATTTTGAACCAAACGTATCTGTCTGCTATTACAATCTGTCGGAGAAGAAGGGAGTTCTCCAGACCATCTAGTCTTCTCCCTCAGGACGTTTTACTTCTGCAAAACAGAAGCCCGGAGAAGGCGTTTCGCCACTGTCCCATATAGGAAATATGGAAAAAAGTGGTCGAATTGACTTGGGCATTTTCCCCACTGTTAACAGGAAGCCTCTTTTTACAGACTTTGGGCATGTTCAGGGCATCTTGTTTTGGTTAATAGTGAAACGATATTTTGAGGCATGTTAAGGTCTGGGCGCCAAGATGCTAAAACACGTTATTGGGTTTGCTTTTTTGTGGAGGCTGAGTTCCTCAACCAAAGACTCTCGCAGTTTGCAAGAAATGGCACATGACTTCGAGCGGCAGTAATTCCCTTCGAGTTCTCTACCACTTCTCCAGTGCTCATTTGTCTCTTCCCACTTTTAAAAGCGGTGGATGTTGGGGCGCCTGGGGGCTCAGTCGGCTCAGGTCATGATCTCAGCGTCCTGGGATTGAGTCCCACATCAGCGGGGAGTCTGCTTCTCCCTCTGCCCCAACTCCCCCCGCCCCCCCCCGCCACCGCTTGTGCTCATGCTCTCTTTCAAATAAATAAAATCTTAAAAAATAAATAAAAGTAGTAGATGTTCATTGTAGGTAAACATGGAAGAACTGAAAAATAGAAAGCCGAAAAATTTCAATAATACTGACACCCAGAGGCAACCACGGGACAGCATTTTGTCATGCCAGAACTTTCTCCATGTGTCAGCGTTTCTGAAATTGGGACAGGAACTATATCAAGGTGGATACTTCGTGTGGCATTCTTTTTTTTTTTTTTTTTTTGACAGTTGTTATCAAGTGACTTTGTTTTCACCTGCCAAAAATATTCAGTCTGATAGTTCTTTCAAAGAAGTTTGGCTTTGAATTCTGAAGTGCGTGATACAAATGTATATTGATTCTTTACTACGGTTTAGGAGGCAGAAGTAAAATATGGTGTTCCAAGATCTACTTCCTTTTTCTCTGGAGAATATTTTATTTTACTTTATTTTTTTAAGGATTTTATTTATTATTCTGAGAGAGAGAGAGAGCAAGCACAAGCAAGGGGAGCGGCAGGCAGAAGAGAAGCAGAATCCCCGCTGAGCAGGGAGCCCGGTGCGGGGCTCGATCCCAGGACCCTGGGATCATGACCTGAGCCAAAGGCAGGTGCTTAACCAACTGAGCCACCCAGGCGCCCCTCTGAAGAATATTTTAAACCACATTCCTGCATTTTTTCTATGACTGTGTTACCCTTGACTAAGTAATTCAATTTAATGTACTTTATGTTTATTGCTTTTTGGGGGACAGAGGTGGGTGGCTGGCAAATCTATTTAATTTTATCTATTACTTAAGGGCATATTTGTTTTTACCTCCCGTGAGAGAGCTGAATTGACACCTACCTAGATGACGGGCGAGCAAATGTAGGGTTAGAAGCCACTAGTAAAGTAACACCTGGACGCCCGAGTTCAAGAGTCTGGGCTCTCTGCAGAACACAGTGATGCAGCTGCTCACAGGTGAACATTCCAGCAATGAAACTGCCTCCCCTTTTGCAGAAACAGCTGTTCTTTCCATGAATGACCAACTTTTCAGCCCTCCAACCCCCCCTTCCCATGTAGGCACAGTTTGTGCCAGCAGGGGGCGCTGTGCACAAAGCAAAGTGACCGTGTGGGTCGTCCTCTCTGGAAGTGGAAAGGAAAACCTGAGCTATTTCTGGCTTTGATCATTTATTTTTGATCTCATATTTCGTAAGTCAGCACTACTTGACATATTTCTCATACGACTTGTTGCCTATAGGTACTCAAATCAGAAATACCGCAGCTGAGATAATATTTATGTGACGTCTCCCGTGCAGAGCCATCGATAGGCTTGGATTCATGGCTCAGATGCTGGCCTCCTGGGTGTGCATGGACCCATATTTCCTACTACGATGCAAAATCCCACTACCTCTGGTGTACTGGCCACCAGGCAGATATCTATGTGTCCTGGTGTGTATTGGGATATTCAGGGGGACCTTCTGCCCCGACCCTCCCCCAGTACCTGATCCTAAAACTTTGACAGCATCTTAGGGTTTAGAGTTTGTCAGTATCCAGGAAGAACGAAAGCACAGTTGGACCAAGTCTAATTCAGGGACGCGGCTTTGTTCCACTTCGTTCGGTTAGCAGGTGACTTGGGCAAGTCCTTCGACTCTGGGCTGAGTATTCCATCCACAAAGTGAGGCAGTGGGGCTGCTTGATTTCTTAAGTCTTCACCCCAAAAAATGATCATGATATTGGATTCCGTTATATTCAAATTTTCTTTGAAGTCTTTCTGGACTCAATCAAGTCTTCACAAAAGTCCAAGTAAAACAGAAATAAACCACCAAATAAAGCACCAGTAAATGAAATAGTAACTCTGTCCAAGAGCCATAAATGGGAAATAACTACTGACTTTAGTTTTGCAATGTTTTGAGAGCTCTGTAGGCCTGTTTTATTTAATAGTTCTAATTAACACAGAGTGAGAACGTTCTTGGATGGTTTGGCTCACTCTCTACTCTCTGCGTGTGTCGAGAACGAGGGGGGAGTTGTGCACAGTCTGGGCATGTGGTGGCTGTCTCTGGTCACATCCAGGTCTTTTTTTTTCTTAAAGATTTTATTTATATATTTGAGAGAGAGAGAGCTTGGGAGGTAGGGGAGGAGCAGAGGGAGAGGGACAAGCAAACTCTGTGCCAAGCGCAGAGCCTGATACGGGGCTCGATCTCACAACCCTGAGATCATGACCTGAGCCAAAACCAAGAGTCGGATGCTGAGCCGACTGAGCCACCCAGGCGCCCCCACATCCAGGTCTTTCTTGGAGACTTTGTTTCTTTAACGTCGTCCCAGTGGGGAGCGAGTGTCAGGAAGTGATAATATTCCCTCCAAATTGTGGTTCGACCACGGTTTCAGTCAGTGTGCAGAGCTGATAACCAGCACCGTATAAAGGGCCTGCTTGGATTAGGCTCTGGAAATGGACGAACCAATGAAAGATAGAAGTGATGCGTGGGTGAGTCTGTAGGAGAAGGAGATAGCAGCAATAAGGGAAGGTAGCTCAGCCGACTTACTTCCACACGCCACGGACGTGACTGGACATATTTATAGCACATACGAATGTTGACTGAGGTCATTTGCTTCTCTCTATTAATCTATGCACTAGTGACGTATCAGGACACTTCCTCTTTGATTTCTTTCCCTTTTATGTTGTCCGGTTTCTGTCATGACTGTGAGGTTTTAAAGCACTGCCTAGTGTCTCTAAAATGTGCCTCAATCAGCAACAGAGTACATGCCCCCGATCCCTTGCTGGGACAAAGTCTGCGAGGTGTGCTGGTAAGCGTAACACGGGCTCTGGGGGGCGACAGCACCCACCTGTCGCACCTGCCTGCCTCTTCCCATGGTGTTAGTGCCCCTGCCACAGTCCGCTGCACACTACAGCCGTGGCCGCTGGGTGCGGAGCCGGGGCAGCGGGTGGTGGCCGACTCTCAGGAGCGGCTCAGGGCTGGTCCCCAGCCCCGCGATGGCCCGACCTTGCGCTCACGTCTGTTTAATGAAACCACACTGGCATTTGAAGAACGCATCATTGCTGTGCTCTTTGTTGGGGGGGGGGGTTTAGATTTGGTGGCTGGATGAGGCAGGACGATGAAAATTGTGTCCTTGGATGACTGGAGTTTAGATCTTCTCCTCACTTCTCATTGCTTTCCCACGATATGACTTCCCCCGAGAGGCATCCCGGTCTCCGCTTCTCATGGAGGGAGACCTGGCTGTAAAAGCCACCGGACGCCCGCTGGCCTCTGCCATGGGAACGTAAGGAGCACACCATCTTTGCCTTTCCTACAGGTCCTTTCTGCGAGGCACATGGAAGGAAGGGTTTTAAAAGGGGTAGATGAGAAGTATTTTGCCCTCTCTAAAGAAATTTAGCTTTTCCCTCTCCCTCCGGCGCAGCTTGGAGCTCCTGATGGTCGGGTCCGCGTGTGTGGCTCCGTGGTATTGTCTGAGCCAGCGAGAATGATCAACTGTGTCCGTGTGAAATGATTGCACGGCTCCCTTAGATCAGTCCGTTGTTGGAAAGTGAACCAGATACCCAACAAGAGTAATACAAATTCGCTGGAGAGAAGCCAGACCGACATCCGTGGACTCGCAGCTCCGTGCAGTCCTGCGCTTGGTCCGTGCCTGCTGCTGAAGCCTCGGGCCGGGGAGGCTCATCTGGGCCTTTGGCCGGGGAGGGAAAGGGTCACGTCGTGCCGGCAGGCAGCAGTGTACAGAGAGGACGGTGCCTGTCCCTGAGGGTCCCAGCTCCCCGCTCTTCTGCTCCCCTCCCTGTGCTTGCTCTGCACTGGCCGTCCACAGGTGACAAAGCAACAGGGGCTTTATCGCGATGCCGTCTCCCTGCCTCCCGCTGAAGAGCCCAGTGCACTCCAGAGTCACACTGCACCTCCTACTATGTGTGGCTTTCCTTCATTCCTGCAGATACTTCCAATTCACGTTAGGGAAAAATCACTTTCTGTTTCTGCTCTTGTGCTCAGGGGTACCAGGAGCGCCTCCGGCGGCCTGCGGAGTGTGGGGGACTGGTGGGGCTGGA
Source organism: Ursus maritimus (assembly GCF_017311325.1). Taxonomy (NCBI): domain Eukaryota; kingdom Metazoa; phylum Chordata; class Mammalia; order Carnivora; family Ursidae; genus Ursus; species Ursus maritimus. Next base: position 96,038,121 of record NW_024425563.1, on the reverse strand, counting down.
GTCTGACCACGCTGCTGGACGGTCTGCACGGGCGAGGCACGTCCGCAGCTGGCCCGCCGGGCGCTCAGGTGGGCTTCCGTCTGCTCCCCACACGGAGTCACGGCAGGAGAGTGCATCACAGTGGGGCGAGAGTGCCAAGCTACTGACCTGCACCTCTGTGCGCACTTTTTATAAAAAAAGATGTATTTATTTATTTTAGAGAGAGCACGAGCGGGGGAGGGGAGAGGGAGACTGTCAGGCAGACACCCCCTGAGCACAGAGTCCGACATGTGGGGCTCCATCTCACAACGCGGAGATCATGACCTGAGCCGAAACCAAGAGTTGGAGGCTCAACGGACTGCATCCCCTTGCTTCTCGGCCCAGCACACCCGCCTTAGCCACACGCACACCCCTGGACACCAGCAGGGGCCAGCCCGGGCTGGACGCAGGGCACAGCGGGTCCACAAGAGCTCGTGGGCCCGTGGGGATGGAAGGCTAGATCACTACACAAAATGCTGTGACATGGGGACACAGGGCACCCCGGGACAGGGGGGAGCATCCAGGAAGCTTCCAGAAAGAGGCAAGGCTTTCCGCAAATTCTGAGGAAAAACTACCAATGAATATGCTTTTCACAGAATAACCCTATCCCATGCTTATCTTTCATTTTCTACCTTGTTTTAAAAAAATAAAATGACTTTGTCCTGCATTCCTTAAACACCATACAGTTGACCCTTGAAGAGCACGGGGTTAGAGTTGCCCCCCCCCAGCAGTTGAAATTCCACATAGCACTTCCAACTCCCCCAGACCTGAGCTGTCCACAGCCAACTGTGGTTCGCCAGCCTCCCCCACAGCACAGTTGACAAGCACGTATTTTGTGTGTTAGCTGTTTCCTATGCTGTATTCTTACAATAAAGCACGCCAGAGACTCGAAAACGTCTTTAAGAAAATCCCAAGGGAGAGAAAATACATTTACAGTCCCGTCCTGTATTTCTCGAAAGAAGTCCACGTGTAAGTGGCTCTGCGCCATGCAAACCCGTGTTATTCAGGGTCCGCTGTGTTTCTGATGCCACTTTCATTGTATTCTATGCATGGGATGACGCCGGACACACTCCAGAAAAAGACACAATGGCCCTTCAGATTTGGTGCAAAGACCACGAAGAAGCTGTGTCTTCCTTAGAAAGTTCTTTAAACCTGTGGAATGTTTGTAATGGGGGAAACTCCTGACATCTAGGCTGGGGGCGAGGGCTGTCCAGAGCACAGCACACCACGCGTTCCAGCTTCGTGGTCTGTCCAGCAGTCTTGCGTTTTCCTTCTTCCTCCAGCCCGGAGCCCTTGGCGGGAAATGCTACCTGCTGGGCACTGTGGTGATCCAGCAGCTGAGAGAGCCTTCTGGCAGCGCATGCGAGGTAAGCGGCTCTCCTCCTGGTTACTTCTTTGTGTGTGTGTGTTTTCTCCCAAGGCTCGCTCTTTATTTATGCATTTATTTTATTGAAGTAGAGTGAATATACTGTTATGTGGGTTTCAGGTGTATAATACCCTGATGCAACCATTCTATACTCACCCTGTGCTCATCACGACAGGTGCACTTCTGAATCCCCAGCACCCGTTTCCCCCATCCCCCAGCCCCCTCCCCTCTGGCGACCACCAGTTTGTTCTCTGTAACATACAGTTAAGAGTTAGAAAAGTCTGGGAGACATTGGGCAGGAAGGCTGCAGACCGCTGGAACCCTCTCTGGGAGCATGGCTGTGACTTGAAATCGTCAGCGGCTGGGGTCTGGGACAGCCAAACCCTTCCCACGCCCTCTGCCGGTCCTGGCATGCTGTGGGAAACCAGGACATCTCTATCTAAAATACTGAAAATACTCCCAACCAAGATTCTCGTATCTTCTCCTGGTTGGGAGGGGCTGCTTGAGGGCGGGCGTCTCACCCACGTCTTCCCGCTACGGAGCCCTTCTGATGTCCAAGCCCAGACAGGTGCATAGCTCAGGCACTGGTCTCCACGTGGTGGACCCCTGGTCCTTCGGGCTCAGCTGGAACCCAGGGACAGTGAGAGGGCTTTGAGAAAGCAGGGGCCGTGTGCGGCCAGCCTTGGACACTCCAGGCCACGGGGTCAACTTTGAAGCGAGTGTCTGATTCTCCCTCCGACTGGCGGTTTCTCCTCCAGCTTCCCAGCCCGCCTTCAGTGCTTACTGAAGATTCTCCTCCTCCACGTGGCCCCAGAGTCGGAGGCCCTGACGCCCCCTCCGCGACAGATCCCACCATCCAAAGAGTGGCCCCTAGTGGTTCCAGAGGCTGTGGGGCGAGGGAGCCCTGGGTGCTCAGCCTGGGCAGCACAAGGTCAGTGGGATTCAGAGGTGGGCTCCGTCCAGGCCTGTCCGCCCATGGCTCTGCGTGGCGGCTGGATGCCAGCGGCACGTCCATCCCAGGGCAGGGGCAGGGGCAGGGGCAGGTGTGTTCTCACTGCAGAATGACAGGAGTGAGGCCCAGGGCGGGGAGGCCATGTCAGAAGATCAATGCCAATGGAGGCCTTCAGTCTCTGAGGGCAAGAAGGAACAAGCGGAACATTCCTCCAGAATTTACCAGCAGTCTGGAGGTCAGGGAACCTAATGGACCCTTGTCCTTGCTGGCTTTGTGCTGAGCAGGACGCTCATGGAGCCTCAGGGCCCTCACACGGCTCCGGGAAGGAGGGCAGCCCTGCCTCAGTCTGGCGTTGTGCACATGAGCCCGCTAGTTGCAGCCACGGTCCCCGGTTGGTGGCCTGGCCCCCCAGCAGCCATGGCAGCGCATGACCTACGTGAGGGTGACAGGGGCCCTGCGGCAGGTGCCGAGTGCCTCTGAGTGATGCCAACAACACAGGAGGGAGATTCTTTCATTGCTACCAAACACAGACAGGTCAAAGGTAGCTTCTTTCCAACACCAAGTAAGGCCACAGTAGGAAAGATAAAAGATTCTAGAGGCCTTGCAGAGAGAGATGGTCACCTCTCCCCCTAGTTGTGCCCCTGAAAGATGGAGGGCCTCCCTCCTCTGGAACGCCCCTGCCTCAGGGGCCCAGGCAAGGAGCGGGGACGCACACAAGTGCGTCTGTCCAGCCCCAGGAACCTGGCTGGCCTTAGGGATTTGGGGCGCGAGGCCAGGGCTGGGGGCTCCATGTACGCCTTGCCCCGACGTGCACCACTTTGCAGGCCGGCAGCCCACGCAGCCCTGAGCGGCCTCCGGGCCAGCGGGTGGATCGACCACAGCACCAGAACCGTGTCGGTGCACTTCGCTCTCTATAACCCTCCCACTCAACTCCTGTCCAGCGTGTCCCTGCGTGCCGAGCTGCTCCCCGCAGGGGGCCTGGCCCTCTCCCCGCTGGTGGAGTCGCTGGCTATCTTCCACAGTGACTCGGCCCTGTGGTCCAGCCCCACGCTTCCCGAGGTGGGTCCTCCCGCCCCTCCCCTGCACGTGGATCCCGGGGCTCCACTTGCAGGCTGCTCCCCACCTCCCCCTGGACCCACAGGGATGCAGAGTCCGGCACTCGGGACAGTCGGCACTCAGTGCCATCAGTCTTTCTTTGGTTTGACGTGAGCGTTGGCCCGAGCCAGCACTGCTCCCCAGAGGGACAGAGCAGTGTCCTGAAGGAGGCTTTTATAGCTTCAAAGTGGTAACTGGAAGGGTCTGTGGGAGCTCAGCAGGGCTGACCTGCCCCCAGACAGGTTTAGCTCCGACCCTTACGGAGCGTCCTCTCAGGAATGCACAACTCTTCTAGTTGGAGATAGAGCTTCGAGAATTTCCTGATACGGGAGCTTCGAAGGCTCCGTGAGCCAATAATATACATATTTCACAAATATGAGAAAACTCATTCTCTGGGGCCAGGTCATGCCCAGGGTCTACTTGTGTGCGGGGCCCATGGTGAGCTCACCCCTGTCCCTCGCACCTGGCACGGGGACGGGCAGGCGGTTCTGCGGGACGAGGTGCCTGGGAAGAGCAGGCTTACCGTCAGCGCTCCGCAGGGCTGAGATGAGCTCGCAGGGGTCTACTCAGAAGATGACGGGGGAGGCAGTCGGGAGCGCGGAGCTCGGAAACCACGTGTCCCGTCGGTTTTTCTGTTTTCACTGCTCTGTTGGTGTCCCCCCCACCAGCTGGCCTTCCTGCTGCTCAGCCTGACTCGAGTCTGCTTGCAACTCTACCGCGTGGCCGAGAAGGGCGTCCGCAACTACTGGCGCAAACCAGGGAACTGGCTGGAGGTAGCCGCTCCCGTCGTTTCCGTGAGAAAAGCAGGAACAGTGAAGTCCTTACCTGGAAATGAGCCTATTTTTAGTGGGAAACTGCTTATGTCCTGGCTGATTCCAGCCGTTGAGTGGTCTCCCCTGTCGTGTGCATGACAAATAGCGTGAGATCAGTGTCCAGCTCCTGCTTCCACACTGATGTTGTACCCTGAGTGCATAAGGGGCTGCGGTGGGCCCCTCCCCGGGCACCCCCTGAGGCTCCTTTCTCTTCCCTGCTGCAGCTCGCCATAGTGGGAGCCAGCCTCACCTGCCACGCAGCCTCCAGCCACCTGGCCACGCTCGCTGGGGAGGTGACGGACCACTTCCACAGAGGACGCTTCCGAGGATCTCTGGACCTCAGTCTCGCAGCCTCGTGGAATCAGGTATGGCAGGGCATCGAGGTGGGGCCATGCCCTGTGACACTGTCCAAAGGAAGAGGGCATACACATTCTAGAAGGTTCCAGACAAGGGATTTGTTCCATATCGAGCGAAAATGCCTTGAGCTCGAGGATGAGGGTTAGCGGGACAGGGAAGGGCTGGAATCTGTGTTGCAGGCTAGGGTGCATGTGGTCTGCATGTAGCACGACTCAGAGCACGGATTTGCTCTAGTGACTCCCCGTGACCCCAAATGGGGGAAGGAAGCAGGTGTCGAGGTGGCATAAAGGAGGCACAGGCAGACTTAGACACATCAGGTCTGTGCTCTCTCCTCCTTCTGCGGCTGTCCTAGAGGTGGGTGGTGAGAGCCAGTCCCACCACGGGGCCAAGTGGGGCTTCAAGCGGGGGACTGACCCCCACTGGGATGGGCACTCCATCAGAGGAGCAGAGGCAGCTGAGTGCACATCAGGGTGAGTGAGCCCAGGCAGGGGTCCGGGGGGCGAGGAGGGATGCTGGCACAGCCTGTCATGCAGAGCCTGGCGGGTCCTGCTGGTGGACGTGGATGTAGGCCGGTGGAGCTTCCTCACTGCTTACCTCCCTCACCGCACTGGACGCCTGGAGCTCTCTTTTCCCCCTGATGATGACAGCCAGGGCCCCAAATGACTTCATACCCCAGGGCTGGGCCCTCTCAGAACAACCTAGAAGAATGGGTTATTCTGGGGTGCCAGAGTGGCTCAGTTGGTGAAGTGTCTGCCTTTGGCTCAGGTCATGATCCCAGCCAGGGTCCTGGGATCAAGCCCTGCATCGGGCCCCCCGCTCAGCGGGGAGTCTGCTTCTCCCTCTGCCCCTCCCCCGCTCATGCTCACACTCTCTCTGACAAAAAAATAAAATCTTAAGAAAAAGAAAAAAGAATGGGTTATTCTGTGAGCCGGGTGCTGACGGGCCTCCAGGCTGGGAGGGGTCGTGCATGGCAGGGCCCTGAGGTCAAGCGTCACACACATGCTGGCACAGAGCGGGCAGGCAGTGCCCCCCCCCCGCCTTCACATCTCCATTAAATGTCACCCCGTCCTCATGGTGCTAACCGGCCTCCACTCTGACCCGTGTTGCACTGACTTGGTTAATTGTCTGTCCCTCCTCAAGGCTGGAGGCTCCAGGAGCGAGAGAGGTGGCCGCCTGCTTCCCACCCGTTGGGTGGCCGCTCTCCGGGATGGGTGGCAGGCTCCTGCTCTGCCTGTCACTGCGTGTCTGCGCTCTTCCCCCCTCTTTCTTCCAGCTGGATTCCAGCTTGGCCGTGGGCTCCAGCCCCCGGAACCGTGGCTGCAATGCCCGGCTTTCCCTTGCTGGGTTCCGGGAACCACGGGCTGGTGGCCCGCACTCCCTGTCTCTGTGCGCTCCTTGTTGCCAGGTCCCAGAGGGAGGGGCCTGGGCCTCAGGAAGGGGCGGGACACACTCTGTACGTGATCTCGCAGATGTGGGCAGGGGTGGTCCTGTCCAGGGCTCACCGTGGGGCTACAGTGAGTGTGGTCTAGCGTGCCTGCGTCGGCGTGCCCTCCGAGGCCGGTGGGACACACTGACCTGCCCTGTCCTTCCGTCTCAGAGGGTGACCTGGCTCCGGGGGACCCTTTCGCTCCTCCTAACGCTGAAGTTCATCTGCCTCATGGGCATCCAGAGCACGATGGCGTCCTGCTCCTTCCTGCTGCGTCGCTCGCTGGCTGGCGTCTACACAGCAGGGGTAAGAGGTCTCCCCGTGTCGAGCTATCTCCCTGACAAGCCAGCACAGTCCGTGTCCTCGCCAGTGAGCACTTTCTCGAGGGAGACACGAGCTTTCAAGGTGAGGCACCGCCTAGAGGCCGGGGCATCCGGCGTCCCAGAGTGGTTTTAGATCGGGGTGCTGCTGGTTCTAGAGTGAGGTGTGCTCGTGGGCACGGGAGCCCGGACACACTCCACACGCGCTCTGCTGTACCCCTTCCCGGAGTGCTTGTTCTTACGACTCAGGCAAGGGGCTGTCACCACCCACGGAGCGGGTTCTGGGCGTCTGGGCTCCCGAGTAATTCCCACCCCGAATTATCACAACCAAGCGTGGCAGCCTGGTGGGGGGAGTGTTCTTCCTCTGAGGGAGGAGCGGGGTGCTAATGCCAGTGATGGCCCCCATTACCCTTGCTCCTGACTCTGACCCTGCACCCAAAACCCCCCCTACGAGCACCTGAAACCCACTTGAGTGCTGTTTACCCCACCGCAGGAATCGTGCCTCAGTGGTCCTCAGAAGAAAGCATATGTGTAAGGTTCTCGGGAAGCCCGGCTCCCACCCCAGGGGGCCAGGTTTCAGTCCAGGGCTGGCCCAGTCTGGCGGGCTGTTGATGCCCAGAATCAGGAGGGCCAGAGCCCCACATGGGATGCTGGACAATCCTGGGGTGTGGGTGGTTCTGACCTGGTCCCCAGGGAGCCCCCATTCTGCCCCTGCAGCCGGACTGTCCTCAGGGTGGAGGGAGGGTCCAGCCCAACTGTCTGATGGGGGGGTCTGGCTGTCAGGGTCCCAGGCTCAGGCAGCTCACAGGGAACCAAGCACAGATCCCCAAACTCTGCTGGCCTTATGCTCGGTGGGACAGGCTCCGCAAACCAGGGCAGGAAAAGCTGACCCAGGAGCTGGAGACCTGGCTTCAAGCCTGGCTGCACCTCTCCCGAACCCACTGTTACAAGTGGGACCGTTACCCGAGCTCCAGCTCCAGAAACACACGGCAGATGTGCGCTTGGCGGGGTACCGCGGGCTTAGTGATTACGTGTGCGTGGAACTTATCTGCGGAACTGGTCATTATTGCACTGCTTAGCAATGCGAAGAATGCTTTTTGTCAAGAAAAAAGCACAGAATATCATGAATAAATTGTAGCACTGTCTGAACCATTCAGAAATTACGGGTGCACAGGGACGGGGTGTTCGGGGAGCCCACACTTGCTTGGTCCAGATGGTGGACCGCTGGCGGGATGCGGTACCACTTAGGGAGTAAATAGTAGTGAGGTAGCCTATTTGTAGGGAGGCCTTGGGTGCAGGGCCGGGGCTAGGAGCGAGGGAAATGGGGCCAGTGGGGATCTGGAAGGTTGCAGCCGGGGAGGGCCCTGTGATGGCCGGTGCCCACGCTGGGGCCCGTGTGGGCCTGTGACAACGGGCTGCTGGCCTGTTGTGCCCGTGAATTAGATACACACATGCACAACAGACACGCCCCAGGCTCCCAGGCCAGGTTCCAGCCTGTTACAACAACCAGACCACAAAACTGCGCCTGAACTAAACGTAATGCCCTCTGCCTCTTAAGTGGTTTATAGCATACTGAGCCCTTGCTGGGTGCTGGGGGCACGAAGAGGGTGTGAGAACCAGCCCCTGGGGCAGCGTGGCTGCCAGCAGCGAGGGCGGAGGGCAGGGAGGAAGCAGGAGAGATGGCCTCCTGCACCTTGAGATGGAGGAGGGAATGGAATGGAGGGGCCTGGGGGAGGATTGGGACAGGGAGGGAAGGGAGGAGGGAGGGGAGGGAAGGGAGGGAAGGGAGGAACATGGAAGGGGTGAGGGGGAGGAGAGGGGAGCAGGGCCCCAGAGGGTGTGCACGAGACAGAGCCGGGCCTTTAGGGGTGACATGATCAATACTCCAAGAACTGCTTCTGCAAGCTTGCTGTTATTTTAAAGCATTCAGAAGCCTGCACACTAGTCTTGGGCCCCTGGGGCGCAGGGCCCAGAGTCACGGGTCTTTCTCCCTGCAGCTGGCAGGCATCCTGACACTGGCCGCGCACTGGCACCTGCGTGCAGTACCGCCGAGCACCCTCGCAGACTTCTCCCGAGGCCTGCTATTCCGTCTTCCAGGAAGAAGCCAAACAGACACATCCTGCGGTCTTTCCGAGTCTGACCTGTGGGCCCCGGCTTGGTGCTGCGGGGTCCTTTTCATAGTAGTGAGCATGGCGTGGTGGGGAATGGTATGTGCGTGCGTCCCAGAAGTCAGGGTGTGCTGGGGATTCACGTGCTGTTGGGGTGAAATTTTCCATGGTCCCTGAGGCCCACCTGCCCTGCGCTGGGCAGGGCTCGACATTGCTGCAACATGAACGGGTCCAGCAAGACCAGCATCCCAGGGTGCTGCCTCCTCCAGGGAGCCCCTGCCCTCCAAGCGCTGAGCCACACCCCGTCTCTTTCCCAACCTCCTCTCGCGGTCACTGCTAACTCTTGCCTTGTTAAGTTAAAACTTCCCATCTTATAAAGGTTTCACTCCATCAGCCAGCCTTCACTGGACCAGTTCGCTGGCCTTGGGGCTGAGTTAGGAATGGGGCTCCCTGTTTCCCACCCTCCTACTGGTCCGCCACTTGCAAATCTAGTCATGTCACACACACACATATACACGCACATGCATGCACAAAACACCAACTTAAACTCAGACCTTGACAATACTTACCTGAGCCCTTTGTTTCTTTCAGTGTTCCTAGCTTCCTGCTCCCTGCTCATCCATCCATCTAGTCTTCCATCTTCCCATCCATCCATCCATCCATCCACCCATCCATCCATCTGCCCATCCATCCATCCATCCATCCATCCATCCATCCATCCATCCATCTGCCCATCCATCCATCCATCCATCCATCCATCCATCCATCCATCCACTCATTTGTTTGTTCATGCACTCATTTAGCAATTACTCAAAGTGCCTATTCTATTCAGGCAATGGTGAAACAAACATAAGAGGACATGGTCTACCATCCATAGAAGAAGACAAGCATGTAAACAAAGAGTTATAGCAATTTTTGTATTTCTGATACATTTCCTTTATTGGATATGTGATTTGCAAATACTTTTCCCATTCTATGGCTTGTCCTTGTCCTTCCTCTAACAGTGTTTTTTTGCAGAAGTCCTTAGTATTTATAAAGGGCAGTTTATCAATTTCTTCTTTTATAGATTCCACTGGTGTCCTATCTAAAAATGAATGGCAACCCCATGGTCACACACATTTTCTCCTGTTTCTTTTAGAAGTTTTATGGTTTTATGTTTTAGATTTAGGTCAGTGGACAATTTTGACTTCATGTTAGTATAAGATGTAAGGTTCGAGCTCAGAGTGAATGTTCTTTCCTGTTTGGGATAGACACTTGTTCCAGCACCATCTTTAAAAAGCATGTTGAGGGGCATCTGGGTGGCACAGTCAGCGGAGCATCCAACTCTTGATTTCAGCTCAGGTTGTGATCTTCGGGTCCTGAGATTGAGCCCCGTGTCGGGCTCAGCTCAGCACGGAGTCTGCTGAGATTCTCTCTGCCTCTCTCTGCCCCTCCGGCTCATGTTTTCTCTTTCTCTCTCTCTCTCAAATAAATACATAATTTTTTTTTAAAAGCCTGTTGAAGTGCTTGTGTATCTTTGTCACAAGTCAGTCTGTGGTTTCCGTGAGTCTGTTTCTGGGTCGTCTGTTCTAGTCCGCTGACCTATTCTGTCACCAATCCCACACTGTCTTGATTATGAGAACTCTAGAGTAAGTCCTCACATAGTGCAGGTGAGTCTTCCAGAGTCATTATTTTCCAGTTGGGGCTGCTCTAGTTCTTTTGCCTTTCCATGTAAACTTTGGAATCAGCTTGTCAGCATCTATGAAGCAGCATTCCGGGATTTTGCTCGAGATTGCTGTGGATGTATAAATCAAGTTTGGAGAGAACGGACATCTGCGTAATAGGAAGTTTTTCAACCCAAGAATCCTGTCTGTGTATCCATTCAATTTGATCTTCTTTGATGTCTGTCTTTGGTGTTCTGTAGTTTTTAGCAAATTATTTGCAATTTTATTTTATTTATTTATTTTAATTTTTAAATTTTATTTATTTTATTTTATCTTATTTTATTTTACTCTAGTTTATTTATTTATTCATTTATTTATTTTAATTTTTAGATTTTATTTATTTTATTTTACTTTATTTTATTTTGTTTATTTTATTTATTTAATCTTATTTTATCTGTTTTATTTTATTTTATTTATTTATTTTTTTAATTTTTAAATTTTATTTTATTTTATTTATTTTATCTTATTTAATTTAATTTAATTATTTTTAATTTTTAAATTTTATTTATTTTATTTTATTTTACTTTATTTTATTTTATATGTATTTATTTATTTGAGGCATCTCCTCAAAGGGAGTAGCATCTGTGGGGGGTGGGGGGCATCACAAGAGTGAAGGTGGTGGAGAGGCCCATCCCAGAGCTCAGGGTCAGGCGGATGTGGTTTTGCAAACGATGTTTGGAGCCAGGCATGGTGGGCCCTGAATGTCACACTAAGATGATGAGGTGCTTAGACTTTATCATCAAGAACAGGAAGGCAGTGGTACTCAGGGGTCCCTGAGCGCAGGAGTCAGGACCCATTACCACAGGCTCCTGGGGCTCTTGTGGCTGGTAGAGTAGGGAGGCCTCAGACCCACATATGCTGTCTGAACGGACAGTGTCCTGTCCTCAGCACCTAGGCATCCCCGTGGGGTTCTGACACATGGCCAGAGGTTCAAGGGATTTAGGGCTGATCCAGGAAAGAGATATGACCACAAGAGACAGTAACACACACAAGCTGCATGTGGCCACGTCCTGACAGGTGTCACAGCCCCAGACCATCCAGAGGCTATGTCTTGGGGCCACCATCAAGAAGGGGAGAAGGGCAGGGGGGTGTGAGGAAGGTGGGAGAGGGGTTTTTTGTGTTTGATGTCGCCCAGCAGCAGGTGGGAAGTCTGAGTCAGCGCTCCCAAGGGCATGCTGGAGTCCGGGAACTGGGTAACAGCTGTCTGTGAGATCCTGCAGTGTATGCAAAGCAGGCTCTAAATGGCTCAAACTTTGCTTGTTTGGACTATTTTTACAACAATTAAGTGCATACAACTTTGAGTTTGGTGCCCACCGGCTTTCTGAGCAAACAGGTCTCAGCCTACAGTAAAGAAGGAAACAAGCCAGGGCCTCTCTGCAGAGACCGTATGAGCTCGGCTTCCTGTCTCCTGGGCCCAGGCTCAGGCTCACGGTGGGGCCCCCAGAGCCCGGCAGGGCTGCGGAGCACCCTGAAACCAAGTTTGCATTTGGAAACGCACACCATGTTGACGATCTCCGTCCTCTACTGTTAGAGACTGAAAACACCCTTTATGGATATATCCATTTATATACCCATTTTCATTGTTGAATTCATCTTGTTGCAATTTAGTTCCATGCACGAGAGCTATTTTCCTGATTTTTTTTTGCTAAGCAGTTACTGTCTTACTAAAAGGTCATAAAATAGCATCATCAGATATGATCCCCATTTTATAGTCTATTGCATTAACAAAGCCATGTTTTGGTTGATAACATGAAATTCATCTGTCTTTTCTTCTCCCCAGATGAAAGTTTCCCTCGCAACTCATGCTCGAAAACGAAAATCTTTTCAAAGCCAATCCCTTGTGAGCCTGGCCGACGTGACTGCCTGCGTGCGGGGGGCGGCCCTGGCGTGGCTGGGACTGGAGAGGCCACGGCAGGAAGAGGCCGAGCTGGCTGAGAGGCGTGTAAGACGTGGGTCTTGGCTTAGTGAGCACGATGGCTCGTTTGTAGGATGCTTTCATTGGAGAACCTCACGTCCGGTTATTAAAGCACGGTGGGATTCTGTGCCCCCTGTCATTGCAGAGCCGTGGCATTTCCAGTGGAAATTCTAAAGCACTTAGCAGATTACCAAGCACGTTCTCTTCCCTTAACTCATGATATCCTTGGATGACCCTGTGAGGTTAGAAAGACCCACTTTATGATTCCCAACCCCGCAACACACACACACCCCACTCTGTCCCTACAGAGAGGCCGTTTGCTTTTGGTTTCTGCCACCAGTGCCAGACTTCTCCCGAAACATGGGGATATAGGCACAGCATTTGAGCCTCGTCCCCGCGACGTGACAGCAAGCAAACAAAGCAGGTATTTGCACACTGAATGCCCAGCTCTTCTCCACGACCGGTACTTCCGTGTCACTGAGCACAGTTCCGAAGCCGATCATGTGCAGTTGTGATCTTGGGCGTTTTCATAGGGCTTCACTCTTTATCATGTATTGCACCACCCCTTAATGCCTTTACATTCATGTGATAATCCTCATATAGGCGTTCTGAACACTGACACTTACTGCGTCCGACCCGGGGCATCAGGGACGAGTGTGTATGTGTGTGTGTGTGACCTGGGGCGTCAGGGAACTGAGGTTGAGGACTCAGGCCCAGCACCCGGGTCTCTGACTCCAGTGAGCTTTCTCACAAAGCACAATGCCATCGAGAGTCAGTACCACGAGATGCTTCTGAAGACGAGGGGAAAAGAAAGAAATTCATTTCTTGAAGGCATTCACTAATCTGCTTTTCTTCGCTTCAGAATTACTACCTGGATGAAGTTTCCGATCTGCTAGATGAACTTTTGTGGAAGATTCGTGGTTTGTCCGGCAGCCCACGACGTCCTCTTCCAGAGCAGCGATTCGGTGCTGGAGAGGCCGGGGCAGAAGGCCATCCCTCAGTGGGCGTTTCTGCCTAACAAGCCACCGGGGTAAGCAAATGAGAAATTATTTTTATCGTTCTTCTTTTTAGCAAGATGTTTTTTAAGTTCTAAGGGAGGTATGACGTGGTCGCAGTTTCATATCATGAGGTGCATTTGCACAAATGTTCCCTCGGGGTAGGGAGCTGGTGGGAAGGGGCTCTGGTCAGAACTGAAGAAGTGCTAAATCGTGGAAAATGTATCTTGTGACCCCAGCTTATGATGGTGGCAGAAATATCTCTGTACTCCCTGACCTCTGACTCCAGCTGGGATCAACAGAGATAGGGAGAACCAGAAATGGGAATTCCATCCTCCCAGACACCAGGAAATATCCATGCTCCAGAACAGGACTGAGAATCCCCAAAATGGCGGCCACTACAGAGAAAATTAGACCAATGGGAGAGAGGATCCTGCCACTTCCCAGAGTACACAGACTTCTCCATTCTCAACAGCACACATGGGCGGGGGGGGAGAAAAAGACCCTGGTTTGGAAGAAAAGATACTACAACATGACAGAGCTAAAGGAATCCCCTGCAGCATGAGTGTTGGGGACATGGGGCTGAAGGAAAGCCGTCTGTTACAGAAACCGTCTGTTGGTGTAGCGAGCAGAGGGGCTGTTGGTGGCCCACAGGCCTGGAGACACCCAGATGCCCACACTGGGGTAGGTACACGGTGAGAAGGCAGATGAGCGCTGGGCTGCAGCGTGACGTGTGTTCTCAGGGGCTCCCTGAGATCCAGAGAGACACCGTGGCGCCCAGACTGGCCACTGTCACATAGCCTAGCGGCAGGGGCGTGCTCCCTGGCCACAGTGAGATGGACCCCTTCGTGCAGAAGTGGATGGTCATAACAAACACAAGTCACTATGGGATGATGAGACATGCTGCCCTAGAAAGCAGTCGTTGAAGATGACCGGAAGGGGAGGAGCTGAAGACCAGGTCCGCAAAGGATTGCCTCACACCGGTGAGATTGTAGGCAAGGTGTTCTCCGCACGCAAGACTAAATGCATGGAAAAGTTACCTCTCTGAAATAAGAGCGCAGAGCCAAGCTGACAGAGCTAAAACGTGGAATAAAAGCTCAAAGGAGGGTTGACAGAGTCGAGGAAAGAAAAGGAACAGACACCAGAAACAGAGGCTGAGCAAAAGAAAAAAGGAACAGATTCACAGAAAAGAGAGTGAAGGACACGGATGGCAAGTTTGAGAACGCTCTGCAAAATGAGATTTAAAAAAAACACAATTAGAATTGATTTTAGGGACAATCAGACAAAAAAAAATAGAAGTCAGACAAAGAAGAATATGCATGAGGCAAAGAAAGGACATATGTCATTAGCGTCTCCCTCCACCCCCCGGAGAGGAAAGTTTGAACAGAAAAAAAAAATATTTAAAGATATAATTTACAAAAACTTTCCTGAACTAAAGATATAGATCTATATGTTTAAAGAGTAATTGTAACCCAGGGAAGAAATGGATTCAAATCTGTTAAAACAAGGACAAATCTTCATAAAGTAACTAGAGTAAAAAACAAGAGAATCTTACTGACATCTCAATACCTTCCCTACCCCCCAAAAATCAAGTCACTTCCAAATAACTAAAATTATTTAAAGGGTGTTTACTAATTATTATTTACATTGTAAGAAAGCTATTTAAGTGTGCATGTCATTAGGAAATTGGGCAAATGATAAGAAAACATAATTGTTACAGAATGGGAAATATGACGTCCGGTTGTGTAGGGAACTTAGAAGAGAATCTATTTTAAAAAGTACAGGTGCCCCTTACTTCTTTGTAGCATAAATTAATGGAAGAATTCAATATAAAATTTCAGAAGAAAGATGATTCTGTGCATTTGTATTCATTCATACCATGAGGTTAATGCTATTATTTCTAGATTCTAGGGTTAAAACAAAGGACCCTGCGTACCGCTAACTTTGTGCTCAGAGGAGAGTAGGGTCTCTGTTATGGAGCAGCAATGAATGAAAGTAAAATAAATAACTCTTCGATTGAAATCATAAGGAAAATGTGCACATGCACAAGCATGCACACATGCACACGTACACGTATCCATACACATGCACGCACACATGCACACGTGCACAGATACACACATCCGTACACAGGCACGCACACATGCACACATGCACACATACATCCGTACACAGGCATGCACACATGCACACGTGCACAGATACACACATCCGTACGCAGGCACGCACACATGCACACATGCACAGATACATCCGTACACATGCACGCACACATGCACACGTGCACACGTATGCAGGCACGCACATATGCACACATACACAGGCACACAAACACATCCATGCGCATGCACGCACACATGCACATGTGCACACATACACAGATCCGTACACAGGCATGTACACATGCTCACGTACACACATACACACATCTGTACACAGGCACACACATATGCACATGTGCATAGATACACATCGTACAGAGGCACGCACACGTGGACACGTGCACAGATACACACATCCGTACACAGGCACGCACACGTGCACACGTGCACAGATACACACATCTGTACACAGGCACGCACACGTGCACACATACACACATCCGTACAGAGGCACACACACATCTGTAGACAGGCACACACATATGCACACATACACACATCCGTACACAGGCACGCACACATGCACGTGTGCACAGATACACACATCCTTACACAGGCACGCACACGTGCACACGTGCACAGATACACACATCTATACACAGGCACGCACACATGCACACATACATCTGTACACAGGCACGCACACATGCACATGTGCACACACACACATCTGTAGACAGGCACACACATATGCACACATACACACATCCGTACACAGGCACGCACACATGCACGTGTGCACAGATACACACATCCTTACACAGGCACGCACATATGCACACAAACACACATCCGTACACAGGCACGCACACATGTACACATACACATATCCATGCACGCACAAACTAAACAAAGCAGAAGGAAGGAATTTGTAAAGATGAAAATGCAATTTAATTAACTCAGCAAAAAATAGCCTGAGCTGAATCTTTTAACAACAATTAAATAGATAAATTCTTAGCTAACGTCTAGCTAAATACGATGGAAAAATACAATAAATGCACAGAATAAAAATGAGAAAGCAAAAATAAGGAAATTCAGTGAATTACAAAATATTTGGAATGCGAGAACAGCCCTCAGTACTCCTCATGCACCAGCTAACTCGAGCCAGACAGAATCCTCAAGCAGCATGTGAAGACCACCCTTCCAAAGGCACGTTGGCTCACGTAAGTTCAAAACGTTCTTTGAACTGTTGCAGAGCGCAGAGACAGAGAAAGCTTCCAGATGCGCTTCTATGGATCTATGTAACATGTCGATATCAAAACCGGACAGCAATATCTCTAATTTAAAAAGACGAAACAACCACATGCCAGTCTTACTGATTTTGATACCAGAATACCTTAATTGATAAAACCTTGTAAAAATGAATGATCCCTATCAATGAAACCAAGGATTTCAGGGAACCACGCTCTGCCCCAAAATGTGGAACCCCTTCTCCCCATAGAAGGAGGGTGGGAAGCTTGCAGCTCTGTGGTCTTCACACCGGGCCACAGGCCCTGTGTGGAGAGAGCAACTTCCTGTCCCTCCTCCTGGAGATGGTGGGGTCCCAGTGAACAGAGTGGTGAGGCTGCCTTCCAACACGATGCCCAGTGCATACGGATCCTGATTCCCCAGAAGCAGGTAACTAGAAATCGTAAAACAGGACTTTGGGAATTTAGCATTTTCTCAGAAGAATATCATGATTGGAGGTTATGATCTTTATTAAGAATGTAATCTTGGGCACTTGGGGGACTCAGTCAGTGAAGCATCTGCCGTCGGCTCAGGTCATGATCCGGAAGTCCCCGGATCGAGTCCCGCGTCAGGCTTCCTGTTCATCGGGGAGTCTACTTCTTCTGATTCTCCCCTCTCTCATGCTCTCTCTCTCCCTCTCTCAAATAAATATATAAAATCTTAAAAAAAAAAAAAAAGGAACGTAATCTTGCTAGGGCACCTGGCTGGCTCAGTCGGTTGAACAATGGACTCTTGATTTCAGCTCAGGTCATGATTTCAGGGTTGTGAGGCTGAGCCCCCATGTCAGCCTCCATGTCGAGCGTGGAGTCCACTTAGCATTCTATGTCCCTCTGCCCCTCCTCCCCTGCTCATGCCCTCTCTTTCTCTCTCTAAAAAACAAAACAAACAAAAACAACTGCAAATGGAATTCAGCCTCAGATTAGAAGAATAATACGCCATGATCATTTATGAGTTTCACACCAAAGAAATGTTTGAATATCAGGAAACAGTGACCTTCACCAAGAAATGGCAGAGGCTGTCACTTGATTTTCTCCATGACTGCACTTGATGAAATGCAACGTCCATTTCTGATTTTTAAAACACACTCTTAATTGAAGTAATTCAAAAAATAAGACAGTATGTCAAGTCAGGGCTACGTGTCACAGTGCCATGTCCAAGACCTTCCCACGGAGTCAGGGACGAGGGGAGATTGTTGCTTCAGAAGTCCCACCGGAGCACTTTTATGGGATTTACTGGTCTCGTCCTGGAAGCGCTGCCCGAGTTTATAGATCTAACAGCCCACAGCCACACTTAGGGCGCGGTTGCCAGTGTTCGCCAGGGCTCCGTGCTCACAGCGCAGCCTATGGTGGGTCCTCAGATGGGACACAGCTTGTGCCGTTCAGACCAGTTTCCTGAAGTTCGAGGACAATCGCACTCGACGCCCCCAGGGGTGCGGGGGTGCCTGTGGATGGCAATTCCTACACCGTGACCCGCTGACCCCGCGCAGAACGGAACCAGAAAGTGCTTGGCCTTGGGGCAGACCGGCGGGGGGGGGGGGGGGGGGGGGGGGGGC
>NW_024425563.1:95994641-96020103 GCF_017311325.1 Ursus maritimus | reverse complement strand
GGGGGGGGGGGGGGGGGGGGGGGGGGGGGGGGGGGGGGGGGCTGGACATCCCGGGACAGACCCTCTTTTGTATGCTGTGATCTGAGCCAACAACCCGTTTGAATTTCCTAACTTCAGGGCAGCTGTCTTTCATCTTAGCCATTAATAATTAAGATTCGTATCGTTACAAACTGGAAGGGTTCAATGCCTGGAGCTATGCGAGCCACCTACAAATCACATTGTTCTTTGTCTTTTCGAAGTGACTCAGTGCAGTGAAACGCCGCGGGGCTGCCGCCTCTGCACGCTCGTCCTCGCCCGCTTGGCAGTCGCAGGTGCCTCGGCACGCTCTCTGCTCGGCTGTGTCCATCCCACCCGGGAGAGCTGCCCTCCAGTGCGTGCCCCTTGCTGAGCCAGAGGACCTGGCCCCAAATTCGTCCTGATGCCCCGGCCCCATCACCACCCCCCTAGGACCCGCTGCTCTGTGGGAGCGGCCAGGCCACTGAGACTTTGATGCAGCTTAGTGATGCCAGAGGGGTTTTTCCTGCTGATTTTCCTCTGGCTTCGCTTTTATGAACATGGCTGAGTCAGGCAGAAACATCCAGAAGGTCGGGAACAGCCTGACCTCAGGTTACAGTCTGCCTGAGCGGTTTTGGGCCTTTTCTTACAAGAAGTGTCGTTCCTTAGCGCTCACCTGCCCAGAGGAAAGCTGGGTATTTGGTGTAGCCGTGGAGGACTCGTGGCTCACTTTCCACTGCTGTGGACGTGGTTTGCGGAGGAGGGGGGCACGAGCACCCATGGCGTCTGCTTTCGGAGAGGTTCGTGCGTGCGCCCCGTGAGTCAGTGACCACCAGAACACAGGGGGCCATCGAAAGGGTGGATTTTCGTCCCACTTCTTCCCTTAACTTTGCCAGTTTGTGGGCGACCTTAAAAGATATTTAGAAGACTTGACTTTCCTTAACGTGGACAGCCTACAAATGCCAGGGAAACCCGTCCAGGAAATTTGCTGAGCTCCCCCGCTCATATCCTGGACATTTCGTGGTCCTCATTGGGCTCCATAAACCCAGCTTTCTGGACTCATGAACACACGAAACTGGAATCCTTGAGAAGATAACAGGTGATGAAGAGTTTGTTTAAGGAAATACGCACTCGGCCTGGAACGCAGGAAGTATGGTCGCCCTGGAGAGGCAGGTGGGACCGGGGCTTGAGCACCTGCTGAGTGAGATTGGGTTTTAAGCGCTGGCTGGCTGGTGGGTGGGCCTAGGTAGTGACTGAACATCCTGAACCTCAGTGTCCTCCCCTCTGAAGGAGGCTCTCCCAGCACCAGGCTCCTATAATCATTCAACCTGGCTTTGCATTCATTCACCAAGTACGGTGGTGGGCACAGTTCCAGGGGCCGGGGGTGGGGGTCCAGTGATGTCTGTGTCCCCCGAGAAGACAGTATTCCTGGAACTTGGAAAATACAAGTCTCAGAATTGGGGGCAAAGTTCTGAACAACTCTGGTGCCCACTTGGGTCGGCAGCATGGTGTGGCTCTTCGTGGCAGGCTGCGAGGGGCTGTTCATGATGCAGACGCTGGATTACGATGAGGTCTCGGGGTGCCAGGCTGGCTCGGTCGGTGGAGCACATGGCTCTTGCTCTCTGTGAGTCTGAGCCCCACACGGGTGTAGAGGTGATTTAAAAATAAAATCTTTTAAAAAGACAATAAAAAAAATTAAAATGAGGGGCGCCTGGGTGGCTCAGTTGGTGAAGTGTCTGCCTTCAGCTCAGGTCATGATCCCGGGGTCCTGAGATTGAATCCCACATAGGGCTCCCTGCTCAGCGAGGAGTCTGCTTCTCCCTCTCCCTCTGCCACTCCCCTGCTTGTACTCGCTTTCTCCAATAAATAATAAAATCTTTTAAACAAATAAATTAATGAATTACATGAGGTTTCCTGGGAAGAATGCACTCCCCCATAACTCCCAAAAGTCACTCGCTAGGTGAGCAGGACATTGGTTCCGGATTTGACTGAACCGACCCAGCATCCCTGCTGGTCTGCCCGTGAGCTGTGTCTCACCCTCTTCTCTCAGTGCTTTCTACAGAGCCCGGTGCTCAGTGACCACATATCCATGATTGGCCACAAGAAGCTACTAGAATATGTATATGGGTAGAAAGAGGGATGATGAAGTAAATAGGGCAGAACGTTAATACATGATTCCAAGACGAGGTATAGGAGCGCTCAAGTGAACTATTCTTGCAACTTTTCTTGTTCGTTCGAGATGATTTCCAAATGAAAAGATTTGGGGTGCCCAGCCGGCTCCATCGGTGGAACATGCGACTCTTGATCTCGGGGTTGTGGGTTCGAGCCCCACGCTAGCCGTAGAGATGGCTTAAAAAAAATAATAAGTGAAAAGCCCCACGAAAAGATGACAACATGCTAGAGTCAGCCGCGGGTGTGATTAGCTGTGATGGTTCTTGTTGTTTTTTTATAAACTTCTCTTCACGCCTAAGTGTACCTTGGAATTTTTCTGTTCCGTGGACATCACAAGAAAAGCTAATTAAATTTAAGAGAACTATTCAGATGTGATTTACAAATGCATAATATATCAGAAGTAGCAAGAACCAGACAGAAATATTCAAGAAGACAGTCTTCAGAGATAAATTTCCTCTGCTTTCGGGATTGTATTTAAGTCTGCCCATGATAACTTCACAAGACCGAGCGCTCTTGTCGGAGTTGATTCATTCCTTCCTGGCAGACCGAGCTCTGGCAACGCTGAAATATTGTTGTTAATCCCTTTTCTATTTGGATGTGTGCTGGGGTAGCACTTGAGACGCGATGGATAGAAACCAGGACTTCTGTGTGACTGTGAAAACATAATTTATTTACTCGAGCCAAATTATCTCATAGCCGGAGCCAAGAAAGCTGAATTCCTAAAGACTGAACGGGGCTATCAGCTGGCTTCCTTCCGAAGAAGGTTCTGTTTTAGCTGAGAGTCTTTCAAACTACAGTTATGTCCAAAATAATAAGCCAAATATTACATTTGTTTGCCGGGGCAGCTGTCACGGCGCGGGAGCCCCGGGATCCGAGGTGGGGTGCCGCTGGGCCTTGCGCCCTCTGAAGGTGCGAGGGATGGGTCTGGGCCAGGCCTCCCTTCCCCCTCCCCTGCTCCTCGGCTTGGGAAACCCCCCCCCTTCCAGTTTTCCTGGCGTCTCCCCGTGCACATGTCTGTGTGTCTGGTAAGGATGTGGTCACCTGGGGTTAGGCCCCCACCATGGGATCTCATCTTGATGTGTCCATCTGCAGAGTGAGGTCGCGTCGGCAGGCACTGGGGTGGCACCTCAGCGTCTTTGTGTGGGGGACTCATCACAAATACCTTTGAGCAACTGTAGCTATTTGAAGACAAGGACTATATCATCTCAATTAATTTCAACTTTTTGAGGAAGTTCATTCCACTAAGGTGATAAAGGTAAAACACAAATTTCACGAACTGTCTACTTTTTCCTCCACGTCGAGCCTCCTGTGGGGAGGCTTTCATAGGACAGGTGTTTGTGCATTAGGGTCTGTTGATCATCATAAAAACTATAGAAGAAATGAATCATCTGAGTTCTTGGACTCTGAAAAAGCTTAGGTAATAACCAAAAATGAATCCTTTTTTGCCACTTGAAATGGCATTTTAAACTAGGAGCACAGTGGGGCACTTGGGTGGCTCAGTGGAGCGTTCGACTCTTGAGTTCAGCTCAGGTCATGATCTCAGGGTCGTGAGCTCGAGCCCCACGTCGAGCTCCACACTCAGCAGGGAGTCTGCTTCTCTCTCCCTCTGCCTCTGTCCCCCTGTCCCCGGCACTCTCTCTTTCTTTAAAGTAAATAAGTAAATCTTAAAAAAAATATATAGGCACACGATTGAGCCTCCCCCTGAAACCATGGGTGTCTGTGTACCACACCTTTGGTAAAGGGCTGACCCCACCCCCAGCGGCTTGGATGGAAGTGTCTAGCCAGGATAGACCCTGGCGCAGTGGTTCACAGGGGATGCTGCATCTGGCGATGTGTCCTGAGGAGCTCATCCTGCATCATGACGTCAAGGGGTGAGGCAAGTAATTGGAAGTGGGACCAAGGGGAGAGGAGGAGCAGAAGCTAGAGCCAGACCCCATACTCCCTCTCTGACATCCCCAAGTCTCTCTCGGATGGAAGAGAAGGGGTCTGAACTACAGCAGGCACTGTGGGCGTACCAGACCCAAGAATGTCCCCACTCACTGCCCCGGGGTGAGAATGTACTGGACCGGGTCTGCAGAATTAGAGTGCTTGTAGAAGGAAGCTGTGGAAGTCTCTGCGACTGGGGACCCCTGGTCTAGGACTGGCCATCCTCTTCCCGACATCTCCCACTGCTGTGGATTGTCTGGAACGGGCTGAAGAGCGCGAGAATACTAGCCTTTGGCCTCAGAAATGTAGAGGCCTTAGGAAGGCTTTCTGTGCGGTGAGCAGAGCTCAGTTGTTTTCCAGAGATCTGTGCTGGCCACGGGCACATTCATAACTACTGCATTTCCTTTTCACCGTCTTCCTGGCCCTGTTGTCAGGCAAGCAGCAGGGAAACTGGATCATCAAATTTCAGGAGCGTGAGCAGACCATTCAACGACCCTAGCGTGCCCAATGCCCTGCAGACGGTGAGCAGGTTTTGTTCCCAAAGCTGCGACGACAACGTTTCTAATCCTCAGACGTGGCTGGTTTCTTGAATGCTGAGTCAGAGGAGAGGGACGGCGAGCCGGGTCGCGGCCGTGGTCAGGACGGTGAGGTGGGGCAAAGCGATGGACCCAGAGGTCATGGGACAGAGCAGAGAATCCAGAAATAGAGCCACGCAAACAGGCCCAACCAGTTTTGGACAGAAGTGCAAAACAATTCAGTGGAGGAAGACCAGCCTTTCCAACAGTGATGCTGGCGCGATCGGACGGACGGCCGCAAGAAAGAGAGAAAAATAGTGCAACTTGCCCTCACACCTTAGAAAAAAATTAACTCCAAACAGAGCAGGGACGCAAATGAAAATGTAGAACCACAGCATTTTTGAAAAAAGAACCAAAGAAGCAAATCAGCACAGTCCAAAGATCGAAATGAGAAGCTGTGCTCTGCAAGCCCCCCTGGGAAAAGGGTAAACGGACAACTACATGTTCGACAAAGGACTAGTTTCTAGAACATATGAAGAACTCTCGGAACTCAGCAATAAATTACAAATAATCCAGGTAGAAAACGGACCAAAACATGAGTGGACATTTCACTGAAGAGAACGTCCAGAAACTTCCGAGAAGATGTGAGCCCTAGCAGCCACCAGGGAGATGCAGGGTGCGACCAGTGAGGCGTCACCCGCACCCATGGCAATGGCTCGAGTAAAAGTGGTGACACGAAACGGGGCGCGCGTGCAGAGAGCAGCTCTCTCATCCGTTGCAGGTGGGGATGTAAAATGGTACAGCCCCTTTGCGGAACAGGCCACTTCTCATAAAATGAAACACGAAAACTTAGGATCCGGGGATGTTACCAGAAATGATACATTTATTCCAGAGAAATGGAGACTAGTAGTCACAAAACCCTGTGCATGCACATTCCTAGCTTCCTTGTAATACCCCTAAGCAGGGAAACCTCCCCGATATCTGTCACTGACCGAACAGCTGAACTGTAGGGCCTTCGTCCGTGCCACATTACGCAGCACGGAAAAGGAACAGCGTATCCGTGCGAGCAGCGACCAGGGTGAGTCTCCAGGAGTGATGCTGCCTGCAAGCGCCAACCTCGGGTTACGTAGTATACGATCGTGTTTATATAACACGCTTGAAGTGGCAACATTATAGCTGGACTGCAGATTCTGGAGCAGGAGGGAGAGAGGCACAGCTAGAATAAGGCAGCAGGAGGGACCCTGGGGATGGAATGTTCTGTATCTTGACCATATCAGATGTAACGTCCAAGTTGAGATGGTCCTGTGCTTGCGCGAGATGTTACCGCTGAGGAAAGCCAGGTAAAGTGTTCGTGGGCTCTCCGTACGAGTTTTTATAACTGCACCTGTACCTACAATCTCTCAAAGTTAAAAAAAAAATCAGTTTAAAAATAATTTAAGGTTGTTATAACATGCAAAACTAACATGATGGAAATGACACTTTATAATTAATAAAAAATGTAATGCTTTCTCGGGGCGCCTGGGTGGCACAGCGGTTGGGCGTCTGCCTTCGGCTCAGGGCGTGATCCCGGCATTATGGGATCGAGCCCCACATCAGGCTCTTCTGCTATGAGCCTGCTTCTTCCTCTCCCACTCCCCCTGCTTGTGTTCCCTCTCTCGCTGGCTGTCTCTATCTCTGTCGAATAAATAAATAAAATCTTAAAAAAAAAATGTAATGCTTTCTCTAGCAGAAAAGAGAGCAGCCCTGATCAGAAATGCGCATCACAACCCACGCTGCTTCCTGGCACCTCCTTCCTCCAGCCCAGCCTGGGGTTTATCCTTTCCCTCAATTATCTTTCCAGGGTGAAAGTTCCAGAGCACGGAGGCATCTGCGATCCTCCAGGGGTGGCCATCTGGAGTGCTCTGAGTTCGGCCGAATGAGATCCAGCCCCGTGCTGGGCGCCACACCACGGTGGAACTTGGAGAGTCCCTCTTGGAAGCTCAAACCTCGGAATTATTTGGGATCAGGGTCATATGTTTGTGTCAGTAACCAGATACCTGCAGAGAGAACGCCGGCAGGAAGTGTGGGTAGAAGAAAGATCGGGGCATCGGCCAAGCCCGAGAGATACAGGAGCTCCGCCCAAAGCAAGAACCACCCTCCCTGACAAGAGCTCAGCGAACGGGCAGCTTGCTCCTTACCAAGCAGCACGTTTCCGCCACGAAGGCTCCCCGGCATCCCAACAGCATCAATACCCCGGAGCGAAAGGGACGAAGGAAAGCGAGTCACCCAGGAACGTGCAAGTTCGCTGTCCACACGCACCGCTAAATGCTGTCTCTGCTCTAGGTCGGCCACTTGACGGGCCACGCAGCCGGCGGGCTTTCTGGCGGGACATCTGTCCGCACGGTCTAATTTCTTCTACTTCTGGACCCATGTTTGCGCCCCTCACCTAAGAAGCAAATGGAAATCCTCGTGGTGCTGGGCAGGGCCAATGCTGTACTTCATTCACGCTTTAGACCAGAGAAGTTAAGGCTCTGAGAGAGCGTATTTTCAAAGACCGTTGAGATTCTCCATGGGACAAATGTTCTGATTGAATGACTAGTAGAACAACTCGTGAGCTCAGCTCATGTTTAAAAAGATAACGGTCACCAGTTTGTTCTGTGGGCAAAACTCCTTCCAAGATAAATAGTCTTGCCTTCATTCCAGGTGGGTCTGGTTCAAGATCGGAGGTGCCTCTGAGGTCAGTAGGAGGTCCGGGTCCCAGGCACGGGGACGGCAGTCTCAGGGAGAGGCCAGCACAAACGGGACTGAGAAGTCTGTGAGATGCCGTGAAAGAGGAACTTTTAAGACACTGACCCGCGTACCAGTGATACAATTGCATTTCCGGTCCCTTGTCCCTACTCCAGATTTAAGTTTACCGGAAACTGATGTCTTAGGTCGAAGACCTTGGCACATCAAAGAACAGAATTGGCTTTATTATTTGTAAGAGAAATCCTTTCCTCATTCCACCCAACTGTAAACTACATTTTTTGATGATGCCCCCATCTCCACCTGGCATTGCCCTACCCCCACCGTCCCCATCTGACATTTCTCTGAGTCTCTTCACTTGCTGGTGACTCCTGGAGCTCCTCCTCCAGCCCTGTGTGTACTTCCTGTGTGTCCAGAATGATAAACGAGAGTCCAGGGGTAGGGCGATCGGGAGAAGATGAGTTCTGTGATGCTGTGGCTCACGGGAGCCTGGTTTCCCTTCTCCTCAGCCCAGCGGGGGTCATCTGGTCTCAAAGGACCTGCTTCAGTTTCATTGCCTTTCTCTGCTCAAGGCACTGATTTCTGTCCCGATCTTTAGTATTCTCTTTCTCCTGCTGGCATTAGGTTTGAGTGGTTCTTCCTGTCCTTCTTCAGACAGAAGCCGAGGTCACTGGTTGGAGACGTTTCTTCTTTCCCGTTACACACATTTGGCGCTCGGTTCTCTCTCAAAGGATAACGCACCCCACCGGCTGTTACAGGCTGTGTTTTCATTGTCATTTAGTTCAGAATACTTTCTCATTTCCCTTTGGCTTCTTCTGTGACCCCCATCGATCATTTAGAAGTGTGTGTGTTTTAGTCTGTGTGTATTGGGATTTTCCAGATGTCCTTACGTAACTGATTTCTAACGTTACTCTGTTGTGTCGGAGAACATACCTCATGTGGCTCGAATCCCTTGACAATTCTGAGACTCGTTCTGTGGCCCCAAACGTGGTCAGATGTCACAGGGAGCGTGTTCCCTTTGTCGCCGAGAGAGCTCTCTGTGGCAGAGCTCCTGGAGGCAGGGCTGGCTGACGGTGCTGTTGGAGGCTGGTGCACCTGCTGGCTGTCTGTAGTTCCACTGGTGTCGGTCAGGATGTGGGGACTGAAGTCACATCCTGTGGCCGTGGCTCACCTGCCTCTCCTTGCAGCGCCTACAGCTTTTCTCACTTTGTCCTTATCCTCGTTCCTCCGTACAGAGTGTCCTTTCTCTCGGACCACTTTCAAGGTTTTCTCTTTATCGCTGGTTTTGAGCAATTGGGGTCCGACGTGCTCGGGGTGGTTTTCTTCGTGTCTGTGATGCTCAGCCTCGCTGGGTCTAGGAATGTACAGCTTCCATGAAAACTGGAAAATCTGGGGATGTTTCTTCACATGTTTTCCTGACACCCCCCCCTTCACTGGCTTCAACCACTTGTCAGGCCCCCTGACGTTGTCCCACAGCTCACTGGTGTCCTTTTCCCTTAAAACATCTTTTTTTCTCTCTGTGTTTCTTTTCAAATATTTTAAATTATCTACATCCTCAAGTTTGCTAATCTTTCCTTTCCCAGTGTCCCATCTTCCCTGAATCCCACCCAGCATATATATTTATATATATACACACATGCAGTTTATTTCACACTTTATAGTTTCCATCTCTAGAAGTTTGACTGGTTGTTTTTTTTTAAGATTTATTTATTTATTTGAGAGAGAGAGAGCGCGTGCACGCACGTGCGTGCACAAGTGGAGGGAGGAGCAGAGGGAGAGAGAGAATATCAGGCAGACGCTGCCCTGAGTGAGGAACCTCATACGGGGCTCGATCCCACAACCCCGAGATCAAGACCTGAGCCCAAACCAAGAGTCGGACTCCCAGCCGACTGAGCCACCCATAGGCGTCCCTGAATGGTTGGTTTTTTTTAAACGTATCTGCCATGTCTCTACTTCACTTCTTGACTATCTAGAAATCCAGTCATAATAAGACCTTTGGTTTACACCTGCGAATTCCAGCGTCTGTCCGCTCCGCATCGGCTTGCACTGTTTGATTTTCCTCCTCATTTCGGTCACATTTCTCCACTGCTTTGCATACCCACTCCCTGCTAAATACTGGTTTGTGAATTTTACCTTGTTGAAGGCTGGATATTTTCATATTTCTATAAAAATTCATGAGCTTTGTTCTGGGATGCAGTGAGCTCCTTGGAAAGACTTTGAGCCACTTGACTCTTGCTTTGAAGACATGCGAATGTGGCGCATGAGGCCTCGCGACCATGAGGTTGTCCGTTCCGGCCC
Source organism: Ursus maritimus (assembly GCF_017311325.1). Classification (NCBI taxonomy): domain Eukaryota; kingdom Metazoa; phylum Chordata; class Mammalia; order Carnivora; family Ursidae; genus Ursus; species Ursus maritimus. The sequence continues at coordinate 96,010,474 of NW_024425563.1, read as the reverse complement.
GTGTGGGCACCGGGCGCGGCTCTGACCCGCTCGGCTGCTCTCGGCCTGGCCTTGAGGAATTTCCCCTCCGCCGATGTGCGGAGGGCCTCTCTGGGCCTCTCTCCTCTGCGGGGCCCCTGCGAACGCCAGCTGCTGGGACCCCCAGGCCCTCACCTCTGCCCCCAGCCCAGATAGCCTACTGCGCCCTGCCTATGCGCCCCCTCCCTGCACCGCAGCCTGGAAACTCAGGCAGCGGGCCGCACATGCTGGGGCTCATCTTGCTTGCCCCCTGTCTCCCAGCAGAGGGATGAACTGTTGATTCACGGGAACCCAGGGATGGGTCCCCCTGCCTACACCGAGTGGAAGCACTGGGACAACTAGAGTCCTGACTCACCGAATGCTTCCATTCACATGTGATTCTGGGACGGGAAAACGAGCGTGTCTTGACAGGAGCCAGACCCCTGACTGATGGGGGCCGGGGGTGGGGATGGAGGGGCTACAAAGAGCCATGAGGAGTCACTTGGGGGCCATGCACATGTCATCGCCTTGACTGCGGTGATGGTTTCCGCCCTAAACACGCGAAGCCTGTTGTTGGCACCAACAACCTTCAGGAAAGTCATCGAGAAGTCGCACTCCTGAGCCAGCCCGCTGGTGGCATTCCCGACTCCGGCCTGGAGACCCGCGCCTGCATCCAAGGGGGGCTCTGAGTCAGAACCCGCAGAACGTCCATGCAGGCCCTGCAGTGCTGCCCGGGGTTCTGCTCACGTCCTCCACGGGGCTGAGTGGCTGTCAGGCCGTGGCTGTGGCTATGGCCGTGGCCGAGGCCGAGGGCAGAGCACTGAGAGCTCCACTCCCCCCAACAGCAGCCGCGCTGGGGGCCTCTTTCCTTCCATCTTGGTCAGTCCCAGGTGCTAACTAGGAGGCCGTTGTTGATTACTGGCGAAGCGGGGCATGTTTTTTAATGTGTGCTGGCCACTTTTTTTTTTTTTTTTGGTAAATTATTCATGTACTTGGCCCACTTTCCTTTTTTTTAAAGATGTTTTATGTATTCATTTGAGAATAGGACCTCAGGGAAGGGGGGGGAGCAGAGGGAGAGGGAGAAGCAGGCTCCCCGCTGAGCAGGGAGCCCCACTTGGGACTCAATTCCAGGACCTCAAGATCACAACCTGAGTCAAAGGCAGACACTTCACCAACTGAGCCACCCAGGTGCCCCGGCCCATTTTTCAATTGGAAAAAATATTTACTTCTGTGTCTGATTAGAAGAGCTCTTTATTTAGTAAGTGTGTTAATTTGCTGGGGCAGTCAGAACGCAGTAGCACAGATCGCGTGGCCCGGACAGAAACTGAATTCCTCCCAGTGTTGGAGGCTGGAAGTCTGAGATCTGGTTGTCCTGAGGCCTCTCTCCCGGGCGGGGAGACGCCGTCTTCTTCTGTGTCCTGACCTCCTCCTCTTATAAGGGCATCAGTCAGATGGCATTAGCGCCCATCCACACGGCCTCATTTTGCCTTAATCTCATCTTTAAAGACCCTATCTCCAAATACGGTTACATTCCGAGGTTCGAACATGGACGGGGCTGTCAACATATGAATTCCGTGGGGACGCAATTCGGCCCATAACACTAAGAATTCCAGCTATTCTACCGACTTCGTTTTCTGCCTTTGAAATTCCTGTTGATAACAAGTACTAACAGACCATCTACATATAGGTGTGTGTTTTTCTATTGCTTGGCTCATGCCAGCCACTGTTCGCAGTTTTGGGTTTTTTTTACAAACATTAACTAGTTGAGTCTTCACACAACCCTGAGAAGTAGGTTTTATTAGCATTTGCCTTTGTGTCGGGGCGCAGAGGTAAAGTAACGTGTCCTGGGTCCCAGAGCGAGAAGGCGGTGATGCTAACAGGTGAACCCAGGCGCTGGGGTTCTGGAAACGGCATTTACGCATCAGGACATCCTGCCTCTCGGGGGGAATAGATTCCACGGAAACTTCACCCCAGGTTGTACTCACACGCCCGCGTCTGCTTCTCAGCATCTGCCCTTGGGGTTCGCTCCACAGAACCTTCTCCGTCCTGACAGTTCATAATACGGATTGATCTTTCCGTCCGCTACTTATGTCAGGTGGATTTGGAATTCGTTTTGGTATAAGATGGTTTTCATTTTTTCTTTCTAGCCGCCAGGCACAGAGGACTGTTGGCAGCCTGGTGCCACGCCAGGGCGCTCTGGAACACCGTCTCACTGAACCTGCACGACGCCGTCTGCCGCCGCCATCCGGGTTTTACAAGGACAAGAGCCAAGGTTTCAGGAAGGCACCAATGATTCCAGTTCACACAAGTATATGGAAAACGAAGTCACCATCAAGGTTTGTCTGTCACTAGACCATCACTCAAAACCCTCTTCCCAACAGTTCCGATTGGGATAAGATTCCAGCTCTGCCGTTTTCCAGAGGGTTCCTTTCCCAGCTGCCCTAGAGCTAGGTATTATTATATTTGTTTGCTTATTTGTTTTATGGAATCCATCCTGGTATCAAAAGACTATCATCTTATTTTGTGAAGTTTCTGTTCTAGCTGTGAGTCTCACTTCCTATAAGTTAGCACATAAATCTAATAAATGCAATGAAATGGACTGGGACGGGGGCGCCTGGGTGGCTCAGTCGATTAAGCATCTGACTCTTGATTTTGGCTCAGGTCATGATCTCAGGGTGGTGAGATCGAGCCCCACATTGGGCTCTATGCTCAGTGGGGGATTTGCTTGGGATGCTCTCTCTCTGTCTCCCTCTGCCCCTCCTCCCCTGCTCCCTCTCAAAAAAAAAAAAAAAGAGGAAAAAAGAAAGAAGAAAAAAACAAAAGAATTGGACTAGGATGGGATTTTGATTTTTAAGTAGGATTTTTGAAATAAAGTCCTCATTTTGTAAAGTTAGCAATTGAATCTTGCCAGATGAATGGCTCTCATTTTTCCTGACTTACTAATTCAATATAAAATGGTTATTCAAACTGAACCTTTGAAGTTGGCTGGGTTGCTATTTTGAATCCATTTAAAAACCTCCTTGCTCTCTTTGCAGCTTCTTGGGGTACAAAAAAAAAAAAGGAAGGAAGGAAGGAAGGAAGAAAGAAAAAGAAAGAAAGAAAGAAAGAAAGAAAGAAAGAAAGAAAGAAAGAAAGAAAGAAAGAAAAGGAAAGAAATTTGAAGATGATGTTGTGGTGACCATTTGCAACATATATAAATATCAAATCATTACATTGTACGCCTGCAACTACTATAATGCTATGTGGCAATGATGTCAATAAAAGCATTAAAATCTATGATACAAAAAAAGTTTTTTAGAAGTATTTTTTAAACAATGAATTCGATTTATTTCATTTTTCTTTATTCTCTTTATACCTGGCCTCTTTCCAAAAAAAAATAAATGAACAGAATCTTGAGAAAGTGTATAAACAAGGATATCAATACTGCACGATAATCAATAAACCAGCTGGGGAATAAAAGTCGTGGAGAAGGGGCGCCTGGGTGGCACAGCGGTTATGCGTCTGCCTTCAGCTCAGGGTGTGATCCCGACGTTCTGGGATCGAGCCCCACGTCAGGCTCCTCCGCTATGAGCCTGCTTCTTCCTCTCCCACTCCCCCTGCTTGTGTTCCCTCTCTCGCTGGCTGTCTCTATCTCTGTCGAATAAATAAAATCAAATCTTAAAAAAAAAAAAAGTCGTGGAGGAGAAAGCAAACAGTCTGTTGAGCATCTGACTCTTGGTTTCCGCTCATGTCATGAGCTCATGGATCGTGGGATTGAGCCCTGGGTCCGGCTCCACGCGTGGTGGGGAGTTTGCTTTGAAGATTCTCTCTCTTCCTCTCCTTCTGCCCCTCCCCACCCCACACTCACTCTCTTTCTAAAATAAATAAATACATCTTGAAAAAAGAAAAGAAAACTGAATGAGGTTAAAGCAAGCTGTGCACCTACCTGGGGGGGTGGGGAGGGGAGAAATGACAGGCAGAAGAGATAGCAAGTGCAAAGGCCCTGAGGTGCACCCACCTCCCCCCTGCAACATAATGCGAGAGAGACAGAGACAGAGGGAGAAGGAGCAGAGAGGGGAGAGGAGGTAGGAGACTAAATAAGGAGACAGCCAACAACCAGGGCATGGGGAGTCTTGCAGACACAGTATGATTGTGAATTTTATTCTCAGTGTAAGCTGGGAATGGTATGATCAATATATTTTTAAAGACCTAACTCTGCTGCTATGTGGACAAGAAGCTGTAGGGGGGCAAGAGATGAGGGAGGAGACTGGCTGGGAGACCATGGAGTAACCCAGCAGAAGGTGGGGGCGGTTTGGTGTTGGGTGAGGAATGGCTGGCTCGAGGAGCTCCATTTCAAGATAGAGCTGTCAGACTTCGCGAATGGAGTGGGCTTCAGGTACAGGACTCAGGATGGCCCTGAGGGAGGCTTTGAGCCGGAGCGACTGGTAAAGTGATGCACGCACGATAGAATGGGTATCTGACACCTGCATGGGGAATTCATGGTGAGGAGACCACTGGTGTCCACGTGTGTGAAAATAAATTAGATTCATACCTCACACTACAAAAAAGAGTACGTTCCCAATGTGTTTGACACCTAAATGTAAAAAGTAAAACTTTAATATTTTTAAAAGAAAAATAGGAAAAATTATTGTGGCCTTATTTATAGAAGAAAAAGTTTTTTTTTTAAAGAAGACAGAAAAGCAAAATTCAAAAAATTAAAAATAAATTTTATTATTTACAGCTTTTGCCCAGCTTCATCGAGATATATTTACAAATAAAATTATAAATATTTAAGGCATACAACGTAACGATTTGGTATACGTATGCATTGTGAAATGATCGCAATAATTAGCTAACTCACATATCCGTTAGTTCACATACTTACAATCTGTGTGTGTGATAAGAACACAAAATCTACTGTTCCGGCAAATGTCAAGTATACGATACGTTATCATTATTGTCACCATGCTGCACATTAGATCCTTCTAAATCATTCATCTTATAACGGAAGGTTTGCACCCTTTGTGGATGTCTCCCCGCCCCTCTTCCCCTCTGCCCCGGTCACCACCACTCCATTCTGTTTCTGTGAGTTCCTACTGTTCAGTTCCACATGTAAGTAAGATCATGCAGTATCTGCCTTTCTGTGCCTGACTTAATTTCACTCAGCATGATGTCTTCCAGGTCCATCCATGTTGTTGCAAATGGCAGAACTTCCTTTTTGAGGCCACATAATATTCCACTGTACATACACCACATCTTCCTTATCCATTCATCCATTGACAGACGCTAAGGTCATTCCCATGCCGTGGCTACTGTGAATAATCCTGCAGTGAGCGTGGGGTGCAGATGTCACTCTGACATAGTGACTTTATGTCCTTTGGATAAATACCCGGAAGCGGGGTTACTGGATCACGGAAGCCCTATTTTAACTTCTTGCGGAACCTCCGTGCTGTTTCCAAAATGGCTGCATCAATTTACATTCCCAACAAAAGTGTCCAAGGGTTCCCTTTTCTCCACATCCGCCAACATGTGAGGTCTCCTGTTGTTTTGACGGCAGCCATTCTGATAGGCGTGAGGTGACATGTCATTGTGGTTTGGATTTGCATTTCCCTGATGATGAGTGATGTTGAGCGTCTTCTCATGTGTCCGTTGGCCATTGGAAAAACACCTATTCAGTTCCTTTGCCCATTTTATAGTCAGGTTATTTTCTTGTTTGCTTTTTACTACTAAGTAAACACACATAGTGTGTTATATAAACGTACCAGGTATTAACCTCTTATCAGATATACACTTTGTAAATATTTCCTCCTGCTCTGTAGATCGCCTTTTCATTTTGTTGATGGTTCCTTTGCCGTGCAGAAGTTTTTCAGTGTGAAATATCACACTGGTTTACTTTTTTTTTCTTTTGTTGATTTTGCTTTTGGTGTCAAATCCCAAAAACTCATTGCCCAGACCCGTGTTAAGAAGCTTCTTCCCCAAGGGCACCTGAGTGGTGCTGTCGGTTAAGCGTCTGCCTTCAGCTCAGGTCGTGATCCCGGAGTCCTGGGATCGAGTCCCCGTGTTGGGCTCTTTGCTCAGCAGGGAGTCTGCTTCTCCCTCTCCGTCTGTTGCTCCCCTGGCTTGTGCTCTCTCTCTCTCTCTCTGACAAATAAATAAATAAAATATTTTTAAAAAAGAAGAAGCCTCGTCCCTGTGTTTTTTTCTAGCAGTCTTATGGCATGAGGTCTTACACTGAAGTCTTTAATCCATTTCAAGTTATTTTTTTGTGAGTGGTAGGGGTCCAGTTTCATTCTCCAGCACATGGATATCCAGTTTTCCAATAGTATTTATTGAAGACTGTCCCTTCCCCATTATGTGTTCTTGGCACCCTTGTCAAAGATTAGGTGCCTGTGTCCGTGTGGATTTATTCCTGGGCTCTCTACTCTGTTCATGGGTCCACATGACCATCTGTATGTCAGTACCATGTTGTTGTGATCTCTACGGCTGTTTAATACAGTTTGAAATCAGGAAGCGTTGTGCCTCCAGCTTTGTCCTTCCTCAAAGTTGCTTTGGCAATTTGGGGTCTTCTGTGGTTCCATGTGAATTTGAGGATAGTTTTTTCTATTTCTGTGAAAAATGCCATTGGAATTTTGATAGGGATTGCCTTCAATCTATAGGCCATTTTGTGCAGTAGGGATATATTAACAATATTAATTCTTCCACTCCAAGAACACGGGATAGCTTTCCATTTATTTATGTCTTCTTCGCTGTCTTTTTTTTCCAAGATTTTATTTATTTATTTATTTGAGAGAGTGAATAGGTGACACAGAGAGAGAGCACATGAGCAGGGGCAGAGACAGAGGGACAAGCAGACTCCCCCACTGAGCAGGGAGCCCGAGGCGGGGCTCGATCCTAGGATCCCAGGATCATGACCGAAGCCAAAGACAGATACTTAACTGGCTGAGCCACCAGGTGCCCCTGTCTTCTTCAATTTCTTTCATCAAAGTCTTATAGTTTTCAGAGCATAGATTTTTCACCTCCTTGGTTAAACTTATTCCCCTACTGTTTTATTCTTTTTGATGTTATTATAAGTGGGGTGTATTTTTTGTAATTTCTTTTTTCACATTTAAAACTTTAAAATTTCTCTCCGAAACGAAAACCTGTAAGCGTAGAGAACAGACAGCCACGCGGTGAGAAGCGATATTCTTACTATGTATAACTGACAACGAATGAGTATGCAGCATGGACGAAGAACGCCTACAAATCCACGAGAAAAAGGCAAATCCACGAGAACAGGCAAAAGTGAAAGGACGAGGGACAGCAGGATCCGTACGGCAATAGCCGTACAAGGAAAGAACGGATGTTCAAACCCATCAGGAATCAAGGAGCCATTCAAATAACCCGCACGGCCGCGCCGTAGCCCGCAGGTGGGCACAGAGTAAAGTGCGTGATGACCCGAGCGCTTGCCAGGGGACGAAGAAGCAAGAAAACCCCTGTGCGTTGCCGGGAGCTGCAAATTCCTACAATCGCTGCTGAAACAATTTGCCAAGAAGCTGATCTTCTGGGGGCAACTGGTGGCGCCGTCCGTGGAGGGTCCGACTCTTGGTTTCAGCTCGGGTCGTGATCTCAAGGTCGTGGGATCGAGCCCCGCATTGGGCTCCATGCTCAGTGGGGAGTCTGCTCGAGAGTCTCCCTCTCCCTCTACCCCTCCCCCCACTCGCACTCCCCCCCACCAAATAAATAAATCTTAAAAAAAAAAAAGAACAGTTTCCGTGGCCTGTGTGAGGGGAGCACTGGTGGCGCTGTGTGCATATCTGAAGAGGTAATGCTGGGAAGCTTCGGGAGACACAGTCCTCCTCGGGCTTCCTGTTCCCCTCCGAGCCTCGCTGGCTGTGCCAGGACCGGAAGGCCTGGACTGCTCTTGACCCACCATGTTTCGCAGCTGTGTTTATAGGCAAGAACCGCAAAGGACGAGATGATGTCATCCCAGAATGGAGTGGCAGCTCGTGTCCCAACTGCCCTACACCCACAGGGTCCCCCCACGGTCAGAGGCCCTCCCTTGAGCTGGACCTGCTGTGTGCAGCTGTCGCCTCTGTGGTCACCCCGTGGGCACTGCGGGTGGGGAACCAGTGCCCGCACGCTGACCCTCCGGCTGCTGCTTTGGCTGTGACTAACAGTCCTCCGTCTCTGAGCCCAGAACCTCGTGTCTTCTTCCTCGTGTCTTCCTCGGCCTGGAACTGGGGCAGCCTAACTTGCTGGTCAGTAAGTGGGTGAGAGCCCAGACCTTTCCCAGTTCTTGACCGAAGCCACCCAAACATCCAGCGGTATCCTGATTAAAGTGTGCAATGCCCATGAAATGAAGTGCTACACACCAGTTACATGAAATGAATTAGACTTCACCTGTCAATAGTACTACATCGTATAGCGCCATGTCAGGTGAAAACAAGCTGATCACAGAACGATGCATTCACATACAAATTCGGGCCTTTGCTCCCTGTCGTGAATGGATACGGTCATCTGTAACAGAGCAGAGATATGTTCTGGGGATGAGAAACGTCCGTTTAAGGACGAGGAGGGGAGCACAGAGGGGCTTTTCTGTGTGTTTTATTCCTTAGTGAAAACGGACGCAGATGTGGCAAAATGGTAGAATTTTTAAAGCGGGCAAGTAAGTGTTCCTTATGCTTGTTTTTCTCTACACTTTTCTGTACATTTGAAATGTTCTGTAAGTTAAAATGCCAGTGGTGATCGCATGATCTGCCTCGGACCCACAGCGCGGCCTCACATTTTCCTTCAGATACGAATTCTGTTCTCACAGTTGCCGAATTAAAGCTTCCAAGTGTAATATGTACTTCCGAAAACACCTTCCAGCCCAGCAGCCTGGGAAACCATCATGAATCGGCCAGGCGGGGAGGAAATCTAGTTTTTTAACTTGTGTTAAAAGACAAAACCTCAAACCCAGGAGCTCCACTGAAGTCCTAACGAGGAGGCAGAACGAGGGTCCACGCGGCTCCCCATCTGCCAGCCGGCGCCCCCGCCCCTCTCCCCCTGCGCCCTGGCCCGGGGCCTCCGGCTCCTGACCGCCCGGATCCGCAAAATGAACTCATGTGGACACAGGCTTTGCCTTGGGAGAAAAGATGAATCACTCTGCGCTGGTAATCCGATCTCTGCTATTCTGCTCGTAAACACTGGAAAGACACACAGGACATTCTCCGCTTTTTAGAGGCCAAGCAGCGCATAAAAGGGCCACAGGGCTTGGCCTGAATGGGGGAAGCCATTTATCACCTTCAGGGACAGAGAATGTAAATAGGTTCAGATTTATTCTCGGGTCCTCCCAGGGGCCCAGCTGCCCCAGAAGTACTCACCTTGTCTCACTGAGCGGGCCAGGGGTCAGAGGTCAATAGAGCCGCTCCGGCGGCTCCGTGTGGTCCAGCAAACAGGCCCCACAATGAGATGCTGTTTAAAACCAGAATTGCTTTCACCGGAGCTCAGGGGTCAGCCAGTCTGCGTTGGAGGGGTCCCGCCATTCGTCCTGCCTCCGGCTGTGGGGCACAGAGGGCGATTCAGATCAGAAACACAAGGGAGCTGCCGCAAGAGGATGGGGAAGCCACACACATGCCTCTTCCATGGTTCTGAGCCCATGGTGACAACTGCTGGCATCTGTCCCCAGGCCGACTGCCACCCGCACACTGGGGGGGGGGGCAAAACACGGAGCATAGGCTGGCGACCCCCAAACGGGACAGCGCCCCGCCAGCCGGGCAGCAGACTCACCCAGGAGCCCGGATGAGGAGGGCAACCCAATGCGCAAACTCCCAGGGAACTTGCAGAAATGCGCTGGGGCCCGGAGGGCTCTCCGATTGGCCTCTGGCCTTAGCGTGTTGGAAAAGAGACCAGCTAACTGCACTCTTGCGTGTAAACCAGTGTTAATTCGCATGATCCGAGGAAACAGCCAAAGGCAAGACAGTCCTGTGTATTTTGAGGGTCTCAGTACATATCCCTGCGTTGGGTCGTTGGGCCACCCCAGAGACCTGGAGGTTGGCCTGAGATCCCTCTGAGGCGGGAGGGAGGAAGAATCCACTCCCTGGAGTGTAGACGGCCGCCCACTCCCTGTGTCTCTTTGCATCGTGTTCTCCTTGTGCACGGCTCTGTGCGAGGTTCTCCCTGGTTTCTGGAATCCCGTCGTACTGGCCTATGTCCACCCTGCTCCCACGCAGCCCCATCTTCACCGGCTTCCATCTGCAAAACCCTGCTTCCAAATAAGGGAGAGAACATCCTGAGCTGCCAGGACCTCAATATACAAATTTCAGAGGGACACAACTCAATTCCTACCCCTGCCGAATCACCTCGTAGGAAGCTTAGGGCAATGCGCCCCCCCCCCCCACGGCATGTTCGGGTAACCCTTCATTACCCTGTCCCCAGCGCTGGCTGCTGCCCTTTCTTTCTTAATCGCTTCTGGATGGGTTTGTTAAAACTGGGAATTCAGGGGCGCCTGGGGGGGCTCAGTCATTAAGCATCTGCCTTTGGCTCAGGTCATGATCCCAGGGTCCTGGGATTGAGCCCCGCATTGGGCTCCCTGCTCTGCTGGGAGCCTGCTTCTCCCTCTCCCACTCCCCCTGCTTGTGTTCCCTCTCTCGCTGGCTCTCTCTCTCTCTCTGTCAAATAAATAAATAAAATCTTAAAAAAAACAAACAACAAAACCTGGGAATTCATTCTTAAGTAAACTGGCCGTCTGTGACCTCACCGTTTGGGGCCTTCCTCAGAACATGAGAGCCTCTCGCCCCTTGTAGTGGCTGGAATGGAAAAGGATGCCGAGAGCAAGCAGGTGCTAAACACTCAGTGAGCAGGTGGGATGGTCCCGGCAGGGTCCTCCGGCACCCCCACGTGAGCAGCGTCCTTCCAGAAGCCTCCACTGGTGTGGTAGAAATAACAGGCCACTTAGAACCAAAGCGCAGGATTCAAGTCTCAGCTCTGGCAATTTCTGTCTTACTCTTCTAGACTCTTGAGGGCTTTGTTACGTCGTAGGCAAGACGGAGACGAGTGAGCGTCCTCGCCGGCTCTGGGGCTGCAGTGAGCTCTCAGGACGCCACACTCTGGTGTGGGGTGTGTCGGTTCTGGGGCCCATCTGGGCCCAGGGCCGCTCTGCAAGGACCAGAGTGTGTCCGCGGAGTAAACAGCTCTCACGTCACTGGGGGGACCGTCTGAGCACGAGCACCAGGCCATTAATACCAATTAGCGGGTTTCTGCGTGGAGAGGAGGCTTCATCCTTCAGTTCCTTGCTCCGTGCGGCAGAATCGAATCACACAGGGGAGTTCATGGACCGAAAATTCAATTACTTGTCATATTTTTTATTCGCTCGTTTCCTCCTTTCCCTGGTAAATTTAATTTTTCTCATTCTAATGAAGCTCCCTGGGAAAATCGAATCATTGCCTTATGTGAATGAGAGTAATGAGCCCGGGATGGAGAGGCACAGATGGACGTGGGTTTGGTGGAAGGTTCTCGAGCCAGCAAAGGGTGGTGTCAGGCTGGCTTCCCCTGGGTCCTTGGTGGAAAGGATGCCTGACGGTCGGTGCTCATGGGCCGAGGGCCAAGGATGTGAGAATACAAACTATCCCAAAGATAGTTTTCTTGAAGCAAGAAACAACCTTAATTCAGTCACGACCTGCTCTGTGTCTACTCTCTCAGAAACGAAGGAAGACTATCTATACGACAGCATTTTCTAGAATCAACCTGTCCTCCAACAACAGGTCATTGCCAGTCAGCCCTCTTGAGAGTTTTGAGAGGGGCCCCCATTCCTCTCCAGATACAATCTGAGCTGGCAGGTGGGCCTTGGCCACGCCAACGGGCCATCCTCCAGCTCTGGCAGAGCTCGACACGTGCCGTGGCACCGAGTGACATGTCCTCCTGCCTCCACAGCCGCGGACCCCTGCTGCCGGCATCCCTGGGTGCGCTGACTCGGGCCGCGGCCAGGCATCTGACAGAGAAGGGGGCTCCTCCCCTGGGGGTCAGTCACGGGCACACCCACATTTCTGAGGTCCCTCGGGGGCCGCTCCCTGGGGAGCTCGCCAGACCCCTCACGCACATGCACGCATACCCAAAGCCACATACGTGCACACGTGTGCACACATGCTTACATGCGGGTCCATGCACGCACATCCGTGCAAACTCTGGGGTCGGTCATGAAGGGAGGAAGAGTTCTTGTGGGCTGTGCTTGTGGGTTGTGGAGAGAAGAGACAGATGCGTGTGTTCTCATTTCTCTTCCATCTTAATTCCCTGAGTTAAGAGAATCTGCACCGGTGAGACCCGGGAGTGGTGTCGCTATTGCTCCTGACTGCTGTCTTCCTTTTCCAACCACGCCGTCCTTTCTCGGAGGCAACACAGGTCCTGCTGTTTGCTTGAATGAAGGAGAGGGGAGCTGAGCATGAGTGGGGAACAGCAGGGAGCAAAAAGAAACTGATCTGTTTCTGAAAAATGTAACATTATTATCCCCTCGTGCGGGGAGAAGCCCGTGTTCCACCAGCAGCCTGCGCGGGGGCTGGAGTGGCCGGGATTTAACAGTAACGTCCTGATGCCAGCTCCGGCCTCGGCCACCCCGCACATACGGGATGCGTTGATGCGGTGCTGGGGGAAGCCCGGCAGGAGAGGAAAGGCTTCACTCCGTGGCCAGGGGTGGGAGCAGCACTGGAGTGAGGCCCGGAGGGAGGATGGAAGGGAGGCCGGGAGGGAGGCCGGGAGCAACAGGCGTGCAGTGAAAAAAAGTATAAAAAAACGTGCTCTCCACCCCAAGCACTTTATATATTCTATACAACTTCCCAATTCCCATATCAACTGCAGAGTCCATGATGTTTTCGCCATTTTATGGAAGAAGAAACTAAGGTTTTGAAAGGGGGTAATTTCCCCCCAAAGTGTTCCTAAGTCCTGAGTCTCCCCTTACAGTGAGGGGCACAACCACCACCCAACAGCTCAAGCCAGAAACCTGGATTCACCCTGGACTCCCCTCTTCCTGCTGCCCACCTTCTCCATCTAGCATTTCAATCAGTGAGCGGGCCCCCTTGAGGGACCTCCCAGAACCCACACCGCGTTTTTCACTTGCCGCCATCTTGCCTCAGCCACATGGCTTCCCTCCTGGATTGTTAGGACAGCGTCCTACTGGTTTTCCAGCCATGTAGCTCTCCAGTCGGGCTCTGAAAAGATTGTTGGGCTTCCCTGCTTGTCTTCCTGGGATACCTGTGTAGACCTCAGCTTCCAAGAGATCCTGTTCACCTCCATTCTCCAGAGCAAGCATGCTGGAATTGTCACTGGAATTGTCTCTAGAATATCTAGTACAGCATTGGGCTCATGTCTGAGATCTCCACTTGCTCACCAACAAACTGAAGCATGTTTTCTTGGAACCTAGAGTAATTTAAAGTTTATGAAGCCAAGACGGTTTGGATCCAAACATAAATCCTTAGCAACGAAGAACACTTTCACTTATTTTTAACTGTACCTTATGTTGCCTGAAATTAGGAAGACACACACATACTGATTCATTCACAAGAGTTAAAGTAAGTTTTAATTCTGTTTTGACTTTGCAGCTGGCCATCCCGAAACTATGCCACAGATCCCTGGGTAACGCACTCTCTGAGCTACAACCTGGGGCAGAGACGGAAGCCCCCCGGCAGAGCACGGTGTGGGTGAATTATGGCTTCAGGCTCCCAGGTCACATCTGGTTTCCATTCCATTTGCTCTGAATGGTGCTGTCCCTATTCTTCAGACACGCTGCATCGAGAAGTTAGCTGTCACCTAGGAAGGAACAAATGCTGACATCGTCCTACCTGGTTGGTGTTCTTAGTACGCAAGAAGAAGCAGGACATTGACTTTCATTTTCTGGAAGTATGTAACAAATAGAGAGCTTTCCTTAAGCAGAAAACCCTGACCGCCTCATGACTGTCATCAGATGTGCTTTTTGTTTGACTCCAGCCTGCCCTGCCGTCCATCTTGTATTCTATGGCTTCTCCATTTCCATCTTGTTTGAACTAGCATTTGGCCAGGCACCAGGCATCATCCTGGTGTTCTGCATCCCTGGATAGCCTTCATTTTCTCCTTCTTCAACCCCACGGGCAGACATTGTTGCCTCATTTCCTACAAGAGGTCACTGGGTGTCTGTGAGATGCTCCATGCCTTGCCCGTGGCCACGGATGGTAGGTGATGGAGGCAGGACTGGAGCCTAGGATCCTAATATGCTCTTCCGCTGTAAGGCACACGGTAGGCTCCGCCTGAGCTCCTTGGACGCTCGGACTTTCAGCATACCAAGAGCTGGGATTTTGTCTGAGACAAGATTGTGTAATTCCTTAATCTCCGTGTGGGGAAATGGAAGTTCTGAAGGATGGGCTGCCTCCAGTGGTGCAGACTTCGATGTGGAATCAGAGGTCCTTGTTGAATGCCCATTCTTCCAGTTCTTGGTGATTCGGGCAAGTCCCCTAACTGTCCTGAGCCTCAGGTGTTGGTACGCCACTCACAGGGCTGAGGGCCATGGCTGTCCCAACAAGCAGGTCTTTGGTGTCTGCTCCCAGACACGACCACTGCCTGGCAGGTCTCCTCCAGGGAGGGAGGCAACCCCAAAGTAAACTGTAAAAGGTACTGTGAGATTATGTTGACACCTGCAAAGCCCCTGGCACATTCTTGACTTTCCATAAATGAGTTGACCTCTTGATTGACTTAAGATTTGATCACTGAAAAACAAAAATCATGAAAGAGACTGTTGGATAAAAGGAGATTAAGGAAACATGATAATCAAATGCAGTGTGAAATCCTTGCCTGGGTCTTGCTTAGAAAACTTCAAGACAGGGGCACCTGGGCGGCTCGGTCAGTCGATTGAGTGTCTGACTCTTGATTTCAGCTCAGGTTGTCGTCTCAGGGCCGTGAGATTGAGCCGCACATCGGGCTCCGTGCTGAGTGGGGAGTCTGCTTGGGATTCTCTCCCTCCCTCTCCCTCTGCCCCACCCTCTCTAAAATAAATAAGTAAATCTTTTTTAAAAAGAAAATTTTAAAAAATATTTTGTGGACAAAGGAAAATATTTGAATTTATATCAAATTTCACAGGTCATGATAGTGGCTTTGCGGCCTTACAGGAGAATATCAAATAGAGAGAGATACAGAGGAAACTACTACCCTAGAAACTCTAAAATGATATCCACCTGCCAGAAAATCTGGAAAAATTTTAAAGGATATTCCTTTCAATTTAGTCATTATGCTTGTTGAAACATATCTAAAGAAGTAATCATAGAGCCCATGTGACTTCTTTGCCACTGGGTAGAAACAGGTGGAGTCCATGAGAGGGGGCCCATTCCACGAGGGTACCCTGTCCCCAAAGTCTGAATCTTGACCAGCAGGATAAAGAGACCCAAAAGGATGGGCGTTCTGCTCCAGGAAAGAGCATTCTGCCTGGAGCCTGTGCCCCCAGCCCAGGGTCATGGCCTCCGGCGAAGTTGTTCTATTCACTCATTTCCCCAAAGACAGCCAGGCTTGGCCACTGTCCACTGTGAAGAAACACAACAGATACAACAAAGAAATGCATTTTTCAGTTGTGTTGGGTGAAGTGTCTTACCCTTTTGACAATTCCATGACCCAGCATTCTTAGTTCTCTTAAGTGAGTGATCCAAAGTCCTCTTGTATATGTTGACATAAGCCCACCATCCTGTCACTGTCTCCAAGTGACGGAAGTGACAGCCAGCAAGTTCCCCGATGCCCCTCCAGCTGCCTCCCCAGCAGTTAAGCAGCCCTACACCAAAGAATAAACACATTCATCTAGATGTGCCCTACCCAGGGCGCAGCCCCATCTCCAGAATACCTCCCAGACCATTGACTCTGATTAACGCCTCTCGGGTGGTCTACCCCCCCCCCCC
>NW_024425563.1:95954475-95994631 GCF_017311325.1 Ursus maritimus | reverse complement strand
CGGGTGGTCTCCCCCCCCCCCCCACAGAGCCAGGAACGATGCTCCGTATGTGCCCCAAGGTCTCCCACGGTGTAAGGTAGGTCCACCTGCAAGGGGCCTATTCCTGCTGTTACCCCTTGACTCCCAGACCTCAGCCCAGAGCCCAGAGCTCAATGGTTGTGCAAAAATAGTTACTACCTAAATAGACAAATGAATCATAATACCTGCAAATAGAGAACACAACGAGTGTTGTGTTAATTTTTAAAGGTTATAAATCATGGCCATTGAAAAGCTAATAGAAGAATATTCTGAACAGTCCATGCCCAAAGACTTGATAATTTAACTCAGATGGACCAATTTCTTGAAAGAAGCAATCTATAAAACTCGTAAGAAAAAGATAACCCAAATAAGCCTATATTGATTCAAGAAATAAGTACTTAATAACCTTTCCAAACAGACGCATTGACTGGTGATTCCACCGGACATTTAAGGAAAAAATTATACCAATTCTCTATAGTCTGTTCCAGAAAATAGAAGTAACCTAACACTTCCTATTATATTCTATGAAGATAGCACGGTCCTAATAATAAAGTCAGACAAAGACATTACAAGAAAAGGAAACTACAGATCAATACGTCTCATAAGCATAGATGTAAACATTCTCAACAAATATCAACAAATCTAATCCAACAATGTATAAAAAGAATTACACACCATGACGAGTGGAATTTATCCCCGGTGTGCGCGACTGGGTCGACGTTCAAAAATCATGTAATGCAATCCATCGCATCAACAGGTTGAAGAAGAAAAATCAGTGAATTCATCAAAAAAGAAAAGATTATGAGAGAAAGCTGTTTCTAAGGACTTTATTGTCCCCCTAAGAAAATTGGTTCCTTAAAATACACCTGTAAACACAAGATTTAAATTCCCAACAAGCTAGACCAAACACTCGAGCTGCGGATTGTCCCGAGGAGCCCTCCTGCTCGCGCGCTGCTGGGAGGGAGGCCAGGATGGCTCAGGCCCCAAGGGCCCCACTGGGCATCTTGGCCAGCATGCCTCCAGGCTGTGCTCCCCACAGCCCATCCATCCTCTTCCTCACCCTGCCTTGCCCCCTCAGGGACTGACCCCACTGACACCCTGATTTGGCAGAAACCAGGGCATTATCCTTGACAACAAGGCTAAGTGAAGGCCTTGCGCATCGCATGTGCACACACCTCGTCTCAACCTTCCAGCAGCCCCTCTGACAATGTGGACAGGCCCCTCTCCACCAGTCTTGCCCTGTGGAGGCTGCCCTTGGGTCGCCGTAACCTGATTCTCTTTGTAGAAGAAGACCGAGTCTGGGCGCTGGTACACTTCATTTGGGTTTGATTAACGAGGCTGCGGAGGGTCTCCGGGGCACCGCCACCCCGATGCACGCTCCTTTCCAGCGCCAGATATGCCAATTATCTGTGTTTTCCTTGGGGGAAGACGGAGGAAGTGGGCAGTTAGCAAAAACACAGACTCACGTATTCTAATAAATTGTGGTGGAAAGTAAAATAAACACGACCCTGCTTGTAAAGGGGAGCAAGGCCCAGTAAAGAGAAGACAGCACAAAAGTAAGAACAAGACATCTTCTCCTTGGTTAACGCGGCAGCATTAACCATACTCGCGGGCTAGGGACATGATATTTTTGTTCCACAAAGAGCACTCATACAAATGACGAAAACCAGCTCCCTCGAGACAAGAGAGCGACAGACCGATATTTCACAACTGAAGAAAAAGAATTTGGGAACATACATGGGAGAAAATGTTCACCCTTCTGGTGATTAAACAAATAGCAATGACCTGAAGGAGGTGCCTTTCGTTGCTTATGAAATTAACAAAAACGTTTGAAATACTGTCGGGCCCGATGCTGGTAGAATCAGGGAAGTTCCTACGATGTTCGTGGATGGGGACGTTGGTTTCAAAGGCCATTTGGCGGTACAGGTTAAGAACCGTAAAAGGTATGTGTACCTTTTCACCTGATGTTTATATCATGTAAGCAGTAATTTATGTTGGTAAATCTGACCCCCCAAAAATCCCAAACTATTTAATGTAAAAAATATATAGAACCAAAAGAAACAAGTCTAAACGTAGCCCCCAAATTCTGCATACAAAGCGATTTATCATGGTCTGTTCGGGAATAACCTAACTACCCCTCAACTATTGGGCTACATTTAAGAACTGGTTGCAAAGAGTTTTGCACGCCGTGCACAGGTGTTTATCTCAGAAGGTCGGAGGATACAGCAAGTTATAAAGGTGTTACGTAGCACAGATTATGCAAACAAGCCTTCACGTCGGGACAGGAAGAAGACAGAAAGAAACAGGACATATTTAATGTTTTAGTTCTAACTTGTTGGCATTTCTAATTTTTTTAAGTGAAAAATGTATTTTTAGTAGAAAAAAAAGATGAGCTCAGATCTTCCTATTGACCCATTTGTTGCTCATCTATCATTCATGAACGTATCTTGATCTTTTTGAGCCTGTTTATATTGTCACCCCGCATGCGCTGTGGCTCATGAGGTCCTTACACGTGTCACTGCCGTGCAGAGGACCATTTCCTTCCTTCCCATGTCCGAGCGTGCCCTTATGGGGTCCGTATTTCTGTATTAGCTGAACACGCAGTGAGTACCCATGATCACGGTTCCCTCCTAACTCCTGGAGTTCCCTGGCTCTCCTGATGGCATAACTGGGGAATCATGGCGCTTGGCCACATCCAGGGAAGATGATAGGGTCACACTTACAGCCAGCAGCTCCCGTTGAGGAATATTCCATGGAGCCACGCGGGCCGCATCTGGTCTCTGGGTGACTGGCCGGGCTTGCACGGTTGGCATGTGCACAGGGAAGCGAGCGAACAGAGCACGTGTCAGAGCAGCACCCATGAGGAGTGGCCCAGGCTCAGCCCCGGGTCAGTGGAGGGTGAGCCAGGGGCAGGTACGAGAATGCCTTTCTGCTTGATTCTGCAGAGGCCTCGTTGGAAGAGAGATTTTCCAGGGTCTGTAGGCAGGTTTGTGGTTGGGGGTTGTGGCGGAGTATGATGGTGGCTCTTGCTTTCTTTCTCAGTGGAGGAAGCTCATCCGCTGGGGCCGGGGGGCAGGTGGAGGGCAGGGAACCCAGAAGGCCTGGCGGTTTGAGAAGGAAGAGAATTGTCTCACTTCCATTAGAGCCTTTGAAAGGTACTGGGAAGGTGGCTCTGTGTGGATGAGCGGATGGCCCCAGCGCAGCCAGGGGCCCCTGTGGGGCGGGGGCACAGACTCACAGAAGCCCAGACACAGCTGGAAACTTCTCTCCAGCCAGGAAGCTAGAACCGGGAGAAGGGGGTTGGGAATCATCATGGCGGCACCAGACAGTTTCCGAGTCGCTGCTTTTGAGGACCATGTGCCCTCACTGAGTGATAAGGGGCTTTCACGTCTGTAACAAGAGCTACTCTATGTGCCTTGAATTGGATCCTCAAGGACTTTCAACATTCATCCAGAACATTCTCTGTAGGAAACTCCAGTTCCATGGTAGAGGCCGTCCTGGCGGCCCATTATCCAACAGACCCCAGGGAGGAGGCCAGAGCAGGGAGGGTCAGACGGACGTCCTCACAGAGTTCCCCACGGGTCCTGGACTGAGTGTGAGTCCCAAGGAGGGCTGCCCCCACGCCGTCGCCCGTACTCCCGCCTGCAGGGCCCACAGACGCTCCCATGGGACAGACCAACAGGTTGTTTCCCCAGGTAGCAGCGCCCAGAGTAACAGATCCGAGACTCAGACACATTTGTCCGACCTCGAATCCACTGTCTTCCCACTAAACAAGGCCGATGTTCACTTAGCAACAAACCGAAGTGAATTTGTTTTAAAATACACTCGTGGAAGAACGGGGTTTGCAATGCATTTTTCATTTAATAAAACACACACTTCATCTGCTTTTGCCACCGACCCCTGCTAAGTGTCCACTTCATGGAGAAGACGGTGCCCCTGGGGGGAGACTTGGCGTGTTGGGGGGTCGGCTGGAGCATGCAGAGCTGGAGGTGGCGTATCTCCAGATGACACCTGGCCTGCCCCCTTCCTGTCCTGTCCTCTCTCTACCAAGAGCTTCACAAACTGTCCCTGTGAATTAATGGAGTCGTGCTTATCAAAACCCCCCGCAGCCCAAAGCTGGGCAGAATGCAGTCCCTTGAGTGACAGCCAGAAGCCTCCCGCCCACTGAATTACTAGAAGGTGTCGACAAATCAGCAAGCGTGTCAACTCCAGGGGCGGGCCAGGGTCCCAGCCGCAGCTTCTGAGCATCCATGGCCTGATTTCATAAATGTCGATAATTCATCAACCCCTTGTGGAGCTTAAGCATGAACTATTCATTTCTAGCCATGACTAAGAAGGGAAACCGTCACTTTGCTCTGGAAACACCTTGGTTCTGCCACCCGCGCTGACTGCACTCTGATCACCTTCGCCAACGTGTGGTGTTCCCTACGTGTGTTCTGCACCTGCGTCCACCGGGGAAGCACAGAACACCGTCCTAGCGCTGCTGCGTCCAGCCGTGTGCCCCAGACAGTGGCCCCATGTGGCGGGTGTAACCTAGGCCCCCGTACCCAGTAGCTCCCGTTGCCACCTGAGCTCCTCAGCTGAGACTGAGTAAGGGATAGGCGAGGCTAGGTAGGGAGACAGGGAGGAGGCTCCGTAACCAGGCTCACAGAAATCCCAGATGTGGAGAAAGGTTATAGACAAGATATTAGCCAGAGAGACGCAAACATAACAAATCCCCTTCCTTTGTTCTAAATATAGACAAGATATCGTCATAATATTTACAAATCCACCTTGTTTGTCTTAAGTGTTATAGACAAGATATTTACCAAGTTCCCTGGTCAGTTTTCTGTAGAAGACCAACTATAAAAGCCCTCAGGGGCGCCTGGGTGGCACAGCGGTTAAGCGCCTGCCTTCGGCTCAGGGCGTGATCCCGGCGTTATGGGATCGAGCCCCACATCAGGCTCTTCCACTGTGAGCCTGCTTCTTCCTCTCCCACTCCTCCTGCTTGTGTTCCCTCTCTCGCTGGCTGTCTCTATCTCTGTCGAATAAATAAATAAAATCTTTAAAAAAAAAAAAAAAGCCCTCAATGGCAACCCACTTGGGACCCCTCTCGCTCTAGAGAACATTCCTTTCTGTTCTTACCTTTCCTTAATAAACCTTCACTTCATCTCACCCTATTGTCCACAAGATTCACTCTTCAACTGCATGAGACGAGAACCCTGCGATCCTGCAACAAGATGACGCTTGGCTGAATTTGTTGGGTTCTGCAGGAAGCTGACCGCACCCAGCTGTAAACACGGTCCGACTGGCCCTAATCCCACCTGGATCTCACGTCATCCAATGCACAGTCATGAGACTCTCAGAGCTGAAGCCCGAAGAGCCTGGCCAGCCGTGGGGGGATGTTTGCGGGTCCCACAGGGAGGTCCCACACTGGAGGCAGTGTGTAGGGCTGCAGGCCCCCCACGAGCTGGCCTGCAAGGAGCCCAGTGGTCTGGCCCAGGACATCCCAGAGGCAAGACGCACGCGGCATCTGGTCCTGTTTCCTGGGGCCGCTGTTAGCAAGCAAACAGATGGGGGCTTCAACGCAAGACTTTGTCCTCTTCTGGTTCTCGAGGCTGGAAATCTGGACTCAAGTTGTCCTGGGCTGTGCTCTCCTTGAAAGCACTGGGGAAGGATCTTTCCAGTCTCCTCTGGTCTCTGGTGGCTCCTGGCCTTCCGTGGCCACAGTTGCATCACCCCAGTGTCTGCCTGCGTCTTCCATGGCCTTTTCCCTGTGTATCTGTGTCTCCGTGCCTCAGTTTCCTCTTCTTAACAGCACACCAGTCGCACTGGATTAGGGCCACCCTAATGACCTTGTCCTAACTGGCTCTCATCTGGGGTGACCCTGTTTCCAGGCAAATTCATATTCATGGGTCCTGGGGGTGAGGACTCCAACATAACTTGTTTTGGTCGCTGTAGAGGGGGGATTAACTTTTATTTCACACTGATGGAAACCACAACAAAGGTTTACGTTTCCCCATGCCACGGCACAACATTTCAACAGACTAACAGATCTCAAGCGCTGAGTAAACCCCACTCAACCAGCAGGGTCTGTTCTTCAGGGTAAAGGAAACTGACTTCGTAAACGTCTGCTTCTGATATTTAAATCGAGACGTGAACCTGCAACCTTGCTGTTCACTTTCTGTACAGTCCCGTTAGAAAAGGAACTCGGGCCTAGTAAACGTTGTAACGGTTTATCTGAACACAGACTCTAACCAGGCAGCGCCAAACCGGAAGTGGTCGGGAGCAGTGTCAGGACCCAGGAGAGACATCGAGGGAGCAGGTGCGGAAACGGGCCGGCGTATGGTTGGCGGGCCACACGGACAGCCCTGCTGGCGCTCGTGACGGCTTGTCCTCAGTGTTTTGACTTCACACCATCAAGGCACCAATAGGCTCAGACTTTGGTCTGCTGACCTCGGCCTTGGCATCAGAGCCCCCCAGTCTGCCGGCCTCCATTACTAACTGATCTCCGTGACCCATTAGCACCATTTACAAAGCCGCCTTCCTACCACGGCTTGGGGCGCTTGTAGGGTAGCAGAAAAACTGAACACAGTCCCCAAGTATCGAGAGTGTGTTTCTGCTGCGTGTTGCCCAGCGCTAACCACACCGTAAGTGTATAGGGTTCCAACCACCTTACTTCCCTAAGTCTATTTTCAAGTGCCACGGTAGCTTTTGGGGGAGTGTGTTTCCCCCACGAGGGTAGAGCATCCCTGAGGGGTCAGGCGGGCACCTCAGGATCGGGGCTTTGTTCTCACCTGGCCGGGAGGAGATCTGACGTCAGGGGAGAAGGTCCAGCCCGTTAGGGGTGTTTTCCCGAGAGCCAGAGCAGCATGGAAGCTGAGCAGGGGGGCCCCTGCGGAAACCCCCGAGAGCCCCTCTGGGAGCGGCTGTCGCAGGAAGGCCCGTGGCCTGACTCCAGGCTTATCCAGAGGCTCCAGGACCCACCGGCCTTACAGACGAGGGCCGGCCCGCCACGGAGGCCGAGGAGATGCGCCCCGGCAAGCTGGGGAGCCACTCTGGAGGGGGCTGGGACGAGCCGCCCCAGAACAAGGGACAGGGAGTCAACGCCGGAGGCATTAAAATGAGAACATGAATGATGAGATGTGGGTGGGTGTTCCGAGAAGCGGCAGGCAAAGTGGGACCGGGGCACGTCACTGACCCCAGAGGGAGGCCACGGGTGGACGTGTCCACACAGGTCCGGGGGTGTAAGCGACCGTGATGACCCGTTGCTTCCGAGGCTGTCAGCTGACTCCTAGTAAAACTTTCCCCGAGAATCTGCCTCCTGTTGCACTGAGATGTTCCTTAGAACGTGAGGCAGCTCTAAGATTTAGGGACTCGTCAATTTCTGGTGACAGAAGAGCCCTCCTCACCGTCACTCCAACTGTGGCAGGAACCCGCTTCGAAGCTGGGGTCATTCTGACGGCCGTGCTGGTAACAAGTCCAGGTTTCTAACGGGCAGTATTTCTGATTTCAAAAGGGATACGTCGAGCCTCTCTCCCTGTGGGAAAATAAAAGAAAGAAGCTGGGGCACCTGCCGGGTCAGTCGGTGAAGTGTCTGCCTTCGGCTCAGGTCATGATCTCAGGGTCCTGGGATCATGTCCCTCATTGGGCTCCCTGCTCAGTGAGGAGTCTGCTTCTCCCTCTGCCTGCAGCTCCTCCCCCCAACTTGTGCTCCTCTCTCCCAAATAAATAAAATCTTAAAAAAAAAAAATCCCAACAGAAATGCAATCACGTGTATAGCAAGAAATCATATGTATGAATGCCTACTGTGGCTTCACTTGTCATAACCCAAAAATGAGACAAAAAGCAAACCAGTGTCCATCAGCCACAGAATGGGTACTTCGTGGTGTTGTCATAGCGGGAGATGTCATGCGGCTGAGTTGCAGACCTGAGGCCAACCCAAAACAGCCCAACCAAAGACACACCTAGAGCACACTTCCCATTATAAGAAGTACAAAGGCAAGGGGCACTCGGCGCTGTCAGAAGTCAGGATGGTGGTTCCCTTTGGGAGGGACGAGGGGGCAGGAGGTGGGACGGGTCCTGAGAGGCCCCGGCGTGATGACGGTCATGCAGGCGTATCCGTATCCATCTGTGGCAGTGCCTCAAGCTTTGCTCCCATGACTTGTGTGTTTCTCTGTATGTTTATTACCATTCAGTGTTTAAGCTCGAAAGCCGAGGAGCTTGATGGTGAAATGCTTGGAATCGTAGTAAGAATTTTGTCATTTTGGAGTTTTAATTTGAAAATATACAGTCATAAGCACCCACTCTCCCCAAATTCTGTTTTGGTATCTGCCCAACCTTGACAACTAAAATATCTCTACTGTCGTCAATAGTCTTAGTTTCACCTAAGCGACAGTGACATTAAGTAGGAAGTTATGGGTCCAACATCTGGGCAGTCATTTCTAGTCTCAACGTTTTTGAAAAACATGAGCACATCTGGATCTTCTGATCGTAAACAGTTCCTCTGTAAAAATGCCTTTAAAAAGAAGGGGTTGGATCTCTTTTTTGACTAACATTTGGTGAGAAGATGTTGAGCTAAAAACTCCTAATGTATTTATGTTCAATTTTGTTTTATAGCCTTGCAGTTCTCTTTGTGGATTTTGACTCCCTTTAGCATTTCATTGTAATGTGCCCACTTGTGTTAATTGTAGGTCTGTGTGTACGTAAGTGCATGTGTGTGAGTGTGCATGTGTGTGAGTGCCTCTGTGTGTGCATGTATGTGAATGCACGTGTGTGTCAATGCCTTGTGTGTGCACGTGTGTAAGTGCGCATGTGCATGTGTGAGTGCTTGTGCGTGAGCACGTGTGTAAGTGCATGCGTGTACGTGTGTGTGAGTCCATGTGTGTATAACCATGTGTAGGGTGTGTGTGCACATGTGTGTCTGAGTGCATGTGTAAATGCGTGTGAGTGTGTAACTGTGTGTGAGTGTGCATGTGTGATTGCGTGTGTGTGTGGTGTAGGGGAGGGCGTGTAGAATGCAGTAGTGAGTGATGAAGAGATCAGAATGGCTGCAGAATATATGTGGAGTGCTTTGAAATGTTCGGCATGAAGTACTGCATTAATATTGGTTTGTATTTCCAGGCTGCTCCCCATGATTTTATAGGATGAGTGTCTGATGTTTAAATAGAAGAGCCCTCAGGACTTGTCTTTTCTTTCTCCCTACTTTTCCGTTTGCCTGTGCAGTCTGCTTCTCTCTGCACGTAAGCACTTCCCACCTCCTGCATCAGTCAAGGACTTCTGGGTCCTGTGTGCTAACCTCTTCCACATGCTCCAGGGGTGGGGGCAGGCATCCAGGACTTACCCAACAGGCTGGAAGACTGGCCACTGTCCCACCTGCTAGTCAAAGGGCTGCTTCTCTGATCACCATTCCTGTAAGAGATCCTTTCGGCTCAAATTTAGCTCAGAACTAACCAACACCTTCTTTTTTTCAGATTAACGCCTCTTACACCTGAGCCTGCTATCCGGTACACTTGCCCTCTGCTGTCATGGTCATCTGTGTCCCACGTGTCCACTGTATACTTCCCTCATAGCTCCACCCGTTGGCCAAAATATCAACATACACACAACAGGGGAGTTCCTCTTTAGGGAACGTGGCATAGCCATACTTTTCTCCATTTTCAACAAAACTCCTGAGCACAAAATAGGAAGGCTCTGGAACTGGAAGGAGGCAAATCAGCTACAAACCTCAGGACCCAAGGAATGGCCCAGCAGTGAGCTCCCTGGGTTTCCTTCTTGCTTCGCAGATCCCAGACTGGGAGCTAGAGCAGCCAACATCCCGAATGTGCCAGGAGGTGCAGACGGACAACAAGACACGAAAATCAACAGTTTATCTTTACAGCCAAAGGGCCTGGAGTAGAAATGCTTCTGTGGACAATCAGGAACACACCGGAAACAAATGGAAAGAAACTAGAATGTCACAGGAACAAAAATGAAAGCTATAAAGAAGAAGAACCGAATGGAAATGTTAGAACTTAAAAACCCAAAAACCAAATTTAAAATGCGAATGGATGAGCTGATGAGCTTAAGAGTAGGTGGGAGAAGAAGGAGTCAGTGAGCCTGAAGACGGAACTGTAGAAATTACCCAGTCTGAAGAACAGAGAAAGCAGGCCAGTGGGATGGTAACAGAAGATCTAACTTTCATGTCATCAGAAATCCAGAAGAGACCATAGGAGAAACAGGTGTGGCTGAAAGAATATTTGGAGGAATAACATCTCAAAATGTCCCAAATTTGGCAAATGAAAAAAAAAAAAAACACAAAAAAAATCCTACAACTTCAAGAAGCTGGGTTGAATCCCAAACAAAATATATCAAAGAAGTCCACACCAAGACTCATGAGACCAAACTCTATCAAAACTAAAGACAAAGAAAAAAGTCATGAAGGGAGCCTCACAAGGGGTGAAAAACCATCCAAATGACAGTGGATTTCTTATCACGAACTATGGAGACCGGAAGAAACTGGCATAATGTTCTTCAAGTGGTAAGAGAAATGTCACCCCAGAGTTGTGCATCCAGGGAAAATGGCCTTCAGGAGTCAAAGTGAAGTAAAGTGATAGGAAGCAAAGAGACTTAATCACCAACAGACCTACCCTAAAAAATGACCACAAGAAGTTCTCTAAACAGAAAATGGGAACAAGAGGACAAATATTGGATCATCAAGGAGGAGGAAAAAATAATGGGAAGAGTAGAAACATAGGTAAATACAAAAGACGGTCCTTTTTCTCTTGAGTTTTCTAAATTCTGTGTGACATTTGGAACAAAAATTGCATCACCCTGGTTCTCAAGAAAAAACGCACGTGACGTGTCCTGCCCTATATTTCTTTCGAATAGCAGTGCTCTACATAATAAGAAAATTGTAAAAACAGTGACATTTTTTTAAAAGTAGTGGACACAAAGAGAGAGTCCCGAGGTGGAGATGCATGCTCCTGGCTGTCTTTGTCTGTTGGTCAGCAGTGATGTGCATACGCTGAGGTGAGCCCTGGTGCGCTTCCCTCCTGGACTGCCTCCCTGTCCCTCCACAAAGGCCTCACAGAAGAAGCTTCCAGGTGCTTTGACTGTCTGCAGTGACACTCCACGCAGTGAGTCCTGCTTCCATCTACCACTCCAAAAAGGAAATGAGAATTTTCAGATTCAGACAGACTCTGATCGCAATACCTAAGTCACCTTCCCTATAATTATTCCCATTGAAATTGTTCCTGGAAAAGCACTGATAACTCAGCAAACCAAAATTTCCAACCATCCATCTGTCAGAGCAAAAGACATGCATGGATAGAGTCTAAAACACAACAGCAGGGCTGGAAGGGAGAAGGACAGGGGGATGGGCACCCATCATCACCGCACCTGCTGCCCCCACACCTGGGCCAGGTCCATGTGGAGCCCTGTGGCCAGCGGTCCCTGCACGTGACACAAGTCCAGAAGAGGCATCGACTTCTCTTCTGCCCTCCCCTCAGCCCCCTTCCTCCCCAACTGTCTCTGAGAGCAAATTTCCAACATATCCCACCCTAGTAATGACCCACGGCCTCATGGAGACTCCCGAACTGGATAGCTTTTTAAAAATGTTTTTCACAATAAACTTTACAACTGAGTCTGTATTTAAAAGGAAAGGCAAACGGGCATAAAGAGAAAGAGACGGGGGAGAGACAAAGGATTTTCACACCAAAGAGCCATAGACTTGTAACATCTTTATCCCTACATGTTTGCCCCATGTTGAGGTCTTTATGGCAAGTTATAGTCAGCACATCCAGAAATGAGTTTCTTTCTCTGCAGTAAGAACAGGAAAACAAGTTCATTACCAAGGCAGTAAAAATCTGGTTTCTGTGCTTAATGTCAAAAACAAGTTGATGTTGCTTGCTCGTTCTGAATATTGAGGAAATGTGAAATCTCTTTACACTTTCATAATGAGATTTCCTATCGCTAATCTATAACTAGTCCAACAGAGCTTTAATTTCCTCCTAATAGGGACATTTAAGAATGTACCAGGTTATGGAGAGTTCAAACATGGTCAGGCTTTCAATCAAGAATTCCTAATTCAAATCCTGTTCTCCGTTGACTAACAGGCACTAATGGGAATCATTACATCTTTGCAAACCAGGACAGAACCGTGCGGGGTAATCGGCTTATCCATCCACCATCTGGCTGGAAGGCCTGCAGCTGGCTCGGGACTGCAGACTGGCTTGGCTGGATGGTAAATTGTGCAGGAAAAAACCCTGGCTGGAGGCTCTGGGTTGGCTTTATGGGGGAGCAGTGGGGTTTTCCAGTAAAAAACTGGTGCCAGAGAGTCTTGTTGGAAGGTACCAGCCTCCTCTTGTTCATCCTCCACCCACCTCCACCTTTTTGGGTCCCTCCCACTGCACAGAGAGCCACTAACATCTGTTAGTCACTGGCTCCATGGGGCGTGGCAGCTTCCCTTTTTCATCTCATGAGACCAGTCCATGTGAAGTTGGAAGGGCTGCCTGTTGACAGGCAGGGAAACTGAGGCAGAGAAACGTTAAGGCACACACGAGAGGATGCCAGATTTTCACCAATGGGTGATGTGTCTGTGCCTTGACTCTTCTTATTCTACTTTTGGCTAGACCATCTCTCAATGTCAACTGTTGACATAATGACCATGTGTAATTCAGTAGTGGTAAATGTTCTCAGAGGGCCCACACTGGGACAGGCTTCCCTCATCTGGCTTAATCCAAATTTGAAAGGGAGACAGTTCAGAAGCAGCACACTTTCACAGAATCCTCCACGAACCCAAACATGTGAGTGTTCATAGCAGAACTTTTGATGAGCATGGACGGCAGGGGGTCCTGGCTCTCATCCTTTGCATACAGTGTGTTTTGCTGATTGAGGGCAGATTCATGACCAGAGTCATCATCTAGGAGGTGCCAGGAGAAATGGATTCACTGCAGAATGGAGAGGCTTCCCCTTTCTGCTCAGCAGGTCCAAGGGAGAGCCCTTGACCCATCAGAGCTTCTGACAATGATTTGCTGAAGGAAAAAATGGCTCTGGGTTTTTTCAGAAAAATAGAACCAATAGGATATAGATATACAGAGATAGAGATAGAGGTAGAGGTAGAGATATAGATACAGATACAAATGATAGAGATAGATAGAGTGGGGATGGAAATATTCATTTTGGGGAATGTAACTAGGGAAGTAGAGGCTTGGAAGTCTAAAATCTGCAGGGCAGGCCAGCAGGCTAGAGACCCAGGGGAGAGTCAATGGTGCAGTTTAGGTGGGAAGGTGCCTGAAAGCAGAATTCCCTTGTGCTCAGGGGAGGTCAGTCTTTTTCTCTTAAGTCCTTCAACTGATTGGATGAGGCCCACCCACATTGTGGGGTGCAATCTGCTTTACTCAAAAGCCCACGGATGTAAATGTTAATATTATTACAAAAAATACTTTGACAACAACTTTTAGAATAATGTTTGACAAAATATCATGTACCAGGGACCATGAAATCAATGATCACTCTCTCCTATCAGACACAAACATGTCCCAGCAGTGACATCAAGCATCAGGCTCTAAGGGATTCAGGGCTTTGGGGTCCTTCAAGTGCAACCTGTTCTTGAAACTCCTCCTTTTTGGTGCCTTCTTTCAGGTAGGCTGTGGACATTCCCCAGACGTGGGTGGAAAGGGGTGCGGGCAGCATGGGCCTCACAGGGCTTGTCCTGTTCCTGAGGGTGAGCAGCCCAGCATCCCTGATCACCACAGAGACTGTGAGTGTCCCATCTGCCTGCAGATTGCCCTCTCTGCCCCCAGACAGGCTGTCCTTTCCTGCTTCTTCCCAGTGGGAATCCCAGAACCCAAGCATCTGATAACTTCAGACCCTGGAGTCACGTTCAGGGATCCCCCAGAGACTTCTGTGGTCAGCCCCAGCCAAGATGGGCCCCCAG
Organism: Ursus maritimus; assembly: GCF_017311325.1. NCBI lineage: Eukaryota > Metazoa > Chordata > Mammalia > Carnivora > Ursidae > Ursus > Ursus maritimus. Next base: position 95,980,716 of record NW_024425563.1, on the reverse strand, counting down.
ACCCTCCCTGCTGACATCGACTCATCTCTTCCTGTGCACGTTTCCACTTGGAAGCCAGGCACTACTGCTCCCCCTCACTTCTTCACAGAAGTCATCCAAAGTCATCACGGGGTTGACCAGGGAGCTGAGTCCTGTGGCTTCCATAGGCAAACGTGTCCCTTGTATCCATCACGAGATTAAAGGCAGAGTAGAAAGGAAGGTTTTTTTTTGGGGGGGGGTTCTCCATTGGCAGAGACTTGCTTGTGTCAAAATTCCAGATTACATGCAATCTAAACTGTCTTGAAAGAATCCTGATGACTTCATCTTTGGATGCTTTGAATAGCGTTCTTTCACAGGATCGAGGTGGGGCCGCGCTGGCTCGGGGATTTGCAAGCTTTCTAAACAGCTGGGCTTTGCTGGGATCTTACACTGGACTTGACCAGCTGCATCAGGGACCGAGGCGCGGTGCGTGGTCTGGATGCTCGGAGTTCTTTGTGCTGGAGGCGGGTCATCTCGCACGCACCTGAGCTCATGCCTACCTGCATGCTGTTCCACTTGCTCTGGGTCTCCCCACCCTTCCTCTCCTGACCCCTGAGCAGCGCCAGGCTGCACCTCAAAGAGCCAGCCCCACGCCATGCTGTCAGGAGCGCGGCCTTCTCCAGCCCCACTGCTCTGGGTGGATGCACCTTGTCTTGTAGGGATCCAAGTAAGTATCACCTCACCCCCGGACTGCAGAGCCCCTTAGAGCAAGACTGAGAAGCTCGAGTGTCCTCCATGTTGCTGGCCCATGGGACCAACAGAAAAGCACCAACATGGGCCTGCAGGACGAGAGAGTCTCACCCCGGTGAGGGTCCGGCCATGTCTATGGCTTTCCTGCGCACTGAGCCGTGGGTGGTGCAGACAAGACCACCTGTGCTTATCCAAGATTTCCCAGCCGCAGCCAAGTGCATGGTGTCCGCACACCTGAGGGGTCACGCTGTGCTTCGAGTCAGGATGCTCCTACGTCTCCGGGGCACAAGGGGACCACAGAGACGACCCACGTGAAGCCTGGTGCTCGGGACGCTGCCAAGCAGCCACACCGCTGAGCAGACACACCGGCAGGTCTTCAGCCTTCGCAGGTGTGACCCCCCATCTCCCGCACTGAACTCTTTTTGCAAGAGCAGCAGTGGGGAGGTGAAGGTTGGAGGCAAAACTTCGTGGAACCCCTTAATCCAACCCCGTGTCCAAATTCTGGGGTAAGGATCCCTGTTGCTTTGCAACTGAGGGTCATGTTCCCAAAGCCCCAAGTGTGAGAGGTGAGTGGGTGCAGCCCCCCCCCCCCAGACCCAGTGTGCACAAGAGGCCAGGAGCAGCGGTGAGGGGCGCGTGGCAGGGGGTGTGGGTGATGGGCTCACTCAGAGTTGCAGGCACCTGCAGGTGAGGAAGGGGTGCCCAGACCAAGGGATCCAGGAAGTGAGGCCAGGCCAGGCAGGAGAGGCGCAGCCTCGAGCCCTGAGGAAATGTCCCAGGTGCCCAGGAAACATGACAGTTTCCCTACCATCCTGCTCAAATCGCCGTGACTCAAGAGCATGTCTGATCCAAGGTCAAGTCGGCACAGCACGTGCCCTCTGCCCATCCATCCCGAGTTGCTCCCCAGCCGAAGCATGACGACATGCAGACCAAGACCCTCTCTGTGGCCACTCCAGCCAGGGCCCTCTGAGAACAATGGGAACGAAGCCGTGGTGGGAGGGGAGGGGCAGGGAGACACCTGTTGCAGGACACAGGGATCGGTGGGTTCACCCTTTCCTTCTCTCGGTTCCTCTTGCCTTGGGGGGGCGGGACACAGAAAACCCTCTCTGTGCATAAACACTTTCCGGGACCAGGTGGGCTGCCTCTCGCTCGACCCTACCCCACTCTAGGCCTCACAACGCCCTCATTCATCCATCCATCCATCCATCCATCCATCCATCCATCCATCCATCACCCCAGTCAGTGCTGAGGGCCTCCCATGTGCCAGGCCTGGGAGCAGAACGGGCCATGAGCAGGACGCAGTGCTATGCTCGGTCACTGAGGACACAGACACTCAGTCTTCGTGTATCTCAGCGAGCTGGGTGGTAGTAACTCGAATTGCAGATGGGTAAGGGAGGTTTGGGAATGGTTGAGTAACTTTCTCCCCGACACACAGAGATATAGACCGGTGGTTCTCAGATGGGGACATCTGGCAAGGTTTGGGGTCATTTGGGGCTGTCGGAACGGGGCATGGCTTGGCATCTCTTGGGGAGAGGCCAGAGATGCTGCTGGTTATCCCACAACGCACAGGACGGTCCCCACAGCAAAGACTTCTCGGGGCCTAGTCCTGGGCAGAGCAGAGGGGGTGACTTCATGGCTCACCCACACCCTGCTAGAGTCGGGGGTGCAGTTTCCTGAGCCCGGGGGAGACTGAGCCAGGCCCAGGAGCAGGCGCGGGACAGCGGCTCCGGGAAGCTGCAGGCCCGCGCAGGTTTGCATGCAAGAGAAATCAGATCAGCCTTCTTACAGCCGCAGAGCACAGCCTCACCCAACTGATACACCTGCCAGTGAGGACAGGGGTCATGAATCAGGGGCAGCTCGGAGCCCTGGGGCCCTTAGCTTCCAAAGGGAGGCTGGGAGGCTCCATTAGGGTGCTCGGTGGAGAGGCCAGCATGCTGCTAAGGGGGGAGGGGGGGTCAGCCACTAGCTCTCTGAAGCCCTGGCCTGAGCTCTGTCTCCAGGCAGCCCCTGGCAGCGCCCACCGGCCAGCGTCCCCGCCACCGTGACCATCGAGTGGGGAGGAGGAGACGGTGAGAGCTCGTGGTCCAGATGGGGGCCAGCTTGTGGGGGACGCACGGGAAGGGGGCAGCCAGCCAAGCCCCGCACCGGCCCCGGCGCTCGGTGTGGATAAGGAGGCTGGGGTAGGCGGCCACGGTCTTCATCTTCCCATAAACGCTGCACAGAGTGGGAGAAAAGAACTCCAAATCGCTTGGACCCGTATTTAATTATTTTGATTTATTAACACTGAGTACACAGCGCAGTCCCCTGAACGTGACATCCCTCATTCCCCAGCGAGTCTGGGAGTCTGGTTAGCCTCCTGCCGCCATCCACACGATCCTTTTCATTCCCGTCATCGTGATTATTTACAGCGGCCGGGCCGGTGGGAGCAGGGCGAGTGCGCAAAGTTCACAGCAAGTTCAAGGGCTGGCCATGAGGCCTTGTGAGCAGCCACGAAAATCGGAGAACGGCCTGGGGGCTGGGAGAGGGGGGCCCTGATGGTCTGCGGGTCTCCAGGGGCCTTGATCCGTGGGCAGAAGGCACAACATGATGTCGGGGACTGAGGGGGGGGGTCATTCACAGAAGGGTGGGCTGGTGCAGCTTCCGCACCTCCTGGTCTCCTCCTCACCTCTCCTTCCCATCCTGCTCCTTCTCTCCTCTCCTCTCCTCCTCCCCTTCCTCCTCCCCTGCCCCTCTTCCTCCTGCTCCTCCTTCCCCAGGACTGGTCCAGATCCGTTTGAGAGCCAGGTGCCTGCCTAGACCCCACTGCTGCACGTCCCCAGTGCTTGCATTTCACCCAGGCGAGCTCTGTCTCCTTGTCTCAGAGACTGGAAGCCCAGAGGGTGCATGCCGGCTCCAGCGGGGGTGACCGTGTGGGACGTGAATCCCTGTGGTGTCAGAGGCACTGGGCCCCAGGTTATGACAATCAGACGGAGATGCAGTGGGTGCAACGTGTAGACGAAGGATATGGATAATGGCGCGATCAGGCATGTCAATAATCTCTTAGGCGATTACACCATCAAACACTTTCCAGGGCACCTGGGGGGCTCAGTGGGTGAAGTGTCTGCCTTCAGCTCAGGTCATGATCTCAGGGTCCTGGGATCGAGCCCCACATTGGGCTCCCTACTCAGCGGGGAGTCTACCTCTCCCTCCGCCTGCCGCTCCCCCTGCTTGTGCACTCTCTCTCTCTGTCAAATGAATAAGTAAAATCTTAAAAAAACAAAAACAAAACTTTTGGACATGCACGACGACCTGGAACCTGCCCCATGCAGCCCCTTTCTGCATGGAAATGGCTACCATGGGGCTTGGGCAAAGTCACGCTCAGTGACCTGGGGCTACTGGGACAGTTGTCATGTGCCCACCGGGGCTTAGGCCGTGGCAGTCCACTAAAGCGAATGCAAAGGACAGGTGGCTCTGTAGCGAGGGGGGGCTTACAGGAACCAATCAATGCCTGGGACTGCGTCTGCTCTCGCCATCCTGGATGTGGGTTTGCAGGGCCGTGAGGAAGCCAGGTAAGTGGCCTCCGCTGGAGACTGCGGCGTCCCCCACAGCCACCCCCTATGCCCCCAGAACAGTTGTGCTTTGGGACACGTTGGACATGCCTGGAGAGCTCCTCCTCGTCCTCACCACACCTCTGCAAGTCCGGCTTTTTCGCCCATTTCACGGCTGGGAAAACTGAGACTCACAAACCTGCCCTGGCATAACTGAGCTCACGGCGGGCAGCGCGGAAGCCACATCTGTCCCCCACGTTCCCCTGCCTTCCGCACTCCTTGTGGTTCCCTCCTGTTTCAATGGAATCCAGTTTTCTGTTCGGTTAGCCTGGGAAATGTGGGCTCGTCAGCCCTGTCATTATGTGCCGGAGAGAAAGAAGTGTTTCGTGCCGCAGCCCACGCCCAGCGACCAGGGAGTGGAAAGAAGCCGTGGCTCGCGCCAAGCCGGACGAGGACTTCTGCCCAGTGCGCTGCCCTCCCCACGGTCCTTGGTGTGCACCTGTCTTCAAAGATGGGCTGATGTGGGTCATGGGAGATTTTCTGGCTAGTTGAAGGCTCCTGACTTCTGAGTAACGAGGGGGCGGCCATTCCAGAGCTGATGGGATGATGCCCATGAGCACTGCTCATGCCTCACACCGTCCTGGAAGTCGTAGCTTCCAGAACAGTGGAAGCTGGCATTGAAGGGAGGGCAACAAGCATCAGCTTCCTGCCCAGATAATGTGACTGTCTACACGAAACATTTCAGACAGCCAGGTAAAGGTTAATTGGCCAAGGAGAATGCAGAGGGGGGTCAGTTATAATATAAATAACCAAAAATCAAAAGCTTTTCCAATTTTCAGCCATTATCAGCAAGGGAACGTCATTTTTTTTAAAGTATTCTATTCATGGGGCGTCTGCCTGGCTCCGTCGATGGAGCACATGACTCTTGATCTCAGGGTCATGAGTTTGAGCCCCACGTTGGGGCTTAAAAACAAAATTTTAAGGGGCATCTGGGTGGCTCAGTCAGTTAAGCAACTGACTCTTGGTTTCGGCTCAGGTCACGATCTCAAGGTCCTGGGATCGAGCCCCATGTCGGGCTCCGAGCTCAATGGGGAGTCTGCTTCAGGATTCTTTCTCTGCCTCTGCTCCCCCCCCATTCCCACTCTCTCTCTCTCTGAAAATAAATAAATCAATCTAAAAAATTAAAAACAAATAAAATAAAATCTTTAAAAAAAGGTATTCTCTTCATAAGAAGAAACAACATATAAAATACTCCTGATTAAGCGTAAGGTTTACAGAAGGATGTGAGGAAGGGGAATGATTTAGTGAAGAGCGTGAGTGACATCAGAACCCAGGATTTTTAGAAGTCAACCCAGCAAAAGAGGCCAGACAGCAAATTATTTTCAGCTTTTGGAGCCGCTCCGGTCTGCCCTGACAGCGCGCCCACGGGACCACAGTGAGGACAGAATGATCAGCAGTGGCCGCGTTCCAGGACGATTCTGTTTACTGCAACAGTCCGAGGGACCTCGTTGGCCAACCTCGGCTGCGAACGACACTCTTTCTTCCTCTAGCACAAATAACTGCAGGGAGCATTCTACGACTTCTAAACCCTTCCCTCTCTGGAAATACTCCCTGCGGAGAAATTCTTGGAATTTGGATCCATGGACCAAGAAGGACAAGATGCATTCCGGGTTTGGGCAGCACACCTCGCCACGTTGCACCTGACCAGTTATCCATGTGGGTGACTGGGCCACACTGAAGATCACCGGCATTAGAAGGATCGTAACAAATTTAAGTTACTCCGTCTGCAATAGACTCTCTGCAATAACTGTAGACGGGAAACGGGGTTTTTTTTTCTTTTTTGTATTTTTCAAAATTATCAGGGTGGGTGTTCGTTCTCCACCAAAATGGAAGTGGAAACCCTCTTAGGAGAAAGTGCGCCCTGGTGGTCCCACTGCGTGTGCCACATCGTCTATTTGGGGGCCCCTTCACCTCAAATATTTGAGCTCTTGTGCTATTTAAAGATGATCTTTTAATGTTTACTTTAAAGGATTGACTTTGAAGATGTTAATTTAGCCAAGATGGGGGAGCCTTGTGGTTTCGCGGCTCTAAAGTTTATGAACATAATTGAAGTCAGGCCTCCCACGCGGCGTCTTCTGGCCACTTCCAGGGCGCTGGGTGGGTCTTGGGGGACACAGCCCCTCCTGGCCGTTCTTGTCCCTCTGCCACCACCCCCAAGGCCCTGCTCCCACAGGGGGACCGAGCCTGTGGGGCTCTCCTGCCATCGTGAGGCCGTTCACGGCCACCCGCGTTTCATAAGGATATTTTGACTGTCAAGCCTACAGTTAAATGTGATTAGCTGCATTTTATATTGATGTAAATCTGGGGGGAATGAAGGACAGCGTTGGTGTCTGACTTGTCTGTGTTAAAGGAGCAGCCCCTGGAAAGGCACCATCCCCCAAATAAAGTCATGAAGTGACTCAGAGTTGGAGTCGGGCTGTCTACACGGCCCATGTTTTCCGGAAACAAAAGCAAGCAGGGGCTAGAACTCGGGACTTGTGCAGTAAGCCATCCCTGTGGACGCCCAAGGGGAGACAGACCCCCTTCAATCACTGAAGGCTGCTGTCAGCAGGCCAAGTGCATGGGGCCCTAGACGCCCCAAGGAGCCTCGAACTGCAGACCCCAATGGGGCATGCTGACTCCTCACAAAGCCCAGGAGGGAGTCTGTTCCTGACATTCCTGCTGCCATGGGGAAACTGAGGCACGGGGCTCCGTTCACTCCGCCAGGGGCTTCCACTAGGCTGGTGAACCAGAATGCAGACCTGTGTTCCCCCACCCCCACCCCACGCCATGTCCTTCTCCTGACTCCTACCCTTCCCCTCTCTTCCAAACCTTGGAGGCCAAAAGGCACGCAATCCAGTCTTCTCTGAATTATGCTTAAAGAAGGCAAAGACATCACTTCCTTGGGAAGGGCCCATGCCATCCGTGGATACGTGGGTGCGTGGGTGTGTGGGTGCGTGTGGCATCGTTCCAGGTGCTCAGGGACACTTTGGGCTCAGGCGTCCATGTGTGTGGTTCCTCCCGTGGCCCCAATCTCCCCCCATCCCGCATGCCCCTACCATCACTCAGAAACCTGAGTGGGCAACCCCTGGCAGCCCTCCCCAGTCCCAGCACCTCTTTCCAGAACACCCTCTGCCTGTGTCTCCCGCCCTGGGGTTGGCCCCCCGGCCTTGGGCCCCAGCAGGCCCCATGCCAGGCACAGCTGTGGCCCCTTCGAGGGACCACCTGGCTCTGATTTCCGGGAGTGACTTGCCCGCAGCCGCCCGATGACTTGGATGGAGTCCCAGCGTTTTGTCCCTGACACAATGCTCTGGGGGCGGGAGGCTGAGCCCCGGCAGGCAGGCTGCCTGAAGAGGCCTGGCCGGGGCCTTCCGATCAGCAGCGAGGGCAGTGGGTGTCCGCCTGCCGCACGGAAAATGTCCTGGGGAGACTTTGACACGCGGCCTTGAAGTGCATGCCTGCCCCAGCTTCTGGCCTAGCGGTTGTGGCGTGGGGCCCCCCCACACTCAGGCCTCCCCGGCTGGGCCTGGACAGTCGGGCTAGACACCGTCGAGACACCAGCCCCCTCCATCTGCACCGAGGCCAAACCGGGCGGCAAACCCAGTCCCTGAACCCACGCTAGCCCGCTGACCCGTAGCTCCGTCCCCTCCCAGAGGACCCACGTCCTCTCTCGGAGAAACCCCAAGGGACCTGTCAGCTCTGCCACCTCATAGAGCCTCAACGTCCAGACCGGGCATGGGCTTCGGCCGAAAACGAGAATACGCAGCTGGGGGTCCCAGGGTGGGCGCCCGCGTGCAGGGGAAGCACTGTGTTTGTGGTGGCTTGCAGCCTGGCCTCTCGTCTCTGTGGGCCCAGCACAAATTAGACCCCCTGGACCCCAAATCCCATCTGCTCTGTGCAGCCTGTGTCCGGCTCCCTTCCCTGAGGCTCCCTCTGGAGGCAGCTGCACCTCTCGACCAGGCCTGCTCTCCTGGGGCCCCCAGGCCACCTCTCCGGACCCTGCGGCTTTCACGGGACACTACTGTCTTCTCCCTGGTCACCCCGGAGGCCTGCACCTGTGCCTCTCACAGCTCCTCCTCCACAAACGGCCTTGGGGGCTACTTTTCCTTGCCTTCTCTGTGCTCCCGGGGACGCGGCCAAGGCAGAACCAGGAAGGGGACAGCCGGGAGAGCAGCTCCTGTCCTGGAGTCCCCACCTGGCCACTGCTGTCACTCCTAGCTTCTCAAAGGTTCTGACTTTCTACTGTCCTGGTTCGCTCGGGGGTAAATACTCCAGGAAGCTGAAGATGATGTCCACATGTCATGGGGCCAAGTAATGTCCATGATGCATTAAAAGAAATTGAATTCTATGCAGAAAAAAATGCAGACGCGCCTATGAAATGGTGCTCGGGCGAAGGTGCCTTCTCTCCGCATCCCACAGCCTCCTTCCTTAGACCTAAAACGATGTCACTGTCACGACTGCACGTTTCCTGCCCCAGGAGGTCCAGCTCCTCTCCCCCATCCCAGCCTGCAGTTTCTCACCGCGGGGCTGGGGAAAGAATGTCCAAACCACCGCCTGGCTTCCTGCTGTCAGCCAGCACCGTTCAGAGGAAAATCTTGAGCTCGGAGGCTGTTTTATTTGAAAGTCTTGAAGCCAGATTGCTGCTAACCTTGACGGGACTGAGCCAGCACTGGTCTGGTGTGGGGACCCCCTCATTTCCTACCGAGGGGCCTCTTGCTGACCTACAGCTTTTCCAAGGCCCTTTCCTCCCCCCGAGGTCAGCCTCCCTGTGAGTGTTCTCCTTCTCCCCCTCCACCCACTCCCCCTCCTCTTCGACTTCTCATTCATGGTTTCTCCTCCTCCCTCTGTTCCCACTCTGTGCTTTCTTATTCCTCGAGATATAACCATACCCCAGTTTTATTTTTTTACCTTTTAGATCTATGCCATTTTTCCATAAAATTGGAAAAAAACCCACAAAAACAAAAAACAAAACCCACCAATCTTCCCTTAAGTGCTAAACAGTGATGACCCATGGCCAGAGTCCCTTTCTGGTAAGGGGCAGGTGAGCCCATGCCTGGGGCTGGGGCCTCTCTCCTGCTCCGTGTCGAACACGGAGAGGTCTGGGCTGAGCGTCCAAACCTCATGTCAGACACGGCCAAAGCGGCAGCAATAATTAATACGTGGAGCATGTGACTCTTGATCTCAGCTCGGGTCTTGATTTCAGGGTCTTGAGTTCAAACCCCGTGTTGGGCTCCATGCTGGTCATGGTGGAGCCTACTTAAAATAAATAATAAATAAAATAAATAATAGATAAAATAAATAAAACAAAATCTTTTATTTTTTAATTTTTTTCTGTAAAGATTTCATTTATTCATTTGACACAGAGAAAGAGAGAGCGCAAGCAGGGGGAGCAGCAGAGGGAGAAGGAGAAGCAGGCTCTCCGCTGAGCAGGGAGCCCCACACGGAACTCGATCCCAGGACCCCGGGATCACAACTTGAGCCAAAGGCAGATGCTCAACTGACTGAGCCACCCAGGTGCCCCAGAATCTTAAAAATAAATAAATAAATAAAATAATCAGTATGTCCTAGCCGCTTGACCTGTGATGGAGATCATCTCTGCGCTCCTGGATTTTTCCAGGTGAAAAGGCGGATCTCCCCAGTGATGAAAACCACGAGGTCTGTTCCTGGACCTCTCCCGCAGGGGGGTCGTCCTGCTGTTCCTGTCTGCAGGGAGCCCCAATTGCGCTGTTCCCCGCCCCCACCACCTTCAGCCCCGGCCCAGACCCTGCCTCTGCGGTGCCCCTCAGCCTGCAGCTCCCTGACCGGGCCAAGGAGGAGGCAGGGAGGGGTCCCTGCCTGGCGGGGGCACAGCGGTCACACAATCTACAGTCCGAAGCCCTGCCATCAGCCACCGTGTCCTCAGGCAAGCAAGGAGCAGCCTGACCTGCTGGCCGAGGTTTCCGAAACCATGAGGTAAGGTTGGTGACCTGGCGTGTGAAGATTTTATACATACTTACATGTATTTAATGGAAGAACATAGACATGGGACACAGAGTATACGGCTCTGTACCTAGAAAAAAGTTCAATGAAAGGAAGCGCCTCATTAATTGAGACTTTGTAAAGACGATAAAAAAATTCTTTGAAAAGGACGAGCTGACATTGCAGGAGGAGCCGTGAACGCACGGCTGCGTCTTTATAAAGCTCTGATTCAGACAGTGCACTTCTTGGGTTGTCCCCGACACCCGTCTCCTGGAGGGGAGCTGAAGCCCTCAGCCGGCTCCAAGGACAGAGGCGCTTTTCTCCTGACGCTTTGTTATCCGCATCTGCCTCTTCCCCTGCGAAACATATCTGTTTGGCAGAAAGTGCTCTTTCCTCTACGGTGGCTCCTGGGTGACTTTGTGTACCCTTGGCTTTCTCGCGCCTGTGCCCAATGCTCAGCTGTCCCCACGTTGTCCCTCAACGGACTTCTCCAGCTCTGGCCGTCACTGCCCCTAAGGCGACACCACGCAGAGCCGAGCAGCGCTGCCTCTGAGGTTCCCTCCCCGTGCGCAGCCGAGGGACACCGTGTGCAGCCTGTCGACGGCCATCGGTCCCCAGGACACCCCTTCGTCCGGATGCACGAGGCAGTGGGAAGGCGCACAGAGACCCAGGCCCGGGCAGGACGAGGACAGTGTCCTGGCTCAGTGCTGTCTGAAAGCAAGACCTCCCTCACGTAAAGGACGTCCCGCGAGGATGCCTGACCCTTGAGGTTTGGCTGGGGGCTTTGTTCTGTGTCATCTGCACACCAGGCCCCGAACGGAAAGAACAGCCACCAGGGACTCACCGACAGCCATCGTAACAGAGAAAGAGAGGCAAGTCACAACCCCCGGCCCTTAAAACTTCTACCCAGAAGTGACTCACCTCATTTCTACCCACATTTGGATGGACAACGCAAGTCACATGGCCATACAAGACCTCCGGTGGCCGGGGGACAGTGCCGCCTTCCTGGTGCCCAGGAGGAGGAAGACGCATAAACACCCACCGTCTTTGGCCAGATCCTTGTCAGAATGACTTAACTCGGACTCCACACCTAGCCCGTGGAAACCCACACCTTCACCCCTCCATCCACAGAACGTGGCATTCCCCTATGACGGCCCGATCTCCAGCGATCCAGCCAACGTGGCGGCTCTAGCTGTTTCCAGGTGACAGGCAGGAGGCCACCTGCACCGCCCCTCACTCAGCGGGCGGGTCGAGAAGGCAGAGAAGTACCTCTTGCATCCCCATGGAGGGAGACACACCGGTTCTCCCCCAGATCACTTCTCCTGCCTTCGTCAGATCTCCTGGAGGAAAACGACGGATGAAGCATAAACTGGTTGTGCGACATCCGGCGTCCAATCCACTGTGTCCAGCCTCCGAGGGGGGTCTCTATGCGGAAGCCAAGACAACAGGGAAAGTCTCATTTAAAGTCCTCTTCTACTTACAGTCTCAGACACGAGGGACTGCAGTCCCCAACTCCTCTCTTCCCAGAGGTTTCCAGACCACTTGGATACATTTGAATCTTTGAATGCTATCATCACCTCCATCACCTCCGTCACCTCCGTAAGCAAAATCCAGGGTTAACGTACTCGCCGCTCTCTCCCCTGAGTAACACTCAAACTTGCACGTGTGCACACGTAAATAGAATCCCTCCCCCAGCAGACCGCTGACCCACCGCAAGAATTTTAAAGCCATCTCTCTTCTGGTCATTGGGAAGCTGGATTTTGGCACAAGAAAGTCTGGATGAAAAGGGTCTGAAAAGGAAGATTGTGGTCATCCTGCCCAGAAAGTTTGGGGGTCTGAACAAGATAGAAATAATGGCCGGAGCAGATCCGGGGGACAGTCGATCAGACAGGAATATTGATCTTTCTCATGTTAAGTGAAAATTGCATGTTTGTAAGCACGTGTGGGTACAAACAAGGAGGTGATCACGAGAGGCAAAAGCCATTCTGCTGAGTGCGGGTGGACCCTGAGGGCTCTTGGAAAGCAGCCAGAAAGCTCGAGAATGCCTGTCGGCGGCTACAGAAAAGAATCCATCTCACGGAAGCAACGGGGTTTGGGGTCTCTGACGGCAGAGCCACGCAGTTTACGGTTCTCGGGTAATGTATCTGGCTCCAAGTTTTCTGGCAAAAAAAGCCAAAGGAGACCCCAGGTTACGCAGATTTAAACTTTGGACAACGCGAAACAGATGCCTCCAATCGTGGAGACTAACTATTTCCTGGAATGGAGCTCATGCAGGGAGTTATTGCCCCTGGTAGTAGGCAATACATTCCAGCAGGGTTTTACAAGAACCATTATTGAACTTTTTGGTGCAGAGCTCCGTATGGGGCAGAGGACGAGCCCGTGAGCTCAGGTCTGGGGCTGTCTGTAGTGGTAGACTGAGCCCTGCGCGTTCGGACCCACAGGGATAAGCCTCAGAGCCAGGAGATGCGGGCGGGTCACCCGCCCATTCGCCCGGGGCCCCCAGATTCAGCATCAGAGGCCAGCTCCTACCCAGACGAGAAAGACCCAGGTCCGTTCAGGCACTTTTATTGATCATCGTGAGTCTGGGCTCTTCTCAAATGAGCTGGAGTGCTGCTGGAGCACTTCCCACAGAGAGGGGACAGGTTGTTAATCAGGGTAAGAGGGAGAGAACCCAGCTACACGGCTGTTCTCAGGATGAAATCAGAGATGGGGGAGCACAGTCTGGAGCAAGAGCGTTGGCAGAGAAGAGTGCACGGCTTCCAGGGGAATTGGGGCCATAAAATGCGCAGAACGAAACTGGCGACGCAGGGGATGAGTCAGAGAGTGTCCTTCAGGGCACCGTGCACGGTCCGTCCCACCAGGTGGCCGTGAGGGGTCGAGATGCCTCGGGACTGGGATGGACGCCAATGGGGGGCATGGGAGACAGGTGGGTGACAGTTGAGAGTTGAGGTCATCATCCTGGCTGAGAGTGAAGAGGGAGAACGGCGGAGTCGGGGACAGCCGAGCGGTGGCCGGAAAAGCAGGTGGGGCTGGGGTCCGGGACACCATGCAGACTCGTGTCCTGAGGGAGGAAACTCATTCCAGACGGGTCACCTGAGGACTGGACGTTGGTGGGGTGTCCTCTCCAAGGACGGACGCCCCATGGCTTCCCGATCTATCTGGTGGGACGGATCCGGGTATCTCGGCTTTCCACTGCCGCTGCCCCTTCCCCAGCCGCGGCTTCCACACACTGTGGCCAAACACCACTTCTCTCAACCTGCCGGTTTTCCCAAATGCTAATCCCATTGTAGGAGTAAGAACAGCTCCTCGAATGGCTTTTTAAAAAGATGGATGACTTCACTTTTCAATGATTGAAATCAGAAACTGAACACGATACGTGTACATCTTTCAAATTTGAAAAGAGAGGTGAAATCATATTCTGAGACGCAAAGACCAAGTTTGGTTTTTCTAATTCCAAGTCTTCTGTAATAAAACACACCAAAATACCTCAAGAAAAATAACTATGAAAGATCACTCCATCGACCAACCTTCACCCTGCTGTTTTTCTAAATAAGGACCAGCACTGCGGATTTTCTAAAAGTCATAAATTAGTTTGATATTTTTTAGTAATGCAATAACCACATGTATAATATGAGTAAAATATGATGAAAAATTTATGTGTTGCTCTTGGAAAAAGTCGAATTCTCTTCTTGTATCAAATACAAACCAGTCTATCTTTTTAATAAGATTCCAAAAAGGTCATATTTAGCTGTTCAACACGATCTATCGAAGATAGAAGTAAATTATTATATCATTTGTCTTCAAAATATTTCATGTTCTAATAGGTCTGTATCGAAGAGGATTAGATTCAAGCAAAGCCAGCTCATTTCAAGCACTTTCAGACGGTGCGTGAAAGGCAACATGTAGGGTCTTCCATCTGGCCTGCAGGCCTGCAGAACCACTCAGGAAATCCGCACACCGGGGGTCTGCCGTCCTGGCTCCTAAGAATGTGATCGGTGCTGTGATCCTGGAATGTTCACACATTTTAAAAATCAGCCTCTCCATGTTCAGTGTGAGGGAGGACAGATGGGTGACTTGGGGCCACACATAAAAGTGGTTTTGAAGGTAGAGGAAGAGAGAGAGGGGTTAAGATCGTTTTCTTAAATAAAACTAGCATTTTGTTTTATTTTATTTTAAGTCATTTCTACACCCAATGCAAAGCTCGAACTCCCAGCCCCGAGATCAAGCATCCCACCCTCTGCCAACTGAGCCTACTGGGAACCCCTTAAACTAGGATTTTAACCAGATTGTACAATCCCCTAGATTATGGAGGTTCGGAGCACTTGGACAAGAACACCCCTACCTACATTTAAGCGATCAGAGCACTGGGACAAGCAGACAAGCCAGCAGTGCTCTTCAATTATTACTGGAGGGGAGGCAGGGGACAGGAGTGAACGATTGCTCAGTGTCACCGTGCATGGGAACCCTCTGGCTGCCCCCTTCATTCTTACAGCTCATTACTGAATTCATTTTATAAGGGAAAAAAGTGCTGTCCATACTAAGCTGCTTCAGTTCCCTAAAATAGCTACTTGTATAGCCAATATGTGTAATTGACGTATCAGAAATACACAGGTAATTCACAAATAGAACTATGTGTATTTAAGAAAGTTACTAACATATAGCTAAACTATAACTATGTAACCTATATGTAACACATATGTCTGTGTGTAAGTTGTTCCATAATTCGTCTCACTCATGCTAAATAGGGCTGCAGAGACCTTAAAGGTCATCTTTCTGCCAACCGCTTTACCACACGGCCACCCTATAAACCCTACATGTCACCCACTTGTGGGGCATGTCTGGGTGTACCACAACGAGGCGCTCTTAGAAACCGGCCGGGTGTCCGACAGCTGCAGGAGCCGATGATGTGAAACAGCCAGAAGGTAGACTGTGCAGCCATCTGAAAAGCAGTTTGGTATCACCCCCATTGGCTACCTCAGGACGCAGCCCTTCCCACCTGAGGCACGCACAGGACGGAGCAGGAATTCCAGTCCCACTAGAGAGCTAGCTGCCTGCCAAGCAATCTAGCATTGCTTCTGGACGTCCAGCCCTGGAAAGACTCTGAATGTCCGGTAGGAGTTGAAAATGGGCAAATAATAAGTGGAATATTTGTGCATGAACTACAGTCAACGTTTATCTTCCAAGCGAAACTGAGCAAAAAGTGTCAGAAACAAAGGTATATAATTGGAAGTTTTATTCACATATGGCTCAAAAATAAGCCAGACCAACCCCTTCAGGGATACATATTTAGATCGTAAAGTACAAGAAACAACGAAGAAATGGTGTGCCCAGAAGCAGGACGGGGGCCATGGGCCAGCACAATGGGTGACCCAGGGGGACCGGCCCTGGGGTCTCCCGGGGCATGGCAGTCCTGTGATGATCGGCGGCCACACAGCATGCCTTCTGCTTCATGTACCGTAAGTGTGTTATATTCCACAATAAAGGGTGGGCAAACACTAGCGTCTGTGTATACACACGTGTACCTATTTATGTATACAGACGCATGTCGTAGACATATATTCACTTTTCGCTTGTGGCTATAGATTTTCTATTTTTAGGTTCCCCGATTTTCTGCAGGGAACAATTAATATTACTCTGAATGGAAAAATGTCTCTAAAAATGAAGGCACGTAGACCCAGCTGGGTGGGGGTCTGTGGGGCACTCAGGCTGGGCTTTGGAGGGGAGGAGAGGTGCGGACAGGCCAGCATCCCAGGGGGCGTGAATGAGTTCGCCTGTGACCTCCCGCAGGCCCAGGGCTAGCCTCTGTGTACGGTGAGCCAGGACTGCTCCTGTGATTGACAAGCATGAGGGTCCCATGGGCACAGGGGTCCAAGGCCAGAACTTCTCTGTCGGCCCGCTGGGCCCTGGAGTTCCCCTCTCATCTCCTCCCTCCTCTGACTGTGGAATCCCTTCGGGACGGTACTTGGACCTTGACACGGCCTCCTTCCAGCCCTAATAACCTTTTTGCTCCAAGGGAAGCAAATGACCTGTGTCGGGCCCAGCAGTTCCTTTTTATGTCTGGTAAGCCCTTCAGGCTGTGGTGGCTTTCCACCAGCCCCACCCCCTGGCCACACAGGGGCCATGTCCACCTTTCCCTGGAGCAGTGGACAGGCAGGATGGGAAGCCCCACGCAGCTCAGCCGCTCTTTGGACTCCCCAGCCCAGAGAGATGGTCCTTGGCAATGGCCTTGACTCCACAGGGAGGGCTGCAGGGTGGCGGGAAGCAGGGGAAGGTCTAGCCTAGTAAGAAATCACATAATCAGAAACAGGTTGCCTCCTGGAAACACCTGGAGCCTTCCCGGCCAGCCTGTGATGCCGAGGTGAGGTCCCCAGTGAGGAGGTCAGAATATGGGACGCCCAGACCCCAGCTGTCCTCCACCACAAACACACATTATCACCAAGAGCATAGCCAGAGACCAAAATGCTCTCATTAGTGGAGTTTGGGTTTGGTTTGGTTTGGTTTTAATTTTGAAGCACATGGGTTCTCCAGTGAACATTTCTCAAATCATTCCAATAATGAGCTTAATAAAATTGTTGGAAATTAGCCGCAGACCTCTAGTGGAGGTCACCAGTTGAAACGTGCAGAACAGTGGTCTCTTAAATTCACGTCCTTGTGAGTCAAACACCAAAACTATCCCAAATCAGTGTATCTTTTCAAGACTGTCATTCGCTTCCATAAATTACACATAAAATGCTGTGATCATTGCATTCTTCTGCCAGTTTGTTTACTTTATTTGTGTTTTAAGTATTTTCAGAAATTGAATCTTTAGTCAAAGTCATTTTTTTTTTCTCTCCAGAAAGAGCAAAGGAAGAGGAAGACGGAGCTCAGATGTATGACAACTTGATGTTGTCAGGATATTAGCTCTTCCCAACTTCACCTGTAGATTCAATGTAGTTCCAGTCGAACTCCCAGCAATTACTTTGTGGATATCGACAAAGTTCATACGGAAAAGGAAAACACCCAGCCAACCCACTGGCCAGCGCAAGTGAAGAAGAAAAACAAAGCCTGAGGACTGGCATTACTCACCTTGAAGACTTACTCTAGAACCACAGTAATCAATCAGCATGGTATCGGTGGAAGAATGGACAAATAGATCAATGGACCAAGACGGAGAGCCCAGAAGTAGAACCCCACCAACAGAATCAACTGATCATTGACAAAGGAGCAAGGCAACACAATGGAACAAAAGTGGCTCGTCCAGCAAATGCTGTTGGGACAACTGGAAACAAGCGAATCTGGACACAGACCTTACAGCCTTCACAAGAATCAACTGAAAATGGGCCACAGACCTAAATTCGAAACAGAAAACTATACAACTCTTAGGAGATAACATGGATGAAAGTCTAAACAACCTCGGATTTGGCGTGACTCTATGGCTACAACACCAAAGATACGGCACCACGAAAGAAAAAACTAATGAGCGGGACTTCATTTAAATTTGAAACTTGCATTGTGGGAAAGACGCTGTCAGGAGAATGAGAAGATGAGCCACAGACTGGGGGAAAATATTTGCAACACACACATCTGATGATTGTCCCATAGCCAGAAGATACAAAGGACTGCTGAAACTCAACAACAGGAAAACAACAACCCAATTAAAAATGGGCAAGAGATCTGAACAGACACTCACCAAAGAAGACATGCAGAGGGCAGATGAGCTCATGAAAAGATATTCCACACTGTGTGTCATCAGGGAGCTGCAAATAAAAATGACGAGACACTACTACACCCCTTTTAGAACCACCCAAATCCGAAACACTGACGATACCCAAGCTGGTGAGGATGCAGAGCCGCAGGAATGCTCACTCATGGGTGGGGGGATGCAGAGTGGTGCGGCCTCTCTGGGAGACAGTTTGGTGGTTTCTTACAAAATGAAGCTTACTCTTACCATACAATCCAGTAATCATGCTCCTAGGTGTTTACCAGAATGAGTTGAAAACTTTATGTCCACGCCAAGACCTGCTCATTGCTGTTTACAGCAGCTGTAGTCATAATTGCCAAAGCTTGCAAGCAGCCACGCTGTCCTTCATTGGGTGAATGGACATTAAACTGTGGTCCATCCAGACAAGGGAATATTATTCAGTGCTAAAAAGGAAATGACCTAGCATGCCATGAAAAGACCTTGACTGTAAGTGTCCAACTCTGACATTCTGGAAAAGGCACAACTGTGGAGACAGTCATGAGTTCAGTGGCTGTAGGGGTCCGGGGGAGGGGGACGAACAGGGGGAGCACGGGGCGTTCAGGGCAGTGAAACTACTCTGTGAGGTTCTATCATGATGGATGCACGACGTCACACGTTTGTCCAGACCCAGAGAACGTGCCACAGCAACCCAAGGCGTTAGAACAGCAGACGCTGGGGCCCGGGACCAGGGAGGCTATGAGAATTCTACTTTCTGCTCAGTTTTTCTGTGAACCTAAAACTGCCCTAAAATAAAGTGTTTTGATTACTTATATTGCATCTGATTTATTTTGTGCTCTTTGTTGTAATTGCGTATATGCCTTAGGGATTCACATCCCCTCACCGCCCTTCCAGCCGTCCTACTGACACAGACCACGCCTCCTGGGGGCAGGGCTGGCCAACTCCGTCCTCCGTACGCATGCGCGGACCTGCCCTTGGACCCCTGTCTTTCCCTCCATCCTACCTTCTTCTCTTAGACCCATTCTTGCGCACATAAACCAAGCCAGCATCACGGGGAGACGCATCCAGCCAAAAAATGTCCCTAGAAACACCACAATGACCTGTTAGCAGCCGCTGAGATCACAGAAGTTTCTTGACTCTGGATTCTCCTTGTGCTAAATGGGGCTGGGCTGGCTTGAGGGGGGAATGTTCCGCCAGCATGAGGGCCACTCAGGGCACCTGCAGACAGCACCACACTGACCTGGGGGGGGGTCTGTTCAAGCAAGCCCCAGTGAGAGAAACCAGCACACGAGTCTCTGAACTCACGGGGCTCCCCGTGAGAGCTCTCTCCCTGGATCCTGGGTACCACCCCCTCAAAGCAAATGAGAACCCACTCTGCCCTTTGGACACTGTTGGGCCCTGTCACTGGAGAACGCGCAGAGAAAGTGTTCAGAGCTGCGAACCTCAGGAGGCCTGGAGTCAACAGGCCCCACTTTCCCGGGTGGGATGGGCGGGGCTAGGGTCACCATGGAGCCCACTCCCCTGGGCAGTTATAGAACGGGTAGAGCGGCCGGTGCACTTCACCCGCAGGGACATCAGCACCGTGGGGAGGAGCGAGTGGGGTCTCTCAGCATGCCGAACACCCCAAGCCTCAGTTTCTAATCTGTAAAGTGGGTCCAGTGACCTTGTGTGAAAGTGTCCAGAAAGTTTTGAAGCAATAGTGAAAGTTACTGTCACTTAACCTTCACCTAAATATCACACAGTCCCTGCCCTAGTTTTGTCTTTTTTTTTTTTTTTAAGATTTTATTTATTTATGTGACAGAGAGACAGCCAGTGAGAGAGGGAACACAGCAGGGGAGAGGGAGAGGAAGAAGCAGGCTCCTAGCCGAGGAGCCCGATGTGGGACTCGAAACCAGAACGCCGGGATCACGCCCTGAGCCGAAGGCAGACGCTTAACGACTGCGCTACCCAGGCGCCCCCGCACTAGTTTTGTCTTATTCCTTTTCTGGTAAGGCTTTAAATCGACATACGCTGCCTCTAGGGCATCTGTCCCTAATTTCACCTGCTGGTTTCAGTAACTTGGGGACCTGCTCCCCATTACCCAAACTGCCATAGAAAGAGCAGAGCAGGGTTTGAATCTGGATTCTGGCCCTGATTCAGGCCCTCTGCAGGCCTCAGTTTACCCACCTGTAACTTGGGAAGATGGAGCTTGCTCTGTGCGGTGGCCCTGGGAATCAGCCAGGGCTTATAGTGGGGACTAAGCCCAAACCTGGATGAGGCAAAAAAGCATCCCACCTCCCACACCCCTGCTGACCCCGGCTGCTCTGGTTCAAAATACAAATGACCATGAAGGCAGGAGAAGGGATGTGTGTGGACACATGTGAAACAGAAGTCCCTGAGGGTGCAAGGTCTGTTCCTGCAGGTTCGAGGCTCTGAACTTTGGAAACTGAGTCAGAGCCGTGCAGAGGAACTCCCCGAATCTCAGAGCCAGAAAGACCGAGGCTCTCTGAGCACACAAGTCTCGGGCTTGCACATCTCCTTCCCGGGGACTGAAGCTGATCCGTATCTGCAGCTGAGTGCATCAGTCAGGGTTCTCGGTTGAGAGCAAAACAAATGGACTTTGGTCAACTGGAGCAGAAAAAGTGGTTAGCTGTCAGGTTGTTTGCAGAACCAAAGGGAAGGCGGGAATCTGGGTTCCCCCGTGGTGAAGGATCCAGGGACAACCAGGTAGCGAGCAGCCCAGACCCCTCACTGCAGGTGGAGAAGGGGTGCCCAGGCGTCCTGCTGTCCCCAGCACCCTCTCTAAGGAGCAGAGTGCCTGCGCCGGGCATCGGGCTGCTTTCCTTCCTCTTCTCCATCCGTCCTGCATCCTGCTGGCCTCCGCGGGGAGGTCTCGTTAGCTGCATCCGGGCTTCTAACTTGCTGAACTTACAGACTCGAGACTGGAGACCAGAGAAAATTCGTGACACCCCTCAGGAAAGAAGGGAAGCGGGGGAACAGTGCAAAAAGCAGGCAACAAACGCTGTGGGGATTTGCCAGTCATTCAGCTCACACCAGAAAAGCCCCGGGTGGGTGTGGATCTCTTAGATCTCCCCCGAGCCCTGAATTTGCAGTGAAGGTGGGCAGCCCAGGTCCCTCAGAGCAGGCTGGGGAGTGGCCGTCCCAGGGCCGGAGAGGAAGCAAGCCTCTAGAGGCTCCTCTGGGCTTGTCAGCGCCCCCCACCTCGTGCACCCCACACTGCCTCACTCACGATTAGAGGGCTATTCTGCAGAGCCCCCCCCACTCCCGCCAGGATATCCTTACCCAAGTACCCACCCAAGCCTGGGCTCGCTGACCATAAACACAGAAGTTCAGATCAAACGGCGGCCAGCTCTGCACGTGCGCCCAGAGACATCGGAAGTCCGCCTGAGACTTCCATGGATTTCCTGTGATCCTGGGGCGCTCAGGGTGCAGGGAGAGGCTCTGGCAATTACCTCGGGCTCTCAGAGCCTATGTCACCTTACGTGCTTCCACGTGTGAAGGGCCTTGTCCCCTGGATGTTTATTTCTGTTTTACATTGCCTTGGCACAGCTCATCCCACCCCTGCACGTGTATACACACACAGACACCCAAGCATGTGCGCACATGCATACGTGAGCACGCACACTCACACACACATATGCATATAGACACATGCACGCATGCTCACGTGCACACGTATACATCGAGACACATGCATGCTCACATGCGCTCGCACACATATACATTGAGACACATGCGTGCAGGCACACACACACACCCTGTTCTTACAGACAGGGGACTCCCTGCCAACTCCCACATGGCCGCACAGCCCACCTCAATGCACAGCTGGGGACTCTTGTAGCCCCCACACATGGCGTCCACGCCTGCTGGCCCCCTTGCCCAGCCCTGTGCGCAGGCCCTCCCTTCCCACCTCCTCCTGGATTGATCTAAACACCCCAGATTCTTTTCAATGCAATGAGCAATCCACCCTGTTTAGCCCCTCCTCCCAAACTCTTTCCAGAACCACCTTGTAAACACCAGATGTCCGCCAACTCTGGCTCATACCCTTTACTCTCTCAGTGTTTATTAAGACCCCAAAGAGCTCCTGTTCATGTATTTATACGTGTTAGTATTGTCCGTAGTAGAAAGTAAAATGGAAAAACCCAAACACTGACTTATTGAAAACATAAGAATTACACGTTAACCTCAATGACGGCTTTTTAAAGAAAAGTAGTGCACATTCCAAAACCAAACAATTTAAGGAGAAGAAGAGCAGGGTTTCGCTTTTGTGCAGATCTGATGTCTGCCCTGGGAGGCGACTGGATTCTCAGTCAGCTCTGGTTTCCGTCTCTTGAGATATTATTTTGGTGAAATGTATAAGGAAAATCGGGCCTCACACAGATAAGCAGTTGGAAAAGGAAGAATACTTCAACAGCGTTTTGGGGATTGTTACAGCTATTTTTCTTTGATAAGATACCAGAACCAGGCAGTCATGTCTTAAAGTTGAATTGCAGGGGCTCCTGGGTGGCTCAGTCAGTGAAGTGTCTGCCTTCGGCTCAGTTACGGTCTCAGGGTCCTGGGATCGAGTCCCACACCAGGCTCCCCCCTGAAGAAGCCACTTTTCCCTCTCCCTCTGCCTGCCACTCCCCCCCAAGTGTGAACGCATGCTCTCTCTCTCCTTCAAATAAAGAAATAAAATCTTTGAAAAAAATAGAGTTGAATTGCTAGGCAGAATCAAAGTCCTACCAATGAACGTGCCCTGGTGGGTTCCGTAAAATCCATTGGCTGGATGGATCTCTTGCACTTTAAATGGACCCCCCGACCTGTGCCCAACTTGGCCACATCACCCATTGGTCATTTGCAAAGCGTCAATTCTACGAGTGAAGCAGATCTTCCGCATCATGACTCATTTCATTATATAATAGCCAAAAAAAAAAAAAAAAAAAATCACGTGTTCAGGGCCCCAAAGTTCTCGCCCAGAGAGTTCTACGCGGTAGAAGCTGTTAGGCTCGCAGGGCAATTACAAAGATGTCCAGAGTACTAGCCTTTCTTGTAACAGCTAGAATTTTATCCTTGGCCTTGAAATACTTTCAGGTGTTTTCCTTGAAGTGTCAGCCTCACCGGCTTCATTTTTTATAAACCCCCACCGATCTGCCACCAGCATCACCTGTCCCTGGAAGCATCCCCGATGCAAAGACGGAGCTCAAGATGGGGCAGCCTGTTCAACCCCCAGGGCAGGTGCTGGCCCTCAGGGCTCTGCGTCCTTCCCTTTTGTCATGCAGAGATGTAGAAAGCCTGTTTGGGGGGAGGGCCCACATTTAATTATTAATTTCTACTGCTTCATCATAGATCCACATTTTTACAGTGGATACGAGGCAGCAAGGAGCTCGTCCATCACCTGTATCCACGGGGAGGCACCAGCGTCATCCGCCACCTTGGCTTCTGTGTCTTCAGTGAACACGTGAACTCAGCCGAAGAGGCAAAGAACATGTTGCTGGTGACAGGGGGTGGTCCGATCTCCATGGTCCCCTGAGGAGCTCTCGGGGAGCCTCAGGGGTATGTGGCCCACACTCTGAGAACCACTGATGTGTGCAGGGCCACTGGCGCTAGACCTCCGAGGGGGTGATGCACCGGAATCCTGCTGCGAACGTCTACCTAGACCTTGGCAGGGAGGAGACCGCATCTGATCCCGAAGCTCACACCTGGTAAGTAAGCACTCCATAACTATGGAGAAAGTCCTCAGGGCCCCGTGGACCAGGCGTCTGCAGGGAGACAGCGCCCTGGCCACCTGCTCAGTGGCCCAGAAGGAGAAAGAGCGAGGTGACAGGTGAGTTTGAATAATGCAGAGGTGGGAAGGGTTTAAGGCGTACTGGGGTTTTGAACTGCCTGTCTCGTTGCTGTGAATTCCAGGCGTCCACATGCGTCTAACGGCTTTCTTCCTAAAGCACCTGGCTCCGTACCTGGCATAGAACTGATACCCAACCCGCATTGATTTCATGGGCTCGCTATCAAATGGAAGAGCGAACATTTTCCAAACATCTGGAGTCAGACTTTGTGCAGGGTCACGAATCCGGGACATAAGGCTCTTCAGACCTCGGAAGCACGGGGGGCGACCACCGTCCTTGCTGAGGTCACAGGGACAGCGAGTCTCGGCGAGAGCTGGGCTGCAGCCCAAGGCTGCCCGGGAGATGGAGGCCTCGATCCTCTGCGCTCTTCAGACGTGTTGGGGCGCAAGAGACATCAGTGTTTAAAGCTGGTCAGATTTCCCTTCAACGCGCGAGCCAGGGTTTGAATTGCTCCTTTGACGTAGCGAATCTTTACTAACTGAAGTGTCTGATGACCTCAATCTCGGAGCTTGGACACTCTCTCCTCCAGGCACTCTATTCACTGCCACACAATAAAGTAAGTCGCCCGGTCCGTCACTGCGACTGTTCCTGGAGAAAGAGCACACCCAGCTAGCAATTTTCTGTGCATTTAAGAATAACGTTGAGAGGTTGTGTATTGTCTCATCTCTGAACTATTGTCTCCAGTCCTGATTGGTGCCTTTTACACTTCTGAACAGAAAGACCAGCATGTCAGGGAAGACACGATCACCCGACACCGTGAGCGATCCGGCTGGCACGCCCCAACGACGGTGCTGTCCCTCCTCCACTTACACCGTCACTGCACCACCCTGAGTGGTTGCCTGTGCTGTGTGTGTGCGTGTGTGTGTGTGTGTGTGCATTCGTGTGAGTGTCCGAGTGGGTGTGAGTGTGCACCCGTGCGTGTGTGTGCTGCACGTGCACGTGCGTGTGTGAGCATGTGTTCCCTGCTCTACCCCTCTGCTCTCTAACTGGTCCCTCTCCTCCCATGCCCGTGGCCCCCAGTCTCTGTCTACACAGCACCAGCTGTTCTATTTTGGAATCCGACCCCATTCTCTTAGTAGCCCACTAGAACCTCTGCTCACCTCCCGGGGGCCCAGGGGACCCAGCTGGCGAGCCTGGACCCCTCTGCCCTCCTCCCTCTGATGCCAGCCCTTGTCCAGCCCAGGACACCGTAAGGACGTCATGTCTCCTCTGTGCTGGACTCCCGAGCTGTGCTGTCCTGGGCAGGTGCACACGTCGGGAAGAGCCAGTAGCCTCCAGGAATCTCCACGGGCCCCAGACTCTGAGTCTGCATGCAGGCATCGCTTGCTTCCCCACTGATGCCCAGCGCTCTCTTGCCTGCCAATGTCCCCGATCCCGATCGCCGTCTCCCCGCTGCTGGAGTGCCAGCTTGTGATGCCATAGCCTGGTGGGTCCTGGTCTGGCCTCCAGATGAGTGAGAGCAGATCCATGCCTCTGCCCTCGGGGGTCTCTCTGAGCCCCCAGTCACTTTCTGCTCATCCTTCCAGACCCGCTCCTTGGACCAGGCCCCGGGAACACAGGAGCACGCCATGCAGGGCCAGCCATCGTCACGGCTGGGATCCCAGGTCCCCCGGAGAGCGGCAGGCAGCTGAACCAGGAGGACAGAATTGCGCACTGCGTTAGGAATGCTGTCCATCCCTAGCTTCCAAGGCGCCAGATGAGAAAGCTAAATGTTGGCCCAGCTGATTCCCCACGGCCCGCACTTTTCCTTAGACCCCTCCATGTGTGTGGCTCTGTGTCCCTTTTTATGATGTGTGTCTGTCACCCCAGCTCCTGCATGATGTGAGGGGACATCCACCAGGCCCCCCACCCCCAGCCACGCAGTGGCTTCTCTTCAACCTGCCTTTCCGCATGCAGAGAGGCCAACACCAGCTCCTGCTTCCCCAGCTTCCCCAGCTTCCCCGGCTTCCCCGGCTGCCCAAAAGGCCCCTTTGATGCGCCCTGCTCCGTTTGTGCAAACAGCACCACGGATTCCTGCGGGTGGCTCTCCAGAGGCCTGCTGGGTGGCCTTGCTTTTTTATGCAGAAGTGTTGAGACACACCTGTCAGACTCTGGGGATAATTAGCCTTTATTGCTTCTCATTAGGACGAGATTGTCACTCATCACAGATGGGCCCAGGGAGGGGACAGGACTGGCGGGCTCCCCGCGGCTTGCGTTTCTCTGATACCTGGGGGGGGGGGTCCTGTGTCCACCCTTGCTCACGCCTCTCTGGGGAAGCCAGCCAGCACAGTGACAGTGGGAGTGGCACTGGACCCGCGGGCCACTGAGGTCGAGGAAGAACCATCCAGTCCCTGCTACGGGGCCGGAAGATGGTGACCTACTGTGGGGCTGACCCTGACCGACGGGCATCTCTGGAACAAGATCTCTTCAAACCAGCCCTGTTGAGGGGCTCAGGTGGTTCAGCCTTACCAGTAAACCCGGGGTCCCACAGAGCCAGGTGCCACCCCTGGCCCCCTGCCCCACATGA
>NW_024425563.1:95948167-95954465 GCF_017311325.1 Ursus maritimus | reverse complement strand
GGGGCAGTGCCCTCCATGGACCTGTGTCCACCCCCAGTGCCACGGGCTCTCGCATCCTTTTGTACTCGCATACCCAGAAGCCCCTGGCCCCATTCTGGCAAACTGCAGCTCCCTGGAGGACCCCTCCCCCAGCTGCCCCCAGGACGTGCTCCTCCCTCTACCACTGCGTGCTCCATTTTAAATTTTTGTTGCATCTGGAAACCTTTCTCTTCCCTGCTGGCCCCTCAAGGACAGGGCCCCCATCTGATGGCCTCAAGTGCCCAGTCTCTGGGCCACAGCCGTGCTCAGTAACGTTTGTAAGCTAGACCCTTAACCGGCCTGGTGAGAGAGGCGCTAGTGGGGCCCCACTTTTCAGCTGGGGAAGCCAAGTGCTGAAGCCGGCATTCCTCCTGCTCACAGCATGAAGGATTTTTCTCCTTCCAAGGCAATGCCCACCTGGGGGAAACTCAAAAACAATAGTCATGGAAGTTTTAGAAAATGAACCCCCTATGCAATCCCACGCTCACTGTCTGACAGCGTCGGGGTTGTGACTTTCCAGACATCTGTGGCAGCCCCGCATTTGCATGTTGCAGACAGGAAGTGTCACATTCGGGCTAAGAATAAAATGAACACCGAAAACGAAAGCTGGAAACTAGAAGCAGTAGGCTGGCTGGGCTGGGGGTCCCTACAGGTGCGCGTCTGCGTCCTGCCTCAGTTTCCCGTGCTGGGGCCTTCAGCACTGGTGTCCGGTAGGAGGCCAGGGCGGCAACCCTGGTCCCCGAGAAACAGGGAAGGCAAAGCTGGGCGCCCCACAGCTATTCCCAGAGAAAACCCCCCGATGTACCAGACTGGGACGACCAGTCACGGGGACGGGTTCAGTGGGCCCGTTCCTGCCTCCGCCTCTAGCTGGGGGACAGCCCCCCCCGAGGAGTCACCTTTCCCCAGCTCCTCCGTTACAGTGAAAGGCAGGCTAGGGTTGGGGTCCAGCCCCCAGGTCCTCCCTGCGTCACTCCCCCGCCATGCTCATTACCTTGAGGGGCTCCCCCTCCCATTTCCTCATCTGTAAGATCAAGAGGGCCCTCGGGAAAATGGAGTGAGGTAACAATGTCGCCTTAGGACCCTGACACAGGGAGGCGCTCCACAGTACTGTTGGTTATGACTGTTTTTAACAGGAGATTTTTCTTCTTAGGACCCTGACACAGGGAGGCGCTCCACAGTACTGTTGGTTATGACTGTTTTTAACAGGAGATTTTTCTTCTTAGGACCCTGACACAGGGAGGCGCTCCACAGTACTGTTGGTTATGACTGTTTTTAACAGGAGATTTTTCTTCTTAGGATCCTGACACAGGGATGCGCTTAACAGTACTGTTGGTTCTGACTGTTTTTAACAGGAGATTTTTCTTCTTAGGACCCTGACACAGGGAGGCGTTCAACAGTACTGTTGGTTCTGACTGTTTTTAACAGGAGATTTTTCTTCTTAGGACCCTGACACAGGGAGGCGTTCAACAGTACTGTTGGTTCTGACTGTTTTTAACAGGAGATTTTTCTTCTTAGGACCCTGACACAGGGAGGCGCTCAACAGTACCGTTGGTTATGACTGTTTTTAACAGGAGATTTTTCTTCATTGAGCATCTTGTATGCTCCGGGGACAAAAGACAAGAGGACCCTCCCGTGCATTTGTGCATTTACGTCGTGGAATGGACCTGCCTGCTTCCCCCAGGCTCTGGAAGTGCCTCGAGGCAGGGACCCTGGCTTTACCCATTGCCACACCCCCAGGGTCTGCGCGGATGCTGGTATACAGTAGGCGCTCAACTCTGCATGCTGAAGGAAAAGACCAAAGGTTGCCCCTCGTTGGCTGTGCTCCGCACTGTGGCTTTACGACTGTGGTTCGGGCAGCTGAGCTGCGGCCTGTCGGTCTGGGTGGCCATAACATTGGGATGCTCGCCCTCCCTCTCCTCCTCGTCTCCCTCCTCCCTCCCCCTCCTCCCCCCCTCCTCCTCCGTGGTTCCTGGAGCCCCACGCCCAGCACCCTCTTCCCCGTGCCGGCATCCTGGAAGGTAGCTCAGCTCAGGGCTGCATGACCCAAAGGAAAAGAACACGATTCCTGGCCCTTTGCTGCACTGATTTATGCTTTTGACTTGCTTCCATTTGTAAGGGGAAAAGGGCCCCGTGCCTCATGTATGCAAAGAGCTTATTCACTCAACATCCTCTCCTGGCGAGCTCCTACAAGCCTGCACACCCAGGGAGCCAGGCAAGGGATAAATTCTACTAGGGCAGAAACAAAGTCCCACAGGGATGATGTGGGACCATCTCAGACTTGGTATCGGGAAGACTCATAGAAATCAGAGATGCCCAGAGAGATCTGTCCTTGAAGAGTATACCCGAGGTTGACGGATGGAGGTGGACAATGGGATTCCTCCCAGAGGGACCTCCAAGCAGAGCCAGGAAGCCAAGAAGGCACTGGGTACTCTGGGACAGAGGACCTGACGTGGCTGGAGCCCCACTGGGTTGTGGCCTTGGGTTGAGTGCCTCGCATATTGGAAATACCCTTCCACAGATGACCTAATGCTATTCCAGCCAGGAGGAGAGACTGTCAGTATGTTCAGGCACCCCCACCCCTGCGGGAACAGGGAAGGAGAGCTGAGTGAGGGCCCTGGGGGTTCCTCCGGTACCCTGTGCACCCCAGCAGGGAGGCTGACCCCGGCTCTAACTAGAAGGTTCGCCAAAATGTGGCCACAGTTTTGAACGAGCCTTCGTGCAAGGACAGTGCTGTGGTCAGACCGGCAGGATGGAGCTTGGCCATGGGGACCTGTTTGCTCACAGTAGAGGTTTGTGTGTGGGGATTCCTAGCCTGGCTCGGGGGCTGGGCATGCAGGTGGGCGTGGCTGGTGTGGCCTGGGTCCTCGCTGCCTGCTGGGGCAGGGGTGGGCCTGGGAAGCCAAGGATAGTTCTCCACCTTCGACCAAGCTGGACCAGGGCCCCGGTTCTAACGACGGGAACCCAGGAGCCAGGGGACCCCAGCGGGGCTCAGTATGGCTTCACGGTCCCCCGTCTGTGATCCCGGCACAGAGCAGACACTACTCTGTGGTCTAAATGATAGCTGGAGCCACTATCCCCCAAAGTCCCCACTATTTCCAGAAAGGGCTTGTATTTTCCATGGACGTTTTTCTTTCAAGTGTGATTTTTCAAGGTTTAGGTCATTCTCATTTTTGTTGTACCCATGACAAGGACAAAGGAGCAAAAGGAAAAACATTGTGTTCTTTTTTCCTTTTTCTGGTTAATTCTGCCTTCGTTGTACCTTCATGTCACGTAAGAGCTGAAGGAAACACTGAATTCTCTGAAAGTAAGAGCCACGCTCAGGGCGTTTGGCCAGAACGTGTGATTTGCTCTCAGATGGAGGCCGCGTTCCCCGGCTCTTCCCGGCCGAGCGCTCTGCGCACAGATGTTACGCGGGGCCAGGTCCCGACGGGACGGGCTGAGCCTCTCCGAGTCCTCACCAGGTCAGCGGAGTGTCCTGGGTTTTCCTGCTGCCAGCCTAGCATTCTACATTCTACAAAAGCACACAAACTTCCCAGGAAAGCCAGAGAATCAACGCACTAACGGTGTCCTCCGTTTCTTCGTAGGCGATGTCCGGTCCCTTCTGGAACAGGGCAGTTGTGCATTCACAGATGTCCACGGAGCAGGTGAGCCAGAGACGGATTTCGGTGGGTTTCTTTCCCACTTACTTTCCAGCGACCTGAAAGCATTCTCATCCCGTTTGTGACATAAGTCCAGTTAGTGGGACAGGTTTTGGGGTTTTTCTTTTTTTTTTCTTTACCATTTCGTGAGCAGGTCCTTATAGATGAGCTGGAGAGGAAGAGACGGCAGAGGTGGCCCCAACCCCCAACCAGCCCTTCTGCTGGGACCACGCACATCGGCATTTCCCAGGAGCGGGACGTCTTCACCTGGTTCGTGTCTGCACACGCCGTCCGTGTCTAGCCCCTAACTGCTGTTCATACCGTCCACGCGTGAACGAAAGCGTTAACTGAGGAATGAATGGAAAACTCCCGACTCTTCAGCACCAGTGAGAGCAGGGCCGGAGGCATAGGAAGAGACCCTGAGTGGGGAGCCCGGCCCCTCTCCTAGCTGGGTCCCCCACTCAGAGCTGGCCGAGGCCAGGAGGAGAATTTGGTTCTCTCCTTCTTCCCCAAATAAAGGCATGTGCAGAGAGAAGCATGGGGCAGGGGGAGTTGGCTTGCATACTGGTCACGTCCCCCGGGTCTCCTGTTGAGACCTACGCCGGTGCCCAGTCCAGGACCAAAGAGCCCCCCCATTCACCCAGGCTGCCCCGCCTGCCCTCCTCTGTGCCCCAGCTGTGCTCCAGGTAGGCTCCTGGCAGGTAATGGCCTCATGTTTTTATCCCCAGGGCCTTTGCACTTCTGGCAGACAGTGAGGGTGTTGTAAGTGATGGTAGGACGTAGGAGGTAGGATGTGTGGACACTGGCTGGACTGTGTTGGGAAGGGGTCGGGGTCTCCATTTCCTGTTGACCTGAGACCCGAATCTTAATCATCGGGGCACTCTCGGCACCCGGTAAGCAGCCTGGGACGTGTTGTGCAACAGGTGGGGGGCTGAATGAATGCATTCAGTCTGATACACACTTTGGAACGCCTTGAAAGTGTAACAAAGTTTGCTACTGAAGCTGTTCCGTTATGGCCTTTCCCCAGAGAGGCAGCGAGAGGGGGACGGGCCTTAGGACCAATGCCTCTGGGGTTAACATCTCACCTGGATATGGGGGACTGGGTCCAGAGCAAGCCTGAGACTCCCCACTCAGCCTCACAGAGACCGGGAAGACGGGGAGGGCCTGTCCTACGTGACGGCGACACCTGAGTATCCCAGGAGTAGGTAAACCCCTGAGCTTCCGTTTACTGCTTGGAAAACAATCCCAGCGACGCTGTGTCCTGGGTCTGCGCATGGAGCCGCGGCTTCACACAGCCAGAGGCAGGCAGAGCGGAAATTCAATCCCTCCTGACTGAGTTTCTGTCTCCCGAAATGGAACACAGGGAGTTCAGTCCACAAGGCCTGCTGGCTACTCCACTTGTAGTTCATGGACTTTGTGAGGTGGGTGGGATTTGGGGCATCTGTNTGTGCCGGGCCCTCCTGCCCCACCCTCTGTCTTCCCCACCCCTCCATCCTCGTGGGCGTCCCATTTTACTAGGCTTTGTCTGATCCCAAGCTAGACCCAAGACATGGCTTCGTCACCATGTCTCCAGAAGCAACACGGTTCACTGGCCACCGGTAGCTTCTGGCAACCCATGTTACAAACGATAGATACAGTTTGAACCCCAGGCAAGAGTTTGACACGTTCGTGGGGTAGCCTCACACTCAGGAATGCCAAGAAGCCCTTGAAACTGCGTCTTGGAGAGCAGAGGGACCCTCTGTTACCATGGTGGGCGGGGGGGGTGGGGGATGGGCAGCTCATCGTCTAGGAGGCCACCGAGGCAGGACGGCACTGGGCCTGCTGGGAAGGAAGCCCACGGTCCGGCTTCACCTTGCCCTCTGACCTGCTACCCGAGCCTCGGTTTCATCACTGTGGATGCGGATCTTGCAGAGTTCCCCCGTGGAGGACGCCCTGGGGACTGGAAGGAACGTGGGAACCCAGTTCGGCAGCTGATGTGTCCCGGGGGCTGCCTTGGCTCCCTCACTCCGGGGCCCTCTGATCACGACAGTGATTCATGGCCATTACGGAAATTGCAGGAAATAAGTCCCCAAATAAACAAGGACACAATCATTACCATCACAGCAGCATCTGTGTTCCAGGAGGAGGAATATCTTGGTTCACATGCTTTCAGCCCTAACACAGGTTTATAAGACGGTTTGAACATGTTATATGAATAACCACTTCATTTTCTATTGCGTGAGGAATCCCTGTTCGTGACATTAAGATCATGTGACATACAAATGTGTCATTTACTGATGTGACCATTCTTATCTTTTCATAGAGAGGGGGAGGGGCAGAGAGAGAGGGAGAGAAAATCTCAAGCACACTCTGTGCTCAGTGCGGAGCCCAGTGGTGGTGGGGCTCGATCCCAGGACCCTGAGACCATGACCTGAGCTGAAATCAAGAGTCAGACACTCGGGGTGCCTGGGTGGCACAGCAGTTAAGCGTCTGCCTTCGGCTCAGGGCGTGATCCCGGCGTTATGGGATCAAACCCCACATCAGGCTCCTCCGCTGGTAGCCTGCTTCTTCCTCTCCCACTCCCCCTGCTTGTGTTCCCTCTCTCGCTGGCTGTCTCTCTCTCTGTCGAATAAATAAATAAAAATCTTAAAAAAAAAAAAAAA
>NW_024425563.1:95943621-95948157 GCF_017311325.1 Ursus maritimus | reverse complement strand
CAGAGGGGAGGGCTCTCCAGAACGTCACCTGGGGAAGCCTGTGCCGGGCCCTCCTGCCCCACCCTCTGTCTTCCCCACCCCTCCATCCTCGTGGGCGTCCCATTTTACTAGGCTTTGTCTGATCCCAAGCTAGACCCAAGACATGGCTTCGTCACCATGTCTCCAGAAGCAACACGGTTCACTGGCCACCGGTAGCTTCTGGCAACCCATGTTACAAACGATAGATACAGTTTGAACCCCAGGCAAGAGTTTGACACGTTCGTGGGGTAGCCTCACACTCAGGAATGCCAAGAAGCCCTTGAAACTGCGTCTTGGAGAGCAGAGGGACCCTCTGTTACCATGGTGGGCCGGGAGGGTGGGGGATGGGCAGCTCATCGTCTAGGAGGCCACCGAGGCAGGACGGCACTGGGCCTGCTGGGAAGGAAGCCCACGGTCCGGCTTCACCTTGCCCTCTGACCTGCTACCCGAGCCTCGGTTTCATCACTGTGGATGCGGATCTTGCAGAGTTCCCCCGTGGAGGACGCCCTGGGGACTGGAAGGAACGTGGGAACCCAGTTCGGCAGCTGATGTGTCCCGGGGGCTGCCTTGGCTCCCTCACTCCGGGGCCCTCTGATCACGACAGTGATTCATGGCCATTACGGAAATTGCAGGAAATAAGTCCCCAAATAAACAAGGACACAATCATTACCATCACAGCAGCATCTGTGTTCCAGGAGGAGGAATATCTTGGTTCACATGCTTTCAGCCCTAACACAGGTTTATAAGACGGTTTGAACATGTTATATGAATAACCACTTCATTTTCTATTGCGTGAGGAATCCCTGTTCGTGACATTAAGATCATGTGACATACAAATGTGTCATTTACTGATGTGACCATTCTTATCTTTTCATAGAGAGGGGGAGGGGCAGAGAGAGAGGGAGAGAAAATCTCAAGCACACTCTGTGCTCAGTGCGGAGCCCAGTGGTGGTGGGGCTCGATCCCAGGACCCTGAGACCATGACCTGAGCTGAAATCAAGAGTCAGACACTCGGGGTGCCTGGGTGGCACAGCAGTTAAGCGTCTGCCTTCGGCTCAGGGCGTGATCCCGGCGTTATGGGATCAAACCCCACATCAGGCTCCTCCGCTGGTAGCCTGCTTCTTCCTCTCCCACTCCCCCTGCTTGTGTTCCCTCTCTCGCTGGCTGTCTCTCTCTCTGTCGAATAAATAAATAAAAATCTTAAAAAAAAAAAAAAAGAGTCAGATACTCGTCGGCCTGAGCCATCCAGGTCCGCCGACCATTCCTATCATAAAGCAGTTACTTTCCATTTCTTAAAAATCTTGGTTTTTGTAAGTACTTTTACAAGAGCTTCCTTGAACATAAATCTTTGCCCATATTTTTTAAATCATTTCTTTTGTGAAAACTTGCTCGAGGCTAATTATTCTGTCAGACTTAAAGCTCTAGATACCGGTTGCCGTGTTGTTTTCCGGAAATACAAAGTCGGTTTTCTCTCCCTTTAGGGAGGGGTGGCCCATAGCTCAGATGAGCACCATGCTTCCGAAAATCTTGGCTAAAAATTTAGGGCACGAAGATGAAGCTCGGTTGTCCCTTTTAAGTGGCCTTTCTTGGAATCCTGGAGAGAAGCCCGTCTCCCTGCCTCCCTGCTGTGTTGAACTGTCCATGTTCCAGCTGGTCCAAGCCATGGTGTGGCCCACACGGGTCGGTCCTCTGCCCAGGGAGGACCTTCCCCAAGAGTTTGTGGGACGACTAAAGGACCCCCCCCCCAACACATCACATGGCCTGTTCTGTGCCGCTCGCTTCCTACCCACACTTGGCCCCTTTCTGCGGAGGGAACCCCCCTGTTTGTATCCCCCGGCCAAGCTCCAGAAGCTGTCCGTCAGCTGAATGGCCATTTGATTGTTCTTTGGATCCGATCTTCATGGCAGTGCGACTCGTGGATTTGGCGAGTCTGCATTTGCAGACACAGCAAGTGCTACCTAGTGTGCAATATTTATTGGTAGTAGGAATGCCATGCAGGGAGCTACGGGGCTAGGACATCTTGTCTGTTCTGGTGCCTTCCAAATGCAGAAGAGACTGATTTAAGGCAGAGGACTGGATCAGCTCTGCCCTGGAGATGGTAGTCCCAGCAGGAAGGGGGCCAGTCGTGAGGTGCGTGTAGAAACAGACACGAGAGGTGACAAGGGACCTGAGCTCACACCCAGGTGGAACTTGGTGTAGATTTGACCACTGATCACCAGGAGACAGAACCGGGACGGTCAGATGGATGGCATAGAAGGGGACAGGGCTCCTGAGTGGTGATGCATTTCCCCCAGAAAGGGGTAAAGAGGAGGGGCAGTCCCCAAAGGGGGCATTCAAGCCAAAAGGGACCTGAACCCCAATGGCTGTAAAGAAAGCATCCGTAACAGAGAGGGAGGAGAGGAAGGGGAGAAGGGACGAGGGTAAGGGGAACAAGGAGGAGGAGAAGGGGAGCGAAGAGGAGGGTCCCGGAGCAGGTCCTTGAGAAGGGAAAAAGGGTGGAATCCAAAACCCAGGTCCAGGCTTCTAGGTGGAGAATGGGGGTGAGCTTGCAGGATTCCAGCTGAGAACAAACCAGCCCCCCAGGCCAGGGAGCAAGGGAACAAGTGGACGGGGGTGGCGGAGCTCAGGGGACAGCTCTAGATCCCAAACCCCAAAAACTATGACCCTACCTGGTAGCCCACATGGCAAAGGGGCTCTGGATTTTGAGACGGGGAGATGACCCTGGACTAGTAGTCATGAGGTCCTTCTGAGGAAGAAGGAGGCAGGAGGGTCAGAGGAGTGGTGGAGGGGCTGTTGCTGGCTCTGTGGTGGGGGACGAGAGCCAGAGCACGCAGGTGCCTCCAGCACCTGGAAGACCTTGATCTCTCTGGTGAACCCAGCAAACATATGAAACATTTGTGAGTCACACCCGAAAATCACCAGGGTTGTAGTAAGAACTTCCGTTCTTCGTTCTTCGGAGATGCGGCCCAGCTGTGCCACATTCAACAGATGACCTGAGGGCTCTGCTGGGGGAGCTCCCTCCCCCCCAACCCCAGACACCTGCCTCAGGCTAGTCCTCAGGGAGCGGTGCTCCGTGGGAGGAAAGGACACAGCTTGACAGGGCAGGAAGGGATGTCCTTGTTGCTGGGGACACCGAGGGCCCCACAGGTGAGCAGAGTCCTGCAACGTGGTACAGAGCCTACTGTCCGCTTCTAAGCTCATTTCTTCATTCATTCAGCAACATGGGGAGTCCTGTGCTGGAGAGACACCTCCCCGGCCGTGCTGGAGACGCCCCTGGGCCGAGCTCCCAGGGATGGCTGCTGCTGTCCCCCTCTGCTCTCCACACCCCAGGGCTTGATGGAAGCTGAGAGCAGAGGAGAAGCCCCCCAGCCCTGCAGGCTCTCGGCACCTCCTTTGCAGCCCCAGCTCCCGGCCCAAAGCTCAGCCACGTGCAAGTGGATTAAGCTGTCTGCGTTTTAATGCAGACAGACTTCACACGGGGGTTTTAGCTGGAAAGAGTACTGTTTATTGGATGACTGAGTGTGTGGATATGAGCTCCCTAGATGAGTTCCTGCTCACAACTGCTCAGGAGGGAACCACGTAAAAAAACATAATTGCACAGGATCCTGGAAAGATGTCAAGGAGGGAAGGGCGGGCCCCAGTCCTGCAGGAGAGGGGCCTGGGACTGGGCTTCAGGGTCCCCACGCCGGGCACCCCAATCCTGAAACCCTTTCTATGGGCCTCAGAAAGTTGCAATGTCAAGGTGTCACCCTCCCTAAAATGATGTGAGGACTGTTTGTCATTAGCTCTGGGCCATCTGTGAATTCTCTCCCCAACTAGAGTCGCTGGAACAATGAAAATGCATTTTTAAAAATCTGAAGATGGTGGGAGACACCTTCTTTGTCCTTCTAACTGCAAGGAAGCAAGACGGAAGAACAGACTCGGAATTGAAACCCCTGCTTTCCTCGGCGTACGGGGACAGCCCCTGGCACACGGGTCACCCCTGAGCCAGGCCCCTGCATGGGCGCATATGGTCCCTTTTACCACAAGGCATCGATGAATCTATTTTTGGTGGAGTTGGGAATCTCGCCTGAGGCTCTGCATCTCCCTGAGCTGATTCCTGAGGCTGGGGGCTGCCCCTTCCCTGAGCTCATGGCCCCTCGTTCAGCCACGGAGGCCACCAGCCACCAGCCTGGAAGGCCGTCCTCCTCCAAACAGGCAAGAGTGGGGAGTACAGACATGTCTCCTTCTGAGACTCTTAGCAGGAACTTGAAGACACATGATGTTTGATGCAAACGTCACAAGTGAGGTCAGCGTCCCTCGGTGCCCAGGGTCCACGCTGGGCGGCCGTGTCCTGCAGGGATCGCGCCCCCGGGCAGGGGTCACAGTGGAGCCTTCTCGGTGATGTACTAACAGCAAACAGTCGGCAGCGACCTGTGTCAGCAACACGGGGGAGAAATAAGGGAGCGAGTCCCAGGAACTGGACCCAAGGAAAGCTTACATCTTGACGACACAGGGCCTCGTGTGCGCCGCACGCTG
>NW_024425563.1:95903681-95943611 GCF_017311325.1 Ursus maritimus | reverse complement strand
GGGGGGGGGGGGGGGGGGGGGACGATGAATGCGTTTGCAGAGTGGCAGCCTGCGGGCAGAGGGGGTGACCCCGATCCCTGGGCCGCTGTGGGACGCGGGGCTGCAGGGAATTTTCTGTTACCCGAATTTCCAGTGGTGCAGTTATGAAGCTGGTCTTGTACTAGATGCGGGGCAGAACACAGCAGAGACGGTCTTACACAGACACGCAGACCAAGAGCGAACTGCTTTGGATGCATGCTTGAACAAGACAAAAACGTATTTTTTAAAGTCTGGCCCGAATCGACTGCTCCTGAGTGTTTTCCAGAGTGCATCCCCCCTATCCCCCGTACTCTTTGGGGGCCGAGGCAATTGCCCCCATGTCACAGAGTCCTCTGGAAGGTGCATCCGGGGTGCAGTGAGGACTGCCCCTAGGGACTGAGCGAAGGGACGGACAGCCCCCCCCCCAAGGCCTCCGGTACCCAGGAGGCACCTGCAGAGGGGAGGCCGCAACTGGGGGGACGAGGCCAGGGGAGAGAACAGGGAGGGTGTAACAGGGGGTATCAGGGAAGGGGAGTAGCAGGAGGACACGGGGTGGGGTGTACTTCAGGGGTAGTGAAACGGGGTGGGGGCTTCCCGGTGGAGCGCACAGGGGAGGCACACGGATCCAGGAGTCCCTAGGGCCAGCCTGTTGGGTCTCTCCTACTCCCCAGGCCCGGAGAGCGGAGCCCAGCAGAACCAAGATCCAGGTGAGCAGGAGGCTGGGGGAGGCACCCAGGATGGGAGAGGGGTGCCCTCCTGGGTGCTGTCACCACTCAGGTGCACAGGAACAGTCCCTGCTCGGGGTCCCCCTCTGGCTGGTGGAGTTTTAAGGGCCTGAGCAAAAGCAGATGACCAGGGCCAGCTTTGTGGCCTCCTGGGCTTTGGAGGGCAGGTATGCCTGTCAGATGCTCCAGGCTCTCCTCCTCCAGCAAGAGGCTGAGCCAGGGTGCAGGGGGGGGGCGGGGAGGGGCCTTGAGCACCTGGAAACCCCAGCCCCCACTGGGATCAGAAACCGAAGGTCTGGCAGGGCTGCCTGCTGGGGTCCCTGCCTGGCTCGGCCCCAGCTCGGTCCCCACCCAGAGCAGGGATGGCAAACTCGCACCTGGGAAGCATATGGGGTTTGAGCGCTCATCCTGGGGCAGACAGCTGGGCCTCTGCCAGGAAGTGAAAGACCTTTGTCCTGATAAAGGACATTCCATCTTCTGGGATCTGGTGGGGACGTGTGGGCGTGGGAACCAAGACGGTCTGAATGCAGCGCCCTGGGTCCCGCCCACGGGCCTCCTTCCTCCCCGCCCCCTCAGGGCCTCCCCGTGTTTATTTATTCCTGGAGATCAAAGTGCCTGGCTGGGCGTCCTGAGAGCACCTTGCCCTGAGCATGCCTGAGCCCAGGCCACAGGCCTCCTTGGCAGTGACCCCCGTGGATTCTCCCTGCTTCCCCCACAGGCTCTGAAGGCTTCCAGGCATCTACAAAATGCTGTGCGCATTCCCCTCAAGTATTTCAGTACCCGCTGTGTGGGAAGGCAAGAGGGGCTTTCGTAAATCCCGAAACACCCCACCACCTGCCCCCAGGACGAGTCCGCCACCCCTCCGGAATTGACAAACAAGTGTATGGCAGATGACGAAGGGACAGAGTGCTGGCGCCAGCCCTGGACGCAGACAGCACCTGCTGCTGAAGAGCTGTGCGTCCCTGGGCAAGTTGCTTAACTTCTCTGAAGCTGTTTGCTCACCCACAAAACGGACGTGCGAGCGGTGCGCAATGTGCTTAGAAGCAGCTGGTGGAGCATCCGATTCTTGGTTTCAGCCCAGGTCGTGGGATTGAGACCCCGCAACGGGCTCTGCGCTCAGCAGGGAGTCTGCTTGACGTTTGCCCTCTTTCTCTGCCCCTCCCCCCTGCTTGCACTCTCAAATAAGTCAATAATATCTTTTTTAAGAAAGTGCCTAGTGCCTAT
Organism: Ursus maritimus; assembly: GCF_017311325.1. Lineage (NCBI taxonomy): Eukaryota > Metazoa > Chordata > Mammalia > Carnivora > Ursidae > Ursus > Ursus maritimus. The sequence goes on along the minus strand of NW_024425563.1, from coordinate 95,941,644 downwards.
TAACTCCCCCCATCCCCCCCACCCCCAAAAGAGCAGGGGAGCCTCTCTCATAATCTCCAAATGGGGGTATCTGAGCTATCCAGGTGAGGAGACCTCTTTCCATTAGACCAGGGAGGGGAGTGGAGAGATGGCTTGGCACAAGGCTGCCCAGAACCACACCCCCTGATCCTACACGTTTGGGGAACCTTCTGTGTGCCTGTACACGGCACCAAGGATATGAAAGTGAACGCAGCTCATGGTCTAGGGGCGGCGGGGGCCAGGACGTAAAGTAATAAATGCAGTAACAACTCCCGGTTCTTATCTAGTATTTAGCCCGTGCGCGTTGTTAAGGACCTCCCATATGTCGGCTTCCTTAACTACCACAGCGACCTTACTGGGAACCCACAATTATTAACTCCAGCACGCAGATAAGGAAAGTGAGGCACAGAGACGTTCCAAGGGCAACAGCCAGTGGGCGGCAGAGTCCGGTGCAGACCCAGGCGGTCTTGCACCTCATCCCCGTCCTTAGCCACTTGTGCTCACTCGACTTCACTGTTCAACAGGCAAGTCCCCAGGCCTCCAGAGGACGAGGGGTTAACTCCACCTGGTCACCAGCAGGTTGGGCGCAGGAGGGTGAATGCGATTTTGTGGACAGGGAGGCATTGCAGACAGAAGGCACAGCTGAATCACAGGTGCACTGGTAAGAGGCTTAAAGGCATAAGGCCGACGGAGGAACAGGTCCAGAGAAACGTGAAGACGAGTCAGCTTCCGGGGTCCTGCTCACATCCCCGTAGGAAGAGCAAAAAACGTGCACTAGGACATTCGTGTTTCCTGGGAGGCAGTTCTCTCTTGCACCAGAGACCCCAATTAAAAATTCAATTTGCTGTTCCAGAGCCAAACCTCCCAACTCCCAAGCTCTGTCTGTTTTGCAGGAAAGCCAACTGCTTGCCCAGAATTCCCTTCTCCCTAAACTCATCACAGAGCTCGTGAGCTTTAACCAAGATGCACGAATCATGGCTAGATTCAGTTTAATGTCTGCAGTTGAGAGCACAGGCGTTCAGCGAGTCAGAGATATGGAAGCCCAGAGAAGGAAAGCAGCTCACGCTCAGTCACACAGAAAAGTAGTGGGAAGGCCAGAGTGCAAGGGCCAGACGCCACCGGCCTCCCAAGCAGTGAGCAGGCCCGGGGAGGACTAGTGGAAATGTTGCCTACTTTATTTCAGCCCTGCAGATGCGGCTAGTTTCCACAATCACTAGAGATGCAAATAAACACAGCATCCAGCACGACTGCTGCTGACCAAACGCACCTCCAGGTGCTGGGCTTTGAAGGCCAGCAGCAGTCCAACCCAGCGGGCGTTGTGACAACAGTTTTGATGGGGGATTGGAGCTGAGCGGTGAGGTTAGTTGCCCCCCTGTCAGGTTGCCCTGCTTGCAACCTGGAGCCTGGCGTGAGCCATTCCATAGCCGGGCTGTCACCTGCCACGGGCTGCCTCTTGGAAAGGAGCACATCATCCACTCTTGAGAGATTAAAACCCCTACTCCTGGGCAAGAGCCCACTGGAGGACAGGAGGGTTGGCAGGACTCCTGAAATCAAGTGGCCCTCGAAGGCGTTTCTCCTCATCCTCCTGCACACGCCTCCCTCATCACGCCAGGTGGCCCAAAGCCAGATCCCGGGCCCAGACTCCATCCTCATGCTGACATGTATTTCCCATTTTGCTGAGCAACGTGGCTAAAACAGAGCCCCTAAAGTACCTGTGGGGGGAAGATCAATCCCCGTTATAAGTTTTAACCTATCAGATACCAACCAATAAATCATTGAATAGAACAAACATAAAGTTCTAGAATAATGAAATGAATAAAAAGCAAAACTATGTGAAATACAAGGTCAGATTTTTGTATTAAATTTTTACTTCTTCAGGTAATTAGAGATTCAAATTTTTAAAAGATCTATCTATTTGAGAAAGAGAGAGAGAGAGCAGACTTTTCCTCGAGCAGGGGGAGGGGCAAAGGGAGAGGGAGAGAATCTCCAGCAGACTCCCCACTGCGCACGGAGCCCAGTGAGGGGCTGGATCCCATGTCCCTGAGATCATGACCTGAGCCGAAATCAAGAGTCGGATGCCCAACCGACTGAGTCCACCCAGGTGTCCCAAGATAATTATAGATTTATGTGCATTTGTGAGACCCAATACAGAGAGATTCTATGTGCCCTTTATCCACTTTCCCTAAGAGCACATGTTACAAAACTCCGTACAACATGTCGTCTGGGATTCTGTCATGATTAATCATGTCAAAACACAGAACATCCCATCAGCACAGGGATGCCTCCTGGGGCTTTTATAGTCACTCCCACCCAGCTCCCTTCCCCCCCTTCCTGAACCCTCCAGAAACCACAAATCTGCTCTCCATTTCTAGCATTTTGTCATTTCAAGATTGTTATTTGCCAGCCATAGCAATTAGGTAAGAAAAAGAAACGCCATTCGGGGCGCCTGGGTGGCACAGCGGTTACACGTCTGCCTTCGGCTCAGGGCGTGATCCCAGCGTTATGGGATCGAGCCCCACATCAGGCTCCTCCGCTATGAGCCTGCTTCTTCCTCTCCCACTCCCCCTGCTTGTGTTCCCTCTCTCGCTAGCTGTCTCTCTCTCTGTCAAATAAATAAGTAAAGTTTTTTAATAAAAAAAAAAAAAGAAAAAGAAAAAGAAACGCCATTCAAATTAGAAAAGGAAGAAGTGAAAAATTCTGACTGCAGATGACCTAATCTGATCTGTAGAAAGTCCTAAGGATTCCCTCCCATCCCCCACCCTCCGCCACCCCTGCACGCAAACTGTTAGAACTAATGAACAAATCTGGCAAAGTTGCAGGATACAAAATCAACATATAAAAATCGGTTGTGGGGCACCTGGGTGGCCCAGTAGGTTGTTTGCCTTCAGCTGAGGTCATGATCTCCGGGTCCTGGGATCGAGTCCCGTATCAGGCTCCCTGCTCAGCAGGGAGTTTGCTTCTCCCTCTCCCTCTGTCCCTCCCCCTGCTTGTGCTCTCATTCTCCAATAAATAAATAAATAAAATCTTTTTTAAAAATTACATAAATAAAAATAAAAATTGGTTGCATTTCTAGACCCTAACAATGAACAATCCAAAAAAAAGAATTGAGAAAACAATTCCTTTTATAACAGCATCAAGCAGAATAAAATGTTTGGGCATCAACTTAACCAAAGAGGAAAAGGACTTGTACACTGAGAATTATAAAACATCACTGAAAGAAATTAAAGAAGATACAAATAGGGACACCTGAGTGCTCAGTCAGTTGAGAGTCTGCCTTCGGCTCAGTTCATGATCCCAGGGTCCTAGGATCGAGTCCCACACTGGGCTCCCTGCTCACTGGGGAGCCTGCTTCTCCCTTTGCCAGCCGCTCCCCCAGCTTGTGCTCTCTCTCTCTGACAAATAAATAAATAAAATCTTTAAAAAAATAAAAGAAATTAAAGAAGGTACAAATAAATGGAAAGACAGCCCATGTTCATGGAATAGAAGGCTTAATACTGCTAAAATGTCCATTCTACCCAAAGTGTCTACAGGTGCAATGCAAGCCCTATCAAAATCCCAATGACATTTCATGCAGACATAGAATAATGCATCCTAAAATTCACATGGAAGCTTAAGGTACCCCAAATAGCCAAAACAACCTTGAAAAAAGAAGAACAATGTTGGAGGGTTAACCCTTTCTCATCTCAAAACTTAATACAAAGCTAGAGCAATTAAAACAGTGTGGTTTTGACATAAGGAAAGATATTCAGACCAATGGAATAGAATAAAGAGCCCAGAAATAAATCCCCATATATATGGTCAAAGAATTTTTGACAAATTGCCAAACCATCCAATAGGAAAAGGACAGTCTTTTAACAGATGGTGCTGGGCTAAGTAGATATCCACAAGCAAAGAAATGTCGTTGGGACCTTACCTAGCACTGTTACAAAAACTGTCTCAAGATGGATCAAAGTTAAAAGCTAAAACTCCTGAATGATTAGGAGAAAACATAACAGGGAAACTTCATGACGTTGGATTTGGCAAAGACCACTCAGATGCGACACCAAAGTCGCAGGAAACAAAAGAAAAATAGACAATTCGGACTTGATCAAAATTGAAAATTTCTGTGCATTGTAAGACAATATCAACAGAGGGGGAAAAAGCAACCCCCAACCTGTGAGAAAATATTTGCAAGCTTGTGCTTGCATCTCTGACGAGGGACCAATACACAGAATATAAAAAGAACATTCCACAAAAGCCCAAATACACCCTGATTTAAAAACGGGCAAAGGACTGGAGAAGACGCTTCTCCAAAGAGGACATGCAATCGGCCACTAGGACACGACAAGGTGCTTAACACCAAAGCATCAACGCCAGGCCTGAGAACCCTTTGCCTGACCCTCGATCCCAAAGATTTTTTCCATTTTTTAAAATGAAAGTTCTATAGTTTCACTTGTAAGTCCATGACCCATTTAGAGTTCGTTCTTGCCCAGGGCGTGCGGCTCTGGTCCAGGTTCAGTTGTTCTCCATGGGTGCCCGACTGCCCAGCATCCACTTGTTAAAAGTTCCCCTCCATGGACGCGCTTTTGTACTTTTGTCCAGCGTCAGCTGCGCGTGTCCGTGCGGCTCTCCCATGTAGGCTGCAGGTGGGGAGGCCTTGGCTGTGGCCGGGTCAGCTGGGGTCAGCTGGGGGAAGCGAGGGCGCAGCAAGGGCCTCGCAGGGGTGAGGGGGCTAAACCGCAGGCGGGCAGGCCCACCAATGGTCCTGAAGCTCATGGGCGGAGCTGGGATTGGGGCACCCAGGCCGAGCCCCAAGGAGTCTATGGTAACAGGGAGAAGGTCTGCAGGCAGCGGCCCCTGGGACAGGCCAGGCCACACCTGCAGAGCCAGCCCAGAGGACCCGTCAGGATTTCCCTTTCTCCTGTCCCTGACCGGCTTTGAAACGGGGAAAAGCGCCACACAACCCGGGCCAAGTCCCTAACTCCCCTGGATCCTCAGTTTTCCCCATCTGTGAAATGGGGCTCATAAAACATCAAAAAAATGGTATATGAATTTTTATTTATTTTTTTTAAAGATTTTATTTATTTATTTGACAGAGATAGAGACAGGCAGCGAAAGAGGGAACACAAGCAGGGGGAGTGGGAGAGGAAGAAGCAGGCTCATAGTGGAGGAGCCTGATGTGGGGCTCGATCCCATAACGCTGGGATCATGCCCTGAGCCGAAGGCAGACGCTTAACCGCTGTGCCACCCAGGCGCCCCATGAATTTTTAAAAATATTACACCATCATCAGGAAATCTGATGTTTTACAAAGAAAATGACCAAGAGGAAGGAATCTAATGGGTAGTGAGACTTTTGTCAACAAAGCCGATGATGAACTGAAGCTGTTAACTGCATTACAAACCAACTAACCTAATTAAAAAAAAAAAGAGCTGAAACATCCCAATAAAAAGTGTTTAAGGGAGCCAAGAATACTCAGTGGGGAGAAGACAGTCTCTCCAATAAGTGGTGCTGGGAAAACCGGGCATCCACATGCAGAAGACTGAAACCAGACCCCAACCTGTACCACTCACAGAAACGAAATGGATTAAGGACTTACATGGAAGACCTGAAACCGTAAAATTCTTGGACGAAAACACAGGGAAAAAGGCTCCTTGACTTGCTGACATGAGAGCAAGAGACACCCCCCCCCTCAACACAGCCTCCTGCAGGGCCCGGAGGCACCTGCTTTCTTTTCTGTTTAATTCAATTTTATTTAAATTCAACTAATTAACATATGCTGTATTATTGGTTTCAGAGGTAGAGGTCAGTGATTCATCAGTTGCGTAGAACACCCAGGGCTCATCACATCATGTGCCCTCCTTCGTGCCTGTCACCCAGTTACCCCATTCCCCACCCATCATCCCCCCAGCAACTCTCAGTTTGTTTCCTATGATTAAGAGTCTCTTCTGGTTTACCTCCCTCTCTTCTCTTCATCTTGTTTTATTTTTCCCGCCCTTCCTCTATGATCCTCTGTCTTGTTTTTTAAATTCCACATACGAGTGAAATCATATGATAATTATATTTCTCTGACTGACTGATTTTGATCAGCATAATACCTTCCAGTTCCATCCATGTCATTGCAAACGGCAGGAGTTCATTCTTTTTGATGGCTGAGTAATATTCCACTATCTATATATAGCACATCTTCTTTACCCACTCATCTGTCAATGGACATCTGGGCTTTTTCCATAGCTTGGCTTTTGTGGCCATAGCTGCTATGAACATTGGGGTGCAGGTGCCCCTTCGGATCACTACATCTGTATCTTTGGGGTAAATCCCTAGGAGTGCAATTGCTGGATTGTAGGGCAGCTCTATTTTTAACTTTTTAAGGACCCTCCGTGCCGTTTTCCAGAGCGGCTGCCCCAGCTTGGAGTCACCTGCTTTCTAAGCCGCTGTAGGCCCCAGGCTTGGACAGACCCCTCCTTCGCCTGCACAAGATGCGTCCAGCATCCTTACTTGCTTTCCACGAACTCCACGCAGCCCTGAGCCCTCCTCGCTCCAGGCTGGTGGGAATTCAGTTTCGCTATCCTACGGGTGCAGCCCTCCCCGCCCCCCCCCCCGGGCCCTGTAATGTTTTTCAAACCTTTGTGAATCACAAACATACAGAAAGGGGTACACAAACTCCTGGTGAGTTATCATGAAATGGACAAACCCATGTCACCCCCTCCCGGGCCTGGGAAAGGCCATCAGCACCGTCCAGGAGTCCGGACCACCCCCGTGGGCCCTCCCAGGGCCCGCCCCGCCCCGTCCCACAAATAGCTGCTGTCCTGACCACGAGAGCCTCCTCCTGGAGCCGCCCTCCCCTGTCGACTTGTCAGCACCCTGCCTTCCCACTGCCTGGGAATGGAGGGGTGAAGCCAGGAGCTCACAGCCTACCCTACACCCTGCACCCCGCACTCCACACCCCGAGGCAGGCTTGACAGGGCTCCCAGCCTTGGGTTTTGCCCAGGGTCCCTGGGGTGGTGACAGCCGTGACCTGTGGCCTGTGTTAGCCTCCAAGGAGGCCACGACCAGGCAACCCCCCGATTGCCCCAAAGCGAGGGTGCACTGGGCTCCTCACACACCCCCTTCCAGGAAGCCTGGGCTCGGCCGGTGGGAACATCCTCCGTCCTACGGTCCCACTGACGGCCTATAATTTCAGGCTTCGCGTCTATTTGAGGGACCTGTGCTCAGAACGTGGAAACCCGATGTTTCGCAATGTCGCCGTTTAAATCCCGGGTGTTGCAATGACCGGCTTGGGGGTTGGGGGGCAGACTGGGTCCAGGGCCTCTTCGGGGCTTATTTTAAAACCTTTAAAAGCATTAATAACCATCCTGGGCCTTCATGTTTCTTTTCACCATTTTTTTCACCCAAAGAAAACAAAAAATGTACTTCCTAACAGTCTGTGGGTGAAGTGAGAAATCACCCCTGTAGTCACCGTGAAAGGAACGTCAGGGGTGATTTTAGGAAAGATCCAGTGGGTGCAGCGTCTCGTGCCGATGGCCTGATCCCTCCTCCAAGCACGCTGGGGACCTTTAATATTGTCATATTCTCATTTTTTTTAATGATCCGTTCAACCCAGCGATTTCCTTCCAAAAGATGGAGCCGCTCTGAGTCATCCTGTGAGACCCTGTGATTGAACACACTTCCTTTGAAATCACGGACTTGTGGACTTGCCTTAAGTCCCCACCATGGACCTAACAGGATGGGAACCTGCTGAGCGCTTCCCTCCAGGAGCGCGGGTCTCTGGACGAAGCCAGCCTGGCCGACGGTACCCGCTGACCCTCAGCTCCAGCCCTCCAGGTGAGCTGGGCCCCCGTGCAGCGAGTTAAGGAGCTGTGAGTCGAGGAGGAGACCTGCCTGGCCGAGGAGGGGCTCCTGGAGCCCGTGGGGCTGAGGGTGGCCTGACGCTGGGTGTGTGGACCGTCCTAGAGCTGCCGGAAGGCTGCATCCCACAGGGCATGAGGCTGGAAATTAAAACAAACCGAAACAAGAAATTAGCTCACCGAAGAGGAGGACCAGTAGTGTCCCACTGGCTATGCCTGTTTCTTCTTGTTCCATTTAGCCTGGCCTGGGACCGGATTCGTTTTTAGATGAATCCACAAATACAGGCAAACCCCAAGGATCTAGGATTCCTGCTGAGCCTCATGGGTACTTCGGAAAAATGGAAATCTCAAGAGTGTCCTTGGAGAAGTCGTGTTACTGATCGTGTTGTGTTATAGCTGAGAAAACCAAGCCTCAGGGACCCTCAGTGCACTCCCGGGGGGCCACAGAGATGTGCTTCCAGAACGGAGCTGGACCCTGGGGGACCCCGCCTCGAATCACACACCTGCCATAGCCCCTCCCCACCTCCTGTCCATTCGGGGTCAGACTTCACCCCCAGAGGACCTCTGATTCCCCAGGCGACCCGGGATAGGATCCAGCCAACAACCACATTGGTTCGAGATGCTTTAAATGACTCGTGATCTGTTTTACGAAATTCCTGTGAACCGGGCATTCAGTCCAGAGTCCGTATGGGATTATGCTGCGGTTTTGTGTTGAAATCACGATATCATGCCAGAGGAGAGTAGTAAGCTTCCAGACGTGACATCTGGAGACTCCTGTCCTTGGGGATATTTTGCGGGGACTGGGGAAGGCACGCAGGCATCACCCTAGACCCTGTGTGTCTGTGGGGCTACAAAGTGATTGGTCCGTCACTTCTCTCCAGCAGAGACCGGCCCGTCCTGGCTGTGTGACCACGGGCACGTGGCTCTCTGAACCTCAGTTTCTGATCCATTAAATGGGGTTAATTTCTCCACTGCCTTCACCCCCACGGACCCATGTCACTAATGATGACAGAGTTTGGTGAGGGGAGACTTTGCCCTCTCAGGCAGGCACTGGCGGCACCCCAGAATTTCTCCTGAGCTTCAGGGAGTGGGGACAGTGGGCAGGAAGTGTCTCTCCAGGGTCAGCCGGGGCCCTGGGCAAGGCGAGTGGTACCACCCGCTAACCCCCACATCACAGGGTAAGGGTCCCCGCCCAGGAGCGGAGGACAGGGGCCCGCGGAATGCAGGAGGAGCCAGGGACAAGCCCAGTGGAGCCCTTAGTTCCTGACACCTTGGTGGGAAGCAGGAGGTGGCTGGGTAGGCAGTGCAGGAGGGACACCACATCCATCCGGTACCCGGCTCCGCCCCAGATGCCACTACTCGGTCTGCTTCCCAGCTGCCATGCGCTCCTGAGACAGGTGCCTTTGTCCCCCCTTTAGGCTGAGGACACAGAGCCTTAAAGTGGCTGTTACATATCCCAGGTCACAAGCTGGCCTGTGGCTTGTGGGCCTCAGCTCCGGGCACAGCCTGGGGACATTTATTGTACCCTGAGAGGGCTACAGAGTGTCTGGGCCGAGCGCCCCCTTCCCCAGGGGCTTCCACAGACAGGAGGCAGAAGGGCCCGACGCCCAGCACACTGGGTTCCCCATGTGACCCTGCTGTTCACCTGTCCCTGGGGACGGGAGATGGCCCTGGTTCCTGTCCACTTACTAGGTGCAGCACGGGCCCTGCTCAAAGAGCAAGGTGTACCTGGGGACCCTCTGGGGGTCCACCAAAGTCCCTGGATGGGGGGGTATGTAGGCTGGAACACTAGCGTGTGGGGGCACTGACATCCCACCTGCCCCAGATCAGAAACCAGGGACTCCAGCCCTGGAGAAAGGCACTGCAGCCACCCCCATCGTGGGCAAAGATGCCCACCAGCCAGGCTTCCCGGGGGAACCTGGAGCGGTCACTTCCCTCGGTGGGCTGAGGTGACCATGGATGTGGAGCGCGGGCTCCTTGGCTGGTGGATGAAGACCTTATGCTCCCGATTTATCCAACACCGAGCATTGCCAAGACAAGTAGAATGTGGTCCCTTCTTCTAGGGGCGAATCCAGCAGTCAGCTCCCCCAGGGGGAAGCGGGATCAGTGCATGATTCCTACTTACAGTTCCTGCCCCTAGCATCCTTCCAGGGACCAGTGGGCTTTCCATGTCCCTATAGCCATGAACGCGTGGATTTTAAGCTTGCTGGTGCGTCTGGGTCAGAGGAGTCCCTTTCCTCTTTGATGTTAAAATTGTTCCCCGTTTGGCCCTTGGAAGCCGCTTCAAGCAGGAACCCACTGGAACCCCTGTGGGCAAGGGGCACGTGGGACGGTGTCAGAGGAGCGAAGCCCCCACACGGCCACCAACAGAAGCTTCCCACAGCGTCCAGTGCCAGACCCTTGACTCAGCGTTTCTGAAGATTGTCTCTCTCCTGAGATAACCTCGTGTAGGCTTTCCCGGCGGTGGGAGAGGTGGCTCATTTATTGCTTTCTCTCAAAACCTAATTTTCTCGTCCCCTCCCAGCGCCCTGAATATACTCAGGAACGGGGTGACTCTTCACATGTAGGCACTGATCTACTTTTTCAAATGTTAGTACCGCTCTCAACAAAAACAAGGGAGCCATCTATGAGTGAAAACCCATCTCTCTCCTGCGGTTTGGTCTGATGAAAGTCTCAGCGAAGCCTCAAACCCACACATCCGTCTTGGGTGCAGGGAGGTGCTCAGCGCGGGGGCTCCCATCCCCCCCCCCTCCCGGCATGGCTGAGACTTTCCCGGAACTCCGGTCTCCTCGCGTCTGCCTGGGAAAGGACACAGCCGTGGTCACTCCTGTCTGCAGTGTTTGGGGCTTTTGCTTCTTTTGTGGGTTTTGGTTTTGTTTTGGTTTGGGGCAATTTCATAATCCAGAAACACACTAGCTCTTGTCCCTCGGTGCATTGTCCAGAACGTGAGACCGGGGCCAGTGGGACCCTCTAATTAGCCTCAGTGGAATGAGCGAGATTTTAAAGACTAAAATAAACTGGCCATGGGAGACACACAGAACAGGGCGGCCCTCCCTCGCCTGAAATGTTTCCTGGGGCCAGCACGGGAGGGAGGCCAGGGGAGCCGCTGCTGGCTGCATCAGCTTCGCATTTGACCCTGAGGACAGGACAATTCAGACAGGGGCTCAGCTTCTTTCCATCACCGTCTTTGTTTTTTTAACAAAGACGTCTTAACACTATTTCCAAATTCTTCTGGATGATGAAGACTCCACTTAGGGCACTTCCAAGGAGGTGGCCTTGTCACCACCTGGTATGAAGTCTAGGGCCAGGGCCGCGGTACAGTGGCGCCCAGATGTCCGCTGATGACTCTGGAGAGACAGGCCCCGGGCCGATCCCAAGCTCTTCCCTGTTACCCCCAAAAGATCATCGGCTCTATCTGTACATCTCATGAGCTTAGCTGGTCTAGATCGAGGATCTATTTTAACATCTGCTCAAGTCACAGCCACTGTCGGCCACCCCTGTCCCAGGGACAGCCACCCTGTGCATTGCTGGCAGCTGGGGGCACCGTGGGTGGTTCTGATCCCTTGGCTGGTTCCACAGGCCTGTGGCCAAGCTGAGCCCAGGAGGCGTTGGCTCAGCGGGCGCCTGGGGTCCCTGCTCCAGACGGGACAGGCACACCCGTCTCACACGTGGGCTCCAGATGCGTCTGTCCCCAGCTGCTGACCCCCAAGGGGACTGAAGCCCCTCTTGCCCCATCAGGGCGATGACTGCTGTCTGAGCCAACACCCCAGCTTCGCGGGTCCGGGCTCTGTGCACATTAGTTACTGGAAGGCCCTGTTGCTTTCTATCCTGCAAAATCCACAGGAAAACGTCTGGGCCCAGCCCAAGGCCCCTAACCGCTTCCTGTAAAGCGGCTGAGGGACAGCAGAGCAGAGCTGGGGTCTCTGGCTTTTCTCCACCCCACCCCCACACTTTTCTTTTCCAGCAGGAGCTGCCAAAGTAAAGAGGATTAATTCTGTTCACAGGGTCCTGCATACCAGAGCAGGCTCAGGTTACAGCGGGGGTGGGGTTGTCCCGGGCTGGACTGAGCCAGCGAGTAGGGTGACCTGGAGGGCTGTGCGACAGAGGGGGACCCCTAGACCAGGCCACCCACCAGGGACACAGGACTCAGCCGAACAGGGGCACATGCAGCAGCAAGAGAGGAGGGTTGGCAGAAGGTCCATTAGGCTCCTCCTGGGGACCAGACACCACCCTGAGTTTTCCCTACATTGCCATCCCATTTTCCTGCCTAGTCCTTGGAGCCCCCGGGGCCTGGATCCCCATCCCCAGGGGGGTGAGCAGCTGGGCTCAGCCCTGCCCTTTCTCCTAGCCTTGTTCTCTTGCTTTCTCAGCAAAGTCTCTTGCTTTGCCAAGTGTGTGCGTTGCCAGGACCTTGAGGCCCCCCCATTTGTGCAGATATGTGCTGCCCTCTGACCTGAGAACACTGGGCAGCCCTCTCGGAGCTCATGTCTCTGTGAGTCAGAGAGGACTGGCGGCTTTGCTCAGGCGGCTTTGCTCAGACGCGGTCTCCCCCGTGGGGCGCGGAGGCCGGTGGAGGGGTTCCCAGTCCTCCGCGGGGGCACGCAGGGAGCACACAGCTGGGCCCCTGTGTCAGCTGATGTTCTTGCTCACCTCCCACGCCGGCCCTAAGGTCCAGCCAAACAGAAGTATCTCTTGTTTCCCAGGGGCGGCGAGCCTCCCGTTACATCTGCCTGAGGCCGCCAGAGGGGCGAGAGGGACCGCCAGGGCCTTCCTCCATTTCTCTCCATGCTCCAGGCCTTCAGAGGCAGCCTCCCCAGCAGGTGTTCCTGATGGTCCTTCTCCCCCACCTCCCGGCCGCTGAGAAGTCACCTCACCCTCAGACCCCTGCTCTGGCCTCTGACACTCAGCCTCTCACCCACACTGATGGACAAACCGTGTCAAGTTCAGTGCCGTGAACCAATGTAAGTCACGCCTTCTGGAAGACCTGGGGCTGGACCTCCGCCATCATCGGCCCTGACCTCCCCTGGGACCTCATTCTGGGGCAAGCACAGGGTCAGCCCTGACCCACAGCACGAGCGTCACAGGAAGTGGGGCACCCCAGATTGGGGGTCTCTGGGGAGACAACCTGAAGGATGGATGAGTAGTGAGGGTGCTGCTTCCCATCTTGGGGTGCTGTTGGGAAGTTTGCACGTGGCAGGACAGTGAACGCTCTTGGGGGGTTGTTGTTAATCTTTGTGCGTGATGATGTGATTTTGGGGGTGCGAGAGAGCGCCCTTATCCTCGGGAGAGGGGCGTCCCATGTCGCGAGCTTTGTGGTCCAGCCTCAGGTGCACCAGAGAGAGAAAGCAAACACTCCAAGGGGCTCTAGGTGGGGGCAGGGGACACGCGTCCCTACTGTCCCTGCAAGTTTTCCCGATGTGGGCAGTTTGTCATGAGGCGAACCTGGAAGGTGAACCAGTGAGGACCGCGGTGCCCCCTGTGTGAGCAACCGGACACATGCTGTCCCTCACCCTCTGCGCGGGACCTGTCCCCAAGATGAACTACTGGTTTCCTCCGGGGCCATTTGGAAAGCTCTTTGGTATGTGGCTGGCCTGGTCCCCGTCCACGGACGCTACCGCGCACACAGCCCGCAGCCACAACGCCTCAGGGGCGTTCCCATCTCTGCACTGGGTCGGTCTGGATTGGAACCTTTTGAACATGAGCTCTTTTTCATGCGGGTTTTTCTGTCCGCCCACACTTCTCCATCGAACAGCGCCAGTGCCCAGAGGCCATCAGGTTTTCCTCCTCCTGCGTGTGACAGCCAGGCCAACGCCCAAGGGCAAGGAACGGCACACTCCCAGTGGCTGGAAGCAATGCTGTGGTGGACGGAGTCACAAAGACAGAACAGAATCGCCTGGTATTTGCAGAACCAAGCAGGACGGCAGCAGTGGGGTGGTTTTTGCTTCGAAATCCTTTGGCCTCACTTTCCTTGGTTTCTCAACTTCAGGGAAGGCCCGACTGCCCCCAGAGGCAGGCCTTCAACTCAGAGTCAAGGGCACCCCAGCAGCCAGCCACGTGGGGCTCAAGGTCGCTGCCGGGTCTGAGGCTCCACATCATGGGACAGAGTGACAGCCAGTGACCACGGGGGACCTGGCACGGGGAGGGCTCTGGGCAGAGCCGTGCAGGGATTAACAGTCACCGTGTGACCTCACGCGATGCTTACCAGCTCAGGCCTCCAGGGACCGGTGCTGGGGTGACTTCAGCCCAAATCCCGTTTCTGCCACCTTCAGCCTGATTCTTGACCAGAGACAATGGCCCCAGCGCCATCTCCTCAGGGGGCTGCTCTGAGGGACTGAGGCAGCTGACTGTGCAGACATCCTGGTCTCAGACTCCCAGCCCCCAGAGCGGTGACAAAGGAAATTCTGGACACACAAAACGAGTGTACCCCATCCCAGAGGCAGGGGTGGGGTGCGCTGGGACCCATGGATGCACATTGTGACAGGCAGGTGTCTAGGGGTATGGCGGAGGTGGCCTTTTGAAAGAATTAAAGAGGGGACGCCCCTTGAGCTGCCCGGTGCTTGGGCACGGACCCCTCAGTGCCGTCATAACGCGTGCCACGGCCTGTGCTAGGAGCTCTCCGTGCATCTCCTCACCGAACCCTCTGAGCAAGGAACAGGAAACAGGCCCCAACTTTACAGGTGACAAAGTGACAGCTAGTGACATGAAGGAAGTGGGATTTGAACCCAGGCCATCCGCCTCCAGGACTCACAACTCTGCCTCCCGAGTTCCGGGTCCTTGAGAAACTTCTGGAGTGATGCGCCAGATACAGTTAGGGGCTATAGGGTCCGGGAAGATGGACAGGGAATTTGGTGCAGGGGAGCGGGCTTCTGGAACATTGGATCTCCTATCATATGCGTGCCGTCCTTTTACAATAAAATAAAAACAATCGGAAAACAGCTCTTGGTCTGAATCTCAACATGAGAGAGAGACATGTCCGGTAGGCTCGCCTCTTGCAGGACAAGGGGAGGACACACCCCGGCCACGTAGGCCAGATGTTCAGCAGCCGTATGTTCCTGGAAAGTCCAGGTTAGTGACCTCGTCTCTGCCCCCGAGAACTCAGGGGCGCTCTGCAAACTACCACACACAGCTGCCTAGCAGGGCCTGCAGTCTCTGTGCTGGGAGTGAGGCCCCCGCCTCCAACCAGGGGTCTCCTGGCTCTGCGATTCCCACAGGGAGTCTGGGTCACTCAGCCCCTTTGTTCAATAGGATGAAACAGCTGGTTTCGATTTTAGAGCATTCCCCACGCCCAACTGCGACCACACGGAACAGAGTTATTTCTGAAGTTGAAGCTGTGTTGGATCCTTTCAAGCAGCCAAGCGCCATTCAGGGCAGCCGGGCGTTGTCACACGATGGCCGCCGCATGTCCTGGGTCCTGCAGAAACGTGGCAGCGCTGGGGGTCCCTCCTCACCGTTCCGTCTTTGGGCATCTCCTGACCTCAGCTGTTACAAACCCAACACTTTTTTTTTTTTTTAAGATTTTATTTATTTATTTGACAGAGAGAGAAACAGCCAGCGAGAGAGGGACCACAAGCAGGGGGAGTGGGAGAGGAAGAAGCAGGTTCATAGCGGAGGAGCCTGATGTGGGGCTTAATCCCAGAACGCCGGGATCACGCCCTGAGCCGAAGGCAGACGCTTAACGACTGCGCCACCCAGGCGCCCCCCAACACGTTTTTTTAAAAGCGCTCGAGGGTTGAGAGAAAAATCTAAAAGGGTCTGGGGCTTGGGAATGCCCAGCACTGGAAAGGGTTAACGGGTTCCTTCCATGTTAATATTTGGGACCCGGAAAAATGCTTGGACTGAAAGATCATTAAAAAGAAAAGAGAGAGAGAGGTAGAGGGGACAGAAGTGCACCGTAGCTG
This sequence comes from Ursus maritimus, assembly GCF_017311325.1. NCBI lineage: Eukaryota > Metazoa > Chordata > Mammalia > Carnivora > Ursidae > Ursus > Ursus maritimus. The sequence continues at coordinate 95,925,904 of NW_024425563.1, read as the reverse complement.
GTAGGTAAGGGGGACTTTCTCAAGCACCAACCCTGTCTGAACAAGGACCTGCCTGGCCCGCTCTCAGGCCCCCAAAATCTTTCTCTGTTCAGCCCTCCATCCTCTTGATCCCCCTCCCCTCAATTACGTGGTAGGAAATCAATCTGTCCTTCTCTGGAGGACTTAAGGTGCCCGCCCTAGGGGCCCCCGTACGAGTCCTGCCTCTCTGCCTGGGCTCCCTGAGGCACCTGCCCGAGGCTCCCCGCAGCACCGGCTGGCCCCCACAGAGCCGGCTGGCGCCACCCCTCGCCTCTCCTTCCTTGCCCAGCTTTGTTCAGGACCTGGCCCCAGCAAGGATCCTGGGTGAAGAGGGTTGTTGGTCTGCTGCCCCAGCCTTGGTTGGTCCAGGACGGGCGTGTGTCGTGCGTGGACCAGTGAGATATGGGTTAAGTCTGCTCTGTTCCTCACTCTTGATGTCTGATGAAGTGCGGGGTCTTTGGCTGCTGGGGGCTGGGGGTGGGGGGGAAGACCAGAGCTGCTGCGGGTGTGTTGGTGACCAGGCGGGGCCACCTAAGGTCCTGGAGTCGCCCAGTCTCCAGTGGAGCCCTCCACACGGAGAGCAGTGGCTGACCCCTGTCACTTGCAGGCGAGTCTGGTGGAGAAGCCGGTCCAGACCTGCAGGAGCCAGGACCCGGGCTCGAGGTCAGCCTGGGGTGGTCAGCATGCCATGGCCAAGCCAGGAGGAGGTGGACAGCGGGAGCAGGGCTGAAGAGAGGAGAGAGGGCAAGACCGGGGCTGAGGTCACGGAAGCAGAGAATCAGAGCAGGAGGGGTCTGAGCATCCTCACCCCCTGCGTGGCCGGGGTGGGGCCGGGAAGGCCAGTCGCTCACCCACAGCCTGGCTGCCAGGATGCCTGGGCACAGAAGGGCCAAGTACCCGAGTACCCATGAGAACATGCCGGAGACTCCCACTGCGGAATGGCTTGCTGTGTTCAGTATCTCCAGCTTTGTAAAGACGCAAGTCCTCCCTTAGTGGCTCTGCACGAGCATGGAGATGGCCGGGAAGTGTCTCCTCTGCTCAACACAATTTGTGAGCCTGTGTCTTGCACGCTGGGCTTTGGCGGTGCACACTGGGCAGGTCACCACGTGGCGGTGGGCGGTAGGAACTGCCGAAGGGCTTTCCGGCTGTGCGGAGCAGAGACATTAGTAACTACGTACGACAGCCGCGGTGCATGGGGAATTAAGGTCCTAGCACTAGTCAAACACTTCGCATCAATTGTCTCTCTCTCCCTGGGGCAGATCGGAGTTTCCAAGAAGACGACCGCTCCATTCTGTGTATCGCACTGCGCTTGCATGTGACCACCGCTCTCCACAAGAGGACGGCCCCTGGGTGTCACCAACAGGCTATCGGGGAGAATACGCCTGGGCTGTAGGCCTGCGGGTTTCTGAGCATAAATGCCTCCAGCACGGCCGCAGCTCCCGATGGGACGCCCGTGGGGACACACGAGGTCAGGCCACGACATGGCGTTTCCCCCGTGCAGACCCGACAGACGGGGCTACCCCAGGGGCAGAAATAATACCAACACACAGCAGAATAATGTGGAAGTGATAGGTTTTGAGAATTTACGGCCTTTGTTTTTTTAATATGATTTATTTAATTATAAGTTCGTATAATTTCACTTTTAACAAGGCCCATGGCGAACCGGCTGGTGAAATTCCGGACCATTTAACAGGCGGCTCCCGTGTGCCGGCGTGGGCGGGCTCCGGACACCAGACACCAGAGGCCGGGCTGAGACTCACCTCGCGGGGCCCGCACAGCGGACATCGGCAAAGCCCACTGACGTGACAGCCACCGAGGCGCGGGTGGGCCAACTCCTCTGCAATCGATAGCCAAGCCGGTGATGAAGCAGGGTCCCTGCGGGAACTCGAACTCCTCCTGAAGTGAAGCGGGGTCCCCACCTGGTCTGGGTAACTGGCTGCCACCGCCAGGCCTCCCCCGCAGGCGCACATGACCCCGCCCGTGGCACACTAGGACAGCCTCAGACACCTGCAGGTCATTTTCAGGAAGGCACCCTGTGCATCTGCTCCTTAATGGGCAGGGGGTCCCAGCTTCCGTCTGGTGGCCAGCGGTGTTCGAATGTCACTTGCCACCACACAGAATCGGATTCCATCCCCATGGAAAGCTGTTACCCTTTAACGACCCAGCCACTTACAATCCTCCAACAGCCCCATCAGCTACTAAAGTAACATCTAGAGAATCTGTTCTTTAAAAGACAGACCTCTGAGCCGCACAACAAAGCACAGCGTCTTCAGCAAACAGCCCCCAGTGTCTGTGGACACAGCCTGTCCTGGCCGCAGCTTACCCTTTGCTGGGAATTACTGGCGGGGCGGGGGGAGTTGTGACCCTGTCACACATGGGGACACTTGGGAGCTGGCCGAGCACAGTGCTGGGGACAGGTTTGCAGGCTTCCTCACAAGGAGCTGTAACCGTGGAGTCCCCCAGGGGGTTCCTCTTTCTGGGGCTGGAAGATGGGGTGGCAGGCGAGGGGCAGCAGCTGTGTGTCCTCACGGCAGAGGGGTCCGCTGGCCAAGCCCCACGGACAGGACGATATGCAGATGTTCCCAGAGCAGTCTGCAGAGCCGCGACACTGGGAGTGCTGAGTGTGGCCAGTGAGAGGTGGCATGTGTCTGTGGGGGTGAGGACACAGGTGCCGGCAGGACCCTGACCAGGCAGAGAAGGGCTGGGTGGGGACCCCAAGTCTGTGATGGAATTCCTCTCACTGGACAACCCCCCGCTGGGGCACCAGTGACCATGTGGGACTCTTCCACTTGTGCAGGGACGGTGCGGGGGCAGGCAGCGGCTGGGGAGGGAGCAGGAGGCAGCGTGGGGCTACCAGTCTGGCTGGGAAGCCAGTGTGTCCCTACGACGCGAGTGGGGGGTTCTCCTTGCTCCTCTCTCCCTCCTGGCTCTGGGCTCTGGAGCACACAGGGGACCCCTGGCTACGTCTGACACGGGCAGCGGTGCATGTGGGGACAGAAACAGGACACTCCACCTTCCTCCTGAAGGTTCACACTGGGCAGGTTGGTGTGTTGCCTGCCCACACAGGGCTGCGCACACCCCAAGCCATCCCATTCCACCTGTCCTTCTGCCTCTAGGGCCCCTGCCGTGGTGTTTCTCCTGGATGTGCCTGAGCTCTCTGGGCCTCATTTGAGCATCCCGCACCAGGGCTTTCACCCTTGGACGGTGAGCAGCTGTGGATGCTTGACGACTGACTCGGCTCAGTCACTCAACTCCTGGAGGAGGGGCAGGGGGTCCCGCGTCAAGCTCCCCATCCATGCCCCAGACTTCCCACCAACAGCTAGGCCTTCCGGAGGGTCTTTGATGCCCGCTCTCCAGGATCTTGATCTACAGTGTGGCGTCACAATGAGAGGCTTTCCCAGGCTGGTTTTGGAGATCAGAGAGGCTGATCCACACCTGCACCTGCCACGTGGTCATGGCTCAGAGTGTTAGCAGGAGTGAGTGATCATTTCCCGGGAACTCAGTCTCGTGGCCACGGAGGGTGGGCCGTGCTCCGGGGGGGACAGATCCCGCCATGGCTCTGCTCCCTGAGGAGCACACAAACTCTCTCTCACCCTACGTACTCTGCTCAAGCGTTGTGAGCGCCGCATACAGGGTCTGGCATGTGGAAAGTGCTTCCTAAAAATGCCTTCGCCCCTGCCTTTGAGAGAGAGCAGGCGGGGCACCTTATTTTAGTTCAGAGAGAAAGTTTGCAGAAAAAAGTCTAAAAAAAGATTTCCAGATTTCTGAGTGTTACAAGTTTCAGCAACACCGTTGATTGACCTTTTTTTTTCTCTTCTACCTGTTGATTTCCTGACCATTCAGAAGCGCTTTCACCCTTCCCCACAGGGGGCATGGGGAACGGTGATCGTACAAGTGTTGGGTCTGGTTTTCAGCATTTTATAAACTTGAACAATCCATGCAGCAAAGTGACCCTGTCCTGGTTCGGGCACAGCATGCTGTGTAGACTGACAACACTCATATGTGACGGAGGCTCAGACTTAAAGATTAGTGAGTCTGTGAGTCAAGGAGGAGCCTTGCTATTTGGGGTTGACACCAACCACTGGAAGGTGCTTCTGTCTTTAGACCCGCCCACCTGTTAGAGAGCTGTTTCTTGACCAATCAGGGAGTAGGGGGGTGGTGCGGAGAAACGTATGCCCCGCCCCCAGGCCAGACCAGCTTTTGCTCCCCGGATGTTATTGCGACAGTCTTCTGACCACCAGCGACTTAGCACCATAAAGGCTGCGTGACACGTCAGTGCGTTGATCGGGCTGTCCCACACGCAGTGGCTCTTCTGAAGACCAGCGCAGAGGTTAGGGAGCTAGAATAGAGCTTTCTAAGCAGCACTGGCTGTAGGTTTCTGGTTAGGTCAGGGTGGAGCTCACTCTGATGTCTCAAGGTCAGCAAACACAGTCCTCAAGGTGCGTCACTTGAGGACACGTACGTGCACAGAAGGTGGCAAAGGAGCCCCTGACGATGCCTCAGATGCCCAGGATCACACACGAGAAACCGTGTGTGTGACTCTCGTTGGACAAGTCCCCCGGCTAGGGAAAATCACCGCAGTCTGACCGGGAGTGCGCACAGCAAGGGAATTGTCTCTCCCCCCACCCTCCCAAAGAGCTCCATGTTTGTATCAGTCAGCTCAGCCCAACAGAACCAAGCACTCAGACTGGGCGTCTGAAAACAAGAGTTTTATTCTCCCCAGGGCTGGAGGTGGAAGTCGGAGATCCAGGCATGTCAGGGCCGGTCCCTTCCGAGGCCTTTCCTGGCCGTGCAGACACCGTCTCTTCCCCGTGTCCTCACATGCTCGTCCCTCTGTGCATGTCTGATGTCCTCTCCTTATAAGGACTCCAGTCATATTAGACTGAAGCCCCCTAATGACGTTGAACCTTAATCATCTCTTCGAAAGCCCCATATTCAAATATGGTCACAGCCTGTGGTCCTGGAGAGGGTAGGGCTTCAGCATATGAGTACTGAAGGGACACAACTTAGTCCGTTGCGCTGTCCTAGTCTTCTTTTCCTTTTCCTTTCTTTTTTTTTTTTTAAGATTTTATTTATTTGAGAGAGAGAGAGTGCAGGAACAAGGGGAGAGGGCAGAGGGAGAGGGAAAACAGACACCCCAAGGAGCAGGGAGCCCGATGTGGGGCTCCATCTCAGGACCCTGGGATCATGACCTGAACCGAAGGCAGACACTTAACTGACTGATCCACCCAGGCGCCCCTAGTCTTCTTTTTCTTAATAAAATGCCATTTGTAATTGTAAAAAGTTACTAAGCACGTGGCAGTTAATAGGAATCTCTAACAGGAACCCTAACACATCTGTCCCCACCTTGACCTTGACACGATTTAGCCTTGGATGTTGATGCTCGATCACCGTGGTCACCACCCGTGGCTCAGGCTCGCCCCCATTCAGCAACAAGGCTGAAGTCCAGCAGAAAATGAAGCTCCCCAGCTGGTCACCGAGCTCTGATGTGTCTCTTGCTGGCTTCTGGGTCTCCCCCACCATAGCCCGCCCCTTTGGCAAGCCCACCCAGTCTCCCGCATCCCCTGACAGCACCCCTGGCTCCTCTGAGCCGTGCCATCACCCCCGGCACGCAGCAAATCAGCCAGCAAATGGGCCACACCTGCTGACATCTGGTCTACCCACTCCACAGACTGGACACCATTTTAGCAGACCGCTGGAGAGAACAGGCTCCTTCCTCAACAATTGATTCATTACCTGGAACACTCAAACTTTCGATCCAGCACAACGCCCACGGCCGATGATGGGCAGCCCTCCCATGGGTGCAGCCAGGACTGTGTGCACCCTGACCCTTGACTTCCACCCACACACGTGTATCAACATGATCCGGAATGAGGATGACATTCCCGCCCGACTGAACTTGATTCTGCTGTTTCATTACTTGCTGAGGAAATCATGCTTATCTTAGCAGCTTATCACTGTGACAAACTCACAGTGACCACACACCGGGGGGCCCTGGACACTGAGCTCCTCGGTGACACAGAGGTGCTGCGTGCTTGCTGCAGGGCTGAGTGGGATGGGGAGACTGAGTGGCGCGGACGAGCTGGAAGATTCACCCCAGAAAGGAATGTTGGCAAGTAAAATTATTTACTTAGAAGTGCACGTCTAGGTTGGTCACTGGGGCCCTTCCAGGCGATTTGGAAGAATGCTGGCATCCCAAGTATGTGGCCAGAACTGGCCAGGGTGAAAAAGCTGCTTTGTGTCATTTTGTTTGGAGAAGGGAGATCTGCTTTGCTGAGAAACAGCCTCCATGCTGACAGCAAGCCGGGGTGGGGGATACACAACAGCCCCCTCTCTGTGTGGCGAGGTCCCAGAAGCTGACAACCGGGCCGGCATGACAAGGATACATCATTTTAAGATAACTGGCAAATGTGGTTTTGTCCCACATTAGGAAAGTGTTGTGAGCCCACGGTGGAATCCTGGAAAAGCAGGAAAAGTGCGAGGCGAGCTTGCTGGCCCTGCCCCGGAGCTGGCCCGGATCACCCCCCGCCCCCAGTAATACCCTTCCTTCTTGCTAGGTTTCTTCCGAGCACATTTTCATGTACACAAGCATGCCTCTCCCACACGGCTTCAGGCAGTGTGAGCAAAGTCTTCTCCAGCTGAGAACATTCTTTGAGGCCACCCTTGTAAATGCTGGCATCCAGTTTCCATCTCTGGCCCTAGGGGGTTCCCCCGGAGAGGCAGGCCAGGCCTGGAGCCTGTGCTGTGGGGCTTGAATGGCCATCTGGGGGTTTCAGCTTTGTTTTGCTGTGAAGTGGGGACAGCCACACCTATTGCAGGGGTGAAACGTGTGAATGATGGCGTGTCTGGGGGGCACAGTCGGTGAAGCACCCAGCTCTCGGTTTCAGCTCAGGTCATGATCTCAGGGTTGTGACATGGAGCCCCGCATCAAGCTCCGTGCTCAGTGGGAAGCCTGCTTAACCCCCTCCCCACCCCCGGCTCTCTCTCCCAAATGAATAAATAAATCCTTGAAACACACACACACACAACATACGGATGGTTATAAAGCACATAGACACTGCCTGCCCACCGTGTGTCCTCGGGAAGAGTTTCCCTATGGCTGTACTTCTCATCACTGTAAACAAGGTTGGGGAACACCTCTCCGCGCCTGAATGTCAGGTGGTGTCACGAGCAGCTTCCCCGGGGCTGAGTCCCAGCTGCAGGATGACCAAGGCCCCACAGGGGCTCCAAAGTGGGACATGACCTCCTTCTTTTGGGGGTCAAAGGATGTCCAGACAGAGTAGCTTAAGGCAGGAGGGCTGGTGCCGAAAGCAGACCCGGGTCCCTGGAGGTCGCCCTACTCCTCTGAGCGGCCATCTGGGGCGGCACTGGTTTTCATGATCCATAAACTATTTGTCACACTAAAATGAAATCTCCCTTGTTTCTTGTCCTTCACTTTGAGGACAAAACATCAAGAAGGGGCACCCGGCTGGCTGAGTCGGAAGAGCGAGCGACTCTTGATCTCGGGGGTCCTCGGGAGGTCCCTCAGAATTGTACACTCAGGATTGGGCGTGGTCCCTGGGGGCAGCTGGTGTGCCCACTGCTGGCCCCGTGGCATGGGCAGAACTGGGTAGGAAGGAGTGTGCATCCCACCTGGAGAAGGAGGCCCGCAGGTCACGCCATCCTGTGGCCCCAGGTTTCTCACCTATGGATCACAACACAGAGCCTCAGAGCAGGGGTCGGCAGACTTTTTTTTTTAATAGAAACTTTTATTGAACCAACACACACAACAGCCCCAAAATTGGAAAGTCAAAGCTGTCATTTGTGAGTATGGATGTCCATGTTCCAGTGCAAAATGTTTGTGAACGCGCAGAGCTCGTGAGACTGCCACGGCACGTGGCCGAGCACACGCAGGGGCCCGGCCCTGGGGGAGGATGAGAGCCCCAGCTCCCCTCACCCCCCACCACCAACCTAGGCCTGCTTCTGGGTCTGGCAGGCAGCAGCGAGGAAGACTGGCTCACGGGCTGGCCGTGGCAGCTGTGTGGTCTGTTGGTCTCATGTTCGTGGCTTTCCTTCGCAGAACGGGGATTCTCTACTTAAAAGGAATCCCAGAGCCTGCAGGGCCCAGAAGGAAGTCTTGGTGTAATCGTCAGGAGATCATCCAAAGCCTTGTCTTTCTTCAATGTTTGACTTCCTAGAGTCCCAGCCTGGACTTGGGCCCACATCTCGGCCTCATGTGTCTTATCCTTGGTCTCTGCCCGGCTTTCCCTCGGAAACCTCTGGAAGGCCAGGCTTCATCTTTCCAAGTGGTGACGGGCAGCTGTCAGGTGTCTGGTTTGTGAGGACTCACTCGCTGCTCTTCTTGAAGGGGACTTTGGATGGGGCCGAGAAGGGGGACCGTAATGGCTGTGTGTCTTCACTCTGGACTCTGGAAAAGCCACGAGGAAGGAACACAGTCGCGTCCCCCAATACCTATTTACTTATTTAGGAAGAAAAATGACTGCTGCTGAAAACCAGAGCGGCCCCCAGGCCCTGTGGTTCTCGGCCTGGCTAGGACAGGACAGGCAGAGCCCCCAGCTCTCCTCCGAAGCCTCCCTTCCAGAGATGCACATGGAGACACGTGAGGGTCTGTCTCCTGAGGTCCGCCGAGCAGAGAGCCGCCGTGGACCCAGGGAGTGTGATATGATGTTTTCTCGTGGGAGTAAAAATCTCATTCACGAAATAATCAGAAGCAACCCTGGGGGCTCAGGGGGTTCTTGGGGTGCAGCCCTGAAGGGAGTGGGGGATCCTGAGTTTTCATGGAGTGCGACCTGGGGGGCCCCAGGGTTTGTCAGGGTGCAATCTGATGAGGCTTGGGGTTTCTTGGGGTGCAATCTAAGGAGCCCCTGGGTCTCAAGATACAATTCTGGAGGATCCTAGTGTCTTGGGGTACAATCTGGGAGCTACAGGGTTTCTTGGGGGGCAACCCTGGGGGCACAGGGGTTCCTCAGGGGGCTGTCGGCAGCCTCTGGGCAAGTCAACCTTGCGTGTTCCCACTGTAGGCTGGGGGGCCTTGCTGCATGTACCCCAGGGAATAGCGGGAGTGACTCAAGCCTGAGAACCATCAGGGGGCGGGGCGGTGGGTGCAGCAGGGACTTCCTGGAGGCCTTCGGGAGGGGACCACAGACACTCCTCTGCCCTTGGGGGGAAGTGGGTGTGTTCAAGGGGGCTCCTGCACACTTCTCTGAAACCCAGTGTCCCGGGCGCCTCTCAGCCCATCAGAATCTTCAGCTCCCAAAGGTCCGCTCCCCAAACCCTCCTGACTCCGCCCTGGGGAGCCCAGATGGGACTGGCACCGGGCGGCGAGAACCCAGGCCCCGGGGCACAGGCAGGCAGATGGAGGAATCCTGCAGGTCAGAATTCCTCCCTTAGACCTTCTGGGAATACACCCACCTACATTCTTGGACTAGTTTTAAAATCTACAGGCTTGTTTTTCCCGCCACAAAAGACAATGTTTAATAGAAAGGAGGTGCTGGTTAATAATGCTGCAGAGTAACAAAGCTCTCCTCCGAAATATAGACATATCTCCTTCTTAGGCAGTAATTACAAAACAAGGGGTTTTTTTTGTTTTTTGTTTATTTGTTTTTAAGCACATTCCTGGACCCAGCCCTGGAATTCGGAGCCTTGGCTCAGGAATCTGCCTGCGTACCTGCCCCTCCCCTGATGTGATTTTGGTGATCTGGGTTGGGAAAGCCACACTTCTGGCTGGCGGGTGGGGGAACCCAGGTGAAGGGAGGGTCAGTTAGCACGGGCCATGGCCAGCCTCCTTTCACATCTGCAGTGGGCGTCGGACACGGCTCTACACAGAGCTCGGAACCTGCCAACAGGCCGATGGGGCTGATCCTAGTCTCATCCCCATCTTCTACAAAAGAGGAAACCAGGGCACAGAGAGGTTAATTAACTTATCGAAGTCACAGAGCAAATCATTGGCCCCTCCAGGATTTCAAAATCAAGCGTCCTGCCTGACTCGCAGCTGTGCTCCCAGGTGGGGAAGACAGAGGGTCTCCCCTGAGCATGAACACGTACCGCTTGGGGGGTGCACAGGCCCCCAGCTCTGCAGAGAGATACCTGAGCGACGAAGACCCAGATCAGTTGGCCTTTATCTTTCTCATGGTTGTGCTCACTGGTCCAGCATTGGGAGGCTTGCAAACTTCAGAATGAGAAATACTGCTGGAGCCCCCTGCCTGAGGTCAGGGAAGTGCGAGGGGCGGTCTGTGGGCTGGTCCAGCGGCCCCTGCACCCGTGCTCACTCCCACGGGGTGTCCCGCACCTGGCGTTCCGCCAGGCATGCGCACGGCCCTCGCTGCAAGCAGCAGATGCGTTCCTGAGCTGTGGCGTGGGGGCTTATAAATAAATTATATGTTATATTTTCAAAGGAGTATGTTTAGAGAGAGTCCTACATTGATGAACCCTTTGTAAGCTAGTACCATTTGATAAATAATTCCTGGACCCTGTTTCCTGGGGGGAGGGAGGAGGTGGAAGGGTAGGGGGGCTCACAGACGCCCCCCGGGGCAGCACCCACCCTGGTGCCCCCTTTCTGCTCACAGATTCTAACTGCTAATTGCTCCCAACCCAGGCTGTGCCAGGAGGGTCCCTGGCTGAGTTCGGGAACCAGCCGGATGCTGACCTAAGAACATGGCCACAGAGCCTTCTACTCCGGGCCAGGCCCGCTGGTCGGGGTTCCCTCTCCGTGGACAGCTGCTGAGCGATTCCTTCTGTAATTCCTAAGTGTTTCCAAGCAAAACCACAAAGCCCCAGGCCGCTGGCCCAGCTACTGTTACTTCTGTGCTTCTGTCTAGAAACAGGAAGAGGAGAATGGACCAGCCCTCCCCGTGCCCCCTCCCCACACATGGTTGTCAGACCTGGGTTCCCCGCCCCCCCCTCAGGGTTCCTGGCCACCAGCGGGCCTGCAGGACCCTGGAGCTTCAGTTGACACGGCCCCGTTTCACAGACTGGGAATCCCAGGCTGGTGGAGTTTTGGGGTGCAGGTCGAGATTCTTACTCAGTTCTCTCCCAGAACTGAAAGGGCCCAAGCTTAACGTTGCACCTCTGTCTTCCCTCCTGCCCCAGGCAGGGACCCTCCAGCTGTCCCCTCCCCTTGTGGTCCCCTCGGGGCCATCTCCTTGGATGCCGCTGCACCGGGCTCCTCCTGGGCCTCACTGTGTGCCTGGGTCTGCTCCTTCCTCTTCCCCCAGGGGTACTCACCCTGCACACTCCTGGGGTGGGGGGCAACTTCACACCATCACAGCTTCCTAGCAGTCCTTCCTACCATCCTCATTCCTCGGGAGAGTGGGTCCTTCTGAGGCTGGGAGCTCCCCTGCGTTGGAAGTCTTCGAGCTGAGCCCGGTGAGCATGCCAGGGATGGTGAAGGGGACATCCTGGCATGGAAGCTAGAGGTCAGGGACTTTGCGGCTGGAACATTCCAGAATCCTCAGATCTGCCTGGCATGGCCCACTGCCACCGATCTCAGGCCCTGGTATCTCACTGCCGCGATCCCAGAGGCCGGGGCTCACGCCAGCTGAGGGCTCAGGAAAGGCTCGCACAGCCCAGGATCCAGCGTATGTACACGTGGACGGACCTGTGCTCCTGAAGGTTTGCGGGATGCGTGTTTTTTTTTTTTTTAAGATTTTATTTATTTATTCGACAGAGATAGAGAGAGCCAGCAAGAGAGGGAACACAAGCAGGGGGAGTGGGAGAGGAAGAAGCAGGCTCATAGCGGAAGAGCCTGATGTGGGGCTCGATTCCAGAATGCTGGGATCATGCCCTGAGCCGAAGGCAGATGCTTAACGACTGCGCCACCCAGGCGCCCCAGGGATGCGTGTTAAGCAGAGCATCTAACCGCACCTCGCTGTCATGTGCTCATGCACAGTAGGGGTCCAGGGACCTTTGCTGGATGCATGAACGCATCAACGAATGAGTAAGCAAACGCATGTGCCAGTGATCTCCGGGGCGTACTTTAAGCCAGCAGTAGGGGCTTCTGTCCTATTCCGCGTGGGCTCCAGGGGCAAAGCACCGTAGACCGGGCGCCTTCAACAATATCTATTTTCGGCCAGTGCTGAAGGCTGGAAATCAGTGATTCAGGCGTGGCAGGGCTGAGGACTCTCCTGGGCTGTGCAGAGAGCCATCTCCTCCCCTTGTCCTCATGTGATCGTCCCTCCGTGCGTGTCTGCGTCCTGATGTCTTCTTCTGAATAGAGCCCACCCTAGTGATCTCATTTACCTCGATCATCTCTTTAAAGACCCATCTCCAAATACAGACCCATTCTGAGGTCCTGGGAGTTAGGGCTGCAGCATATGAATTTGGGACGATCACAGGTCAGCACACTGAAGGAGCGTGTGGCTGAGGGTGGGGGGAAGGTGCCCTCCAAGCTCCTTGCAAGTGAGGTCCTGCCTGCCATCCCCAAGCGGCCTCCTACATGCAGAGCCCCAAGTAGGGCTCTTGTCTGCGTTGGTTTGTGTGGCTTTGGTGGCTGGGCCTCTCTGTGTGACTACAGGGACCTGGTCTCCTCCAACCCCAGGCTTGGCAGATTTCTTTCTCCATCTTACCTACCATCTGAAGTGTCAAGCCTGGGACTGCAGACTGGCTTCCAGGAAAACAGGCCTTCCCTGGTCCCCCTCCACCCCCAGCCCCAAACAGACAGGCTCAGTGAGGGCAGGAGCCCCCTTTCCCCACTGAAGGCCCCCCCCCACCAGCTGGGGTTCTGTCTCAGACCCTGCAGGTGGGGTTAAGCACACAGGGACGTGTCCATGCGTCTCCAGGGACAGGCTCTCCGTGCCCACCTCCCTGGGCCTCTGTCCCAGACGGCGTCATTCCTGTGTGATTTGGTGGGAACACGTTGCTGTCCGGGTGGTCAATCTGGACTGTGGTCAAGAGAAGCACGCTTGGCCTGGCCCTTGGTTTGTCAGCCATGGTTGGAGAGCTGACCTCAGCACAGTTCAGTTCTCTGCTGTCCCAGGCTTGGTTGGGACAGTCAGTCGGCCAGAGCCTCCAGGGTCCCGAGGCTGCCCATGGTCAGCACTCCCTGCCCTGGCTCTGTGGGGGAGACTCCTGGGTCTTCTAGGGGCCCCTGACCACAGTTCCTCGCAGGAATCACTCTTTATCTTTTTTTTTTTTTTGAGTTTTATTTATTTATTTGAGAGAGAGAGAGAGAGTGCGCACGCGTGGGGCGGAGGGGCAGAGGGAGAGGGAGAAGCAGACTCCTCGCTCATTGGGAGCCCGATGCAGGACTGGATCCCAGGACCCTGGGATCATGACCTGAGCCGAAGGCAGACGCTTCACCAACTGAGCCATCCAGGTGCCCCAGGAATCACTGCTTATCTTAAGATCCATGTCATAATCTGTGCACCGCTCACCCCATGGTGCTTTTGAATTCGGTGCTGAACGTGAAAAGAACAATTGGAGCATCGGGGATTGGTACTCATTTCAGTAACCTAGTGGGTTCACAGATGAGATCACACACAGAATAAAGGAAGGGGATGGTAATGCTTTTGTTTGAAATTAAATCACAGTTTTTATTATAAAGCACTGTTCGTCAATTCCATCTGTCTGGGTTTGTAACATGTAACGCACCATGTAAGTGGATTGTTGTGGTTCCCTCTTAGATCCGGAGGATGAAGGTCAGCTGTTATCGATGCTCTAAATTTTCATTAAATATTCACATTCTCTTCTGTAGAGACACGTATGTTTTAGCAACAGTTGTTCATGTCCTTCTTGGCACCGTATGCCCCAGGTGGTGCCCACTATTCCTGCTCAGCTAGAGAGACACCGTGACACATTTGTCAGAGACACAAAATCAGACACATGCTTTATCCAGGAAATTTCGTCTCTCTCGGAATAAATCTGTATTTCACTAAAAAAAGAAGTTTAAGAAGGACGCAGACGCGAAGGGGAAACGGAGGGAAAGAACTTCACACGTCCACAAGTTCAGGTCTGGACAAGTTCCCCGAACAAGGGAACCATGTTTTTTGGGGCCAAAGGTTCACAGAAGTTTGGGGGCGCTCGGCTCGCTCTGGGGCGCAGAGGGGCGGTCCAAGGTGACATCTCGCACTTGGTCATCTGCGGTCGGGGACGCATCGCTGTGCTCGCCTCTATGAGGGAAGCGTTTTCTCCTTCTAGCTCCAATGGCATTTTTAAAAATAAACTTTTTATTTGAGAATCCCTTTAGATTTATAGAAACGTGGCAAGGACAGTGCAGCGTTCCTGGATAGACACCACCCCGCCCCCCCGTTCTCCCATTGTTACCCTGCCTTACACGGTCACGTTGTCACAGCTAAGGCACCAGGGCTGGGACATGGTGCTTAACTAAAGCCCATAGCATATTTGGAGTTCACTCCTGGGAGCCCACTGTCCTTTCTCTGTCCCAGGACCCCGCCCAGGACACCAGGAGACATTTAGCCCTTGTGTCTCCTCCTCGGGGTCCTCCTGGCCACCACAGTTCTCAGACTTGGCTTTTGATGACCCCGGCAGTTTTGACAAGTGCAGGTCAGGTGTTTTGCAGACCGCCAGCCCCTCAGCTGGGATTGTCTGGCGTGTCTTCCCACGTAGGCTGGGGTTCAGGGAAAGCCCGGCGGGAAACAGAGAGGCTGAGTGCCATTCCCACCACCTCACATGGAGGGCACCTGCTCTCAGCACCACTCACGTGTCACTGTGGACCCTGATCTCCTGGCTGAGATCCCGGACTCCTGAGCTCTGTGCTCTCTGCAGAAGGAGCTCAGCTCGGGGGTGGGGAGGAAGCCCCGTCACCCTGTCTCCTTGGTGGGGAGCTAGCCACACAGACGGTTTGGAAATCTGTGAGGGGCTTTGCCTATTCTTACACAGTCATTCAACCAGTTGTTGTGTCGGTATGCCCTCATGAGTATTTATATTTATACTTTGAATTATAACCCCAAACTGTGTTTATTTTGTTGCTCAAATTGCTCCAGCTCTGGCCACTGAGAGCTCTTTCGAGTTGGGGGCCATGTCCTTTCCACTGCCTCAAGCCTTTTGTGCTCTGAGCGGGGCCTTGCTCTCCGGCACTGTGGTGCTCCCGGCTCAGCTCCTGGGTTTCCTGCCTGGACCCAGAACCAGCTGCCTCTCCCAGAGCCTGGGCTCCTCCCACTGAGGAGCGGGATTAGCATGGGGCCCAGGGGCTGGGTTTGCTCATTGTCACTGGGGTCACTCCTTCCAGGTCTTCTACATTCTATGGTGGCATTTTATTTTATTTTATTTTTAACTTTTTTTTTTTAAGAGAGGATGAGAGAGGCAAGGGGAGGGGCAGAGGAAGAGGGAGAGAGAGAATCTCAAGCAGCCTCCACGCCCAGCACTAAGTCCGACACGGGGCTCCATCTCAAGACCCTGAGATCATGACCTGAGCCAAAATCAAGAGTCGACACTGAACGGGCTGGAGTCACCCAGGTGCCCCTCTGTTGGCGTTTTAAATAAAGGATCAAGTTCATTCCACGGGAAGGCTGCCGGCTTGTGTGTGACCGCGGGCAGTCACTGGGCCCCTGGACCTCAGTTCTCTGGACTGGGAGCCGGCGCTGAGACTCCCTGAGGCACCTTTGCCCTCTTCTACTTTGGGACCCTCTTCTGAACACTGAAGCCGGAGTCTATACATTCTGCAAGGTATGGAGAGCATGTTTCACCCCTCAGGGCACTGGACTAAATGTCACTTAGCGTTCCTGGACATTCCGGACCCCTCAGATTTGTTCATTCTTCCAGGATCACTCATTTATTCAACACACACCCTCTTGGAAGACTTGCTGAGGTCCATGCACCCAGCTCAGCACTGGGGAGGCAAAAACATATCCAGGGAGAAGGCAGGCGGGAGCACCAAGGACTGCTGCGGTCCTACTTCGGGGCAGCTGCCTGGACGTGGGGTGAGCTCAGGACAGGTGGGCTCTGCACCTGCCGGCAGAAGGAACAGGTGCTGGTGCTCCAGGCAAGGGGAGGTGGGATGGGGGGGGAGGCCATGCCCACCCGCTCCAGAGGGGGCAAGAAGCTCCTCCCTCAGGCGGCCAGTTATCACCCCTTGGCTCGGACCTCTCTGGAAACCCCAGCAGGTGGATCCCTGTGTCCTGATCCCATCAGGAACGCGCTTGGGTGCAAGGAACAGAACACCTGGCTGTCAGGGCTTCAGTGACCCCAGAAGTCCTGAGCTGGTCCGCCCTGTGGCAGCTTTCTTTCCACTCTGCCGTGGTCATGTTTGTCCTTGTGCTGTTTGCCTTGGGTCTCCTGGGCTCCTGCTCTAAGTGCCACCCAGGGGGGACCATAGGAGGGAGAGCAGCCCCGGCCGCCTGCAGGATGGGGCCAGCTGGCTTCGCTGGGCAGGCTGCTGGGGAGGCAGGGGCAGCTTCCCTCCTGTTCTAAAGATGGCAGGACAACTGAGAGCCGGTGAGTCATTCTAGAGTTGGTGCCAGCTCTGGGACAAGGCAGCCCAGTGGGACCTCGGGGTGCTCGCAATGATAGTCCAGACCCCTTCAATGAACGCTTGCCACCGGGCTGCTGGGAGGCGGCCCTGGGCCATCAGTCTCCTTTGGGGATGGCCTCAGGGGCAAAGGGTGGCCTTCCCCGGGCAGCCCACGCCGAGACAGACCTATGTGCTCCAGGACAGCTCCCACAGCACCAGCACCCGCTTGACCTGCCTCCCTCTTTCCTCCCAGGGTAGGATCCTACTCAGGTCTATCTCAGAGCCCACGTCCATGGCTCCAGCAGTGGCACAGGTCAGGGGCTCCCAGGGCTATGGCTGCAGAAGATGGTGTGTGCATGCATTTTGTCAGAGAGGGTACTGAGGCTCGGGAAAGGCTCTGCAGAACAGAAAAGGTGAAGTGCCAGGATGTGGCTGTGGACTTGTGTGTTTGGGGAGAGAAGCATAGGGAGGGGAGGGGTCCCTGTCCCAGCGAGCTCTAGGGGAGCATGGTACCTAAATGCATCACACCGGCTTGTGGTCCCACTCTGGCCTCATGGTGCCATGAGCTAGGTGAGGCAGCCGTGTCCTGCTTCCTGCTGTCCCTTCCAGCGGCTCTCTGGAAAATGTTACTTTTCAGGGCTAGGAATTCAGAAAATTATCCACATCATTGCCCACATGCTGCCTTTGACCCAGGGATACTAAATTGTCAGACTTTGGCTCTGGTCAAGACCATCTTCATGGCAACGACAAGCTTCCAGGAAGTTCTTTCAGAACTCCAATGGGAAGGAACAACAGGGGCTCTGGGCACCCAATGGGAAGGAACAACAGGGGCTCTGGGCACTAGAGATGCGGCCGAGCCCCTGCCCAGAGCCGCGCCTGCCCTGTCTGTGGTACTGGGAAGGGAGCGGCTGCTCTTGGTGTAAGGCTGCCTGGCCTCAGCTAAACTGGTCTGAGACTTTTGTTTTCAGATTTGAGATATTTTTGGATGGGTGAGGATGGAAAAAATGTGTGTCCCTTTTTCAGATAATTGCAGCATGCCCTGTTGTTCAAGTTCTTGGAAACTCGAAGTTGTGGGCTGGGAAGTGGGAGTTCCTGGACCTGGGAAGCCACTCCCTCCCCCCTCCCCCCCACCGCGCCAGTCTCTGGGCAGGTGTGGGCATTTGTACTTCGGTGAATCAGGGAGCCAGCTGCACGGGCTAACAGAGAATGCAAGAGCACACCAGGTCCAGCGTGCCTCCTCCCTTCTTGGGGCTCTGTGAGAAGGCTGGAATTCCAAGTGTCCCTAGTCCCAGAAACAAGGGGGTGGTTGGGGCGGGCCCGCTGGCAAGGGGCAGCAGGGTGGGCGGGACTGTTTGGCTTTGAGGGAGAGCAATTTGAGGACAGAGATTTTACGAGGGGCTGCCTGGCAGGGTGAGGACCCCTAGCTTCCCAGCCGCGCAATCTTGGACGAGCCTATTGGCCTTGCCCCTGCAAGTGAACATCCGGCTACCTTCTGAAGTTCAAGTTCACTGAGTCGTTCAGCCAGCGGAGACCTGGACATTGTGACAGAGCCTGGGCCCAAGATGGAGAGACGCCGTAGGCGCTGGGATGTTCCAGCAAAGAGACGAGTTGGCGCAACTGTACGGGATGGATGCGTGGAACCGGGCAGCGTGGAGGACAGTTAAGAGGAGCTTGTTGGCCTGATGGTTCTGGATCTTTTATCATGTTGTGTTGTGAACAGCTGGGTGACCTTAGGCAAGTTACTTAGGATTTCAGCTTTTTTCCCTATGGATAAAAAGAGGATCGTAATAACACCAGTCTCAGCCCCATTTAGGGATCGGCTGGCTGTGACCTCCTCCCTCCTTCCCTCTTCCACAGAGGCTCCTTTCCTGGTACCCCCTGCCTTGTCCTGTGGGCTGTTGGGCTGGGGTCTCCTAGAGGGCAGGAAAAGGTCTGTTCTATTCCCCAGTGTTCCAGAAGCATTTGCCTCGGGGAATGAATGCCCAGCTCCATCTAAGGATGGAAGTCATAACTTTTGACGTCTTGAGAAATCATGCTACCCCCTAGAGCAAGGCAGCGGCTGCTGGTCTTTCCAAGAGGCATTGCAGGGTAGGAGTGGAATTGGAGTGGGGTTCAATCTCTGCTCTCAGTGATGATCCGAGGGGGTCCCCGCAAGGCAGGATGGGCAGGGCTGGACCCTGAGGGCCAGGTAGGTTGGGGTGTCATGGAACCGCACCTAAGATGTGTGCAGCCCTCTCCAGGTGGGATTCTAAGAGAATTTGGTCCTGGTGATGGATACAACCCCCGTCCCTCTTCTGCAGGATGTAGGGTGGTGTGTTCTTGCATGTGCTTTCCTCGTGTGAAGGGCTTCCCACAGGCTCATGGTCCTCAGGGTAAGGTGTGTTGAGGCCATTCTTTTGCATATGAGGAACAGCACTTCTCATTCTGCAGAAGGGGGTGTGTTTTCCAAGGGGTCTTTGGAGGGTGCTGCCCATTTCCTGGATTTCATTAAAGGGAAAACAGAGGCTGACTGACTGAGGGGAGGTTTGGGTCTCTGGGGATGCTGGAATTTCTCTGCCTCTCCTCTCCTGAGGATCCTTCTGGCCTGGGACCCGCTCTCCTGAATGCTCCTGGCTTATTTTAGGAAATCATGTGACTTTTAAAGTCTTCCGCAAGCCCTCCCTCCATTGGCCGGACCTTCCAGGGACTTCTAAAGCATCTTGGCTTTGTCCTTCATGGCTGTGCTGCTTTATGTTTGCAGGACCCGGCTGGAGTGTAAGCTACAGGCGGGCAGCGAGGTCTGGGTTCCCGAGGGCACAGTAGTTATAGCACGGAATGAATGAATGAACGAATGAATGAGTGAATGAATGAATGAACAACCAAATGAGGTTTTGTCTCTTTCCTTCTCTCTCTCTCTCTCTCTAATCCAAAGGTTACTTTATTTGTCGCAACTTCTTACTTCCTGTGCCTCTGTTTGGCTGCAATATGTGGGGCACGGTTTCATAACCCAATTTTCTTAGAGCGATAAGTCATTTCCAAAATTGTTTTGAACACAAGAAGCCACCCTAATTGGACAGTTACGGATACCTTTATCTCACCAGTGTGACATCGTTAGATATTCCCTCTGGTTGTATCAGTTTCGAATTTTAACTTCCATAGTCCCCTCATGTCACCCACCTGAACTCTGAGTGAAGCCTCAGTGAAACAACAGCAACTCTGTTTAAATATAGGCAGGATCTGAGTTTGATGGTGTGTCTAGGAAAAATAACGTTCTGTGAATGTGCTATGAAGGACATACCAAGGAAGTGAAAGTTCCCGAAGTGTATATCAACTTTCATTTAACTGTCAGGCTACTGTATTTCATTAAAAAAAGTCCTTCCTTTTAAATGAATTTCTCAAGCTTCTTCTGCAGTAGGCAAATGACATTGCCCAGCTAAATAAATCAATTTTGGAATCTTCAAAATCTCTCTAGCCGGTCAGGACACTTGTGTTACCTGGGATGTATACTCCAAATGAATGAAACAGACCTTGGCATTTACCTACCTGTTAGGGACCAAATTACCGCCCAAGGGAGCAGGTGTAATGATTTGAACAGTGTAGACTGAGTCTATGACACGGAATGCTCCAGACCATCACAAAAGACTCCACATTTTGTGTGTTATGTCTCCCACCTGCAGATTTTCTCTTCTTCCTCTCTTCCCCTTCCTCCCTTCCCCCCTTCTCCTGACAAGGGCGCTGGGGGCTTTGCTTGCAGTGATATGATTAGTGTGTGGCGGGAAGGGACTCCAGAGCTGCACTCGATTCTTAGCGCCAGAGGGTGACCCCCACTCACCACCGTGGTTAATAGCAGCGCCCTGGGATTTGGGGTCAGCAGGGAGCACTGTTGAGGGTGGTCACCGCCCACTTACTGAGAAGCCCCCACCCTGAGGGGGTCCCAGTCCTTCACACACTTGGACTTTCGGGGGGGTGGTTCACTTCCTGTGACATGAATGAGTGAGCCTCCAAGACTCTAAAAATATAGGAAGAACAGGAACGTGCAAGTTTTCATTGCATTTATTGCATTCATATTAATATTGCATTATTATCTCATTGCCTAATGAAGCAGCCTTCAGAACCTGCCGTTTTGACATTCTGGGGTATTTGCTGTGTGCCCAGTGCTGTCTTTGAAGTGCCGTAGTTCTTGGCCCTTTGAAAGAGATTTGCTGTCCTGTGATTCTCCCCTCTTTAGGGCCAGGGAGGTTATATTTGCAAATCAATCAACAAGTATTAAGAAAGGCGTTTCTGTGGAGGGGCCTGGAGGGGCTCTGCAGCTGGAGGGTGGAGGGAGCAGGGCCGGGCTGCAGAGGATGAGGGGACCTTTGTGCACAGGGAGCTGACTGGGAACCGGCAGGAGGCCAGACTCCTGACCTCAGAGACAAAGTAATAGCATTTTACTTTGCAATCTTGCAAAGGAATGGTGACCTCAGAAACAAAGTATAGCGCGGTAAGAGCAAGTTCTTCTCGAGTGTTTGTGCTCAATGCTTTGCATGCGTTCATTCTGCCTTTCATCCAAATGGCAACCCTCAGAGGGAGCTGCGATTACTGCCCCATTTTACGGGTGTGCAAGCGGAGGCAAAGAAGAGGCTAGGTATCTTGTCAAAGTGGATGAATCGGGGTGGCGCAGCCCGGAGTCCTGCACTCCTGACCGAGTGGAGGCACATTCCCACCGCAGGTCCCTCAGCTGAGGTGCCAAAGCTCGCAGTAGCAGCAGATGAACCTCTGCAAAGCCCTGAGAAGGCAGAAATAGTAGCCCCTGGGAACTGTGTGCTTCTGGATGCAAATTGACTACGTTTACAAAGTGTAGCTTTGGCACCTAATGGCTTCAAATGGAGCAACTTGCAAATGCGACCCTGGGAGCTAAGGTCAGAGGGTCAAATATGTTCCAGCAGGGGATGTTGCTGATGGGGGGGGGGAGTGGGGGGTGTGTGGGGTGGGGGTGGTGTGTACAAAAAAAAGGCCTGAAGAAGGCAAAAGGCAAGAAAAGTTGGGGGAGAGAGCCCCAGAAGGGAAGGTTTCTGACCGGCTGGCTGGCCCATTTTACAGATGAGTAAATTGACAAATAGGGATCTGGATCAAACCTGTGGCTAGTGCCCTGGCTCTCCTGATCCTTCTCTAGGATCGGCCTGGCATAAACCACCACCATGCTGGGGGAAAGCCTTTTGTTCCCTCCCAACACCCTCTCTACCCCTGTGAGCTCCTGTGGGGGGGTGGGGGGCGGTGCAGGGCATTCCTGCTGGAGAAGCCACCAGCTTCCCCCAGCAGCGTTACCGTCCTGCGCCTGCCACCCAGTGGGTCCACGGCTCTCTCAGTGGGAGGCTTCCTTAGGGTGGCTCCCAGCCACGGGAGAGGCTCAGGGAGAGGCCTTGTTTTGTGGCTGGGCCCCAGGGTCCGCTCTGGGCAGCGGGAGCAGGGGTGGGGTGGGGTGGGGTCTGGAAGCTGTGCGGAGCCTGGACTACCCTAGAGCCAGCCGGTGCACCTGGAGACCGCTGTGCTCAGCTCTGGATCTGCAAAAAGCAGTCCTGGTTAGTGGGTTAGCTCAGTAGGTGTCTGGTGAAGCCAGAGCTGCTGTTGGTTCCCGGCAGTGAGCATGAGTGTGGGCAGCCATCACGGTCTTCAGAATGGTCTGGGGCCTCTGCACTGTTCAGCAGCTGTGGTAGAGGTCCCTTTGAAACCCTCCTGGCCCAGCAGGGGGGCGGTGCGTGCTCAGGGACCTGGTATGGAAAGCCATCCCACTGCACAAAGGCATTGTTGCCATGCTGCCCCCCCCCCCCCCCCCCCCCCC
>NW_024425563.1:95861242-95903671 GCF_017311325.1 Ursus maritimus | reverse complement strand
GGGTCAGCAGGGAGCACTGTTGAGGGTGGTCACCGCCCACTTACTGAGAAGCCCCCACCCTGAGGGGGTCCCAGTCCTTCACACACTTGGACTTTCGGGGGGGTGGTTCACTTCCTGTGACATGAATGAGTGAGCCTCCAAGACTCTAAAAATATAGGAAGAACAGGAACGTGCAAGTTTTCATTGCATTTATTGCATTCATATTAATATTGCATTATTATCTCATTGCCTAATGAAGCAGCCTTCAGAACCTGCCGTTTTGACATTCTGGGGTATTTGCTGTGTGCCCAGTGCTGTCTTTGAAGTGCCGTAGTTCTTGGCCCTTTGAAAGAGATTTGCTGTCCTGTGATTCTCCCCTCTTTAGGGCCAGGGAGGTTATATTTGCAAATCAATCAACAAGTATTAAGAAAGGCGTTTCTGTGGAGGGGCCTGGAGGGGCTCTGCAGCTGGAGGGTGGAGGGAGCAGGGCCGGGCTGCAGAGGATGAGGGGACCTTTGTGCACAGGGAGCTGACTGGGAACCGGCAGGAGGCCAGACTCCTGACCTCAGAGACAAAGTAATAGCATTTTACTTTGCAATCTTGCAAAGGAATGGTGACCTCAGAAACAAAGTATAGCGCGGTAAGAGCAAGTTCTTCTCGAGTGTTTGTGCTCAATGCTTTGCATGCGTTCATTCTGCCTTTCATCCAAATGGCAACCCTCAGAGGGAGCTGCGATTACTGCCCCATTTTACGGGTGTGCAAGCGGAGGCAAAGAAGAGGCTAGGTATCTTGTCAAAGTGGATGAATCGGGGTGGCGCAGCCCGGAGTCCTGCACTCCTGACCGAGTGGAGGCACATTCCCACCGCAGGTCCCTCAGCTGAGGTGCCAAAGCTCGCAGTAGCAGCAGATGAACCTCTGCAAAGCCCTGAGAAGGCAGAAATAGTAGCCCCTGGGAACTGTGTGCTTCTGGATGCAAATTGACTACGTTTACAAAGTGTAGCTTTGGCACCTAATGGCTTCAAATGGAGCAACTTGCAAATGCGACCCTGGGAGCTAAGGTCAGAGGGTCAAATATGTTCCAGCAGGGGATGTTGCTGATGGGGGGGGGGAGTGGGGGGTGTGTGGGGTGGGGGTGGTGTGTACAAAAAAAAGGCCTGAAGAAGGCAAAAGGCAAGAAAAGTTGGGGGAGAGAGCCCCAGAAGGGAAGGTTTCTGACCGGCTGGCTGGCCCATTTTACAGATGAGTAAATTGACAAATAGGGATCTGGATCAAACCTGTGGCTAGTGCCCTGGCTCTCCTGATCCTTCTCTAGGATCGGCCTGGCATAAACCACCACCATGCTGGGGGAAAGCCTTTGGTTCCCTCCCAACACCCTCTCTACCCCTGTGAGCTCCTGTGGGGGGGTGGGGGGCGGTGCAGGGCATTCCTGCTGGAGAAGCCACCAGCTTCCCCCAGCAGCGTTACCGTCCTGCGCCTGCCACCCAGTGGGTCCACGGCTCTCTCAGTGGGAGGCTTCCTTAGGGTGGCTCCCAGCCACGGGAGAGGCTCAGGGAGAGGCCTTGTTTTGTGGCTGGGCCCCAGGGTCCGCTCTGGGCAGCGGGAGCAGGGGTGGGGTGGGGTGGGGTCTGGAAGCTGTGCGGAGCCTGGACTACCCTAGAGCCAGCCGGTGCACCTGGAGACCGCTGTGCTCAGCTCTGGATCTGCAAAAAGCAGTCCTGGTTAGTGGGTTAGCTCAGTAGGTGTCTGGTGAAGCCAGAGCTGCTGTTGGTTCCCGGCAGTGAGCATGAGTGTGGGCAGCCATCACGGTCTTCAGAATGGTCTGGGGCCTCTGCACTGTTCAGCAGCTGTGGTAGAGGTCCCTTTGAAACCCTCCTGGCCCAGCAGGGGGGCGGTGCGTGCTCAGGGACCTGGTATGGAAAGCCATCCCACTGCACAAAGGCATTGTTGCCATGCTGCCCCCCCGCTTTGAAAACACCCACGCATTCGAGGTCGCTTCCATCAAAGTGCAACTGAAAGGGACTTGGCTTCTCTTAGGGTCGGGAAATGTTACGAATCTGTTCTACTGTGTTGAGTCCTTAGAACTAAGGGCTGGGTCACCGCACCCCACAACTGTTCAGGCTGGGAAGTTACAACTTCTTGATGCCTGTTCCTTATAAAAGCAGGAAATGAGAATCTCCAGGTTTCTGGAAACTTCCTGCAGGACCCTGCTTATGGGGACAGGGTTTGGTGAACAACTACATCTCTCAGTGGGTCCGCTGGGGGTCCACCACATCCACAGAGGTGGGCCCTCCTGCAGGCACGTCGAGCTGTCCCTCTCCTCATGCCCTCGGGGACATCTAGGTCTTGGCTGTGTGCCTGGTGCTGGTGCAGCCCTGCGGAGTGTTCCGGAAACCCCCCTTCACAACCCCCCCCGGGGGGGGGGGCTGCCTCTGCTGAATTAGGAGGAGGATGCCAGTGAAGGCGGGGATGACCATCACCTGGGGCCAACCTTAGAAGTGTCCCCCTGTGTCACTCAGGGCATGAGGGTCATTGGTCATGACCCCTACACATTTTTAAAGAGTTACATTAATTAAAAAAAAAGGTGGTGATCTGGTATTAATATATTTTGTCCCGAGTGGGCTAAATTAATGACAAATTTATGTTCAAGGAGTCTTGGTCAGTCATCAGGAAAATTCCCTTCAGTGGAGCATTCTCTCGTCAGGGAAGGGAGGTGCTCCTCCTCCTCCACCAGCTCCGGGAGAGAAGCCTTTCCAAGGCATTCCTGGGCTGGGCAGGAAGCCTGGGAGCGTCCCCCCCCTCCCCAGCTTCCCCCTGGGCCCAGCCTAGTGACCTTGCAAGAATGACGCCTTTTTCTGAATGCACAGCTGTGCTCACCGATGCAGGGCACTTGCTGGACAATATCTGATCTGCTCCCAACCTCTCAAGGCGTGGTTTTTGTCTGTATTTTCCAGAATTGGGCCCTGAGACTCGGCGCACTTAACTAGCTTGCCCGTGTCATGGGGCTGGTGGGTCTGGGGACAGAGCCTGTCCAGCCTTGGCCTCCAGGGGCCGGAGCCTGTGAGTGGATGGGGTGGCATGGTGCTGGGAGGAGACCTGGATTGGAACCCAGGCCCGTCTGCAATACTGGCACTTCTTCCTGAGACCACGGGTCCCCACGGTTCCCTGTGAGGGGCCGGCGAGGTGTCCCCAGCTGGCAGGGTTCCCTCCGCAGCTGCTTCCTCGGACAGGGAGCCTGTGTCTCTCTCTGCTTCTGTCTTCCTTCCTCCCTGAGCTCTAATTGTGGCACGTGGGGGCTCCAGCCTTCCTCTTCCTCTGCTCTGAAGAGATGATAACGCTCCCTGTACCCGTTGCAGACCCGGCTTTGTTCAACATTAGGAGACGTCTGTGGGACCCTGTTCCAGCTTCTCCGGCCGGGCCGCGCCCGCGGGCACCATCCACGCCGCGCCCACAGGCACTGTCCAGGCCGCTGAGGGTCTCAACGGCACTCACTGTGCCCAGAGGCAGTGGCTGGGTGTGCCCGGGTGGCATTTCAGTGCAGACTTTCTGCAACTGGCCAGCAGCCGTGAAACCACTGCCTGAGGTTTGGAAGACCCAGGAGCTCTGACAGCCGTGGGAGCAGGCAAGTGCTCTGGGGGCGCGGCGAGGCCTGTGTTGGCCTGTGACTGCTTTGCTCTTTGCAGAGTAGGTCTTGCCAGAGTCAGGACCTTGCTCCTGCTGCGGCCCACAGCTGCAGGGTGCCGCATGTCACTCATTGGGAGCGGGGCGGGGTGGGGGGGCAGGCCCACATCTGGCCTGCCAGCGAGGCGCCCTGGGGCCTGGCCAGCTATTAGCTGGGCGTCTTCGTTTGGTGCGCATTCCTCCCGGAGCTGGGGCCGAGCTGGAACAGCAGCGCTGGCTCCAGGAACAAAAGGGCTCCATTGACTCGGTCCTGGCCTTCCTCCCTCCTAATTCATCACCTCTCAGGGGTTTCCTGAGGCTCACTCCCTCCCCACTGGTGATTTTGGACGCAGATCAAAGGCGCGGTTCAGGCAGCCCGCTGGGAGGAAAGAGTGGGCTCTGGCGGCCATAGACTTGGGGTAAAGCTGCCCTTTGTCGCCGTGAGTGTCCTTGGGGTTCCCCACCTGCAGCCTGAGGCCTCGCTGCCCCTCGCGGGACTCATACCGGCAGGCCCTACAGGGCTGTTCTGTGTGACTCGTGGCGCTGTCTGTCCCTCCCTGGCCACTGCTGACTTGGTCCCGCTGAATGTCCATAGCCCCGGGGTCTCCGGCTGGAACACCACTTCCTCATTCTTGGAGGCGCTATCTGATCCCCGACAGGGGCCAGCCCTGTGATAACCGGAGGAGGTGATGGGGCACCTTTGTCCTGGTGATCCGGGACAGGTGTGTTTCCAGTTCATCACTAAAAGATCTGAAGTGCCTGGTGGGCGGGGGTGTGGGGAGCGGGCCTATCTGTGCTTTTTTCCCCCCCGCTGGGCGGGGGGGGGCGCTGAGTGAGGCCGGAGGGGCCCTTGGCCCGGTTAGGTGGCATTTTCTCCTGTCCCAGGCCCATGAGGGGAGGGGCACTTGTCATCTACGCTTCTGCTCGGGGTAGGAGAAGCTTCCCAGATAATGGAGCTCTGAGTTTCTTAAGCCAATTTTTGACTCTTTTCCTACAAAACAATTTTCTTGTGCTCTCTGCCGGCTGTAGACTTGGAGAAATGTCTTTCCGACGACAGCACCGCCCCAGAGGCCGTGTTTTCTTCGTGCACTTGATGCCACGTCCCGGCCATGCTTTTTGGGTTGACTGCGCCGCGATCCCGCGTGTCACTCTGTGCCCTGCACTTCAGCCCCAACACGGCAGTGACCGCATGTCCCCACCTGTAACTGCTTCTGTGCGCGCACGGGTGTTGATGGCAGCACGGCTCCCCACGACGTGGACGCGCAGTAACGTTCACGATGACCGTCTGCCCGATGGCCGTGCGCCACCTGCGTGCCCCCTTGCCTGGAGGTTCTTGAGCCAAGACTCTGGCTGCTCATATTCCTGGAAGGACTTCCAAGCCTGGCCGAGAGGTCAAAGAACACAAATTTTTTTTTTTTTTTTTTTTTTTTATTGTGGTACAATGCATAGAATATAACATTTCCCATTGTGGCTATTTTCAAGTGTACAGGTCCGTGGTACTAAGCACATCTGTGTCGTGCTGGCAATGCCACCGTCCATCCCTGGATCCCTCTTCGTCTCGTGAAAGGAAAACTCTATGCCCATGAAACACTTACTCCCCTCCCCCGCCCCCAGTCCCTGCCCCCAGCCCTTCCCCCCGCCCCAACTCTCTGGCTCCACGAGTGTGGGTCCTCCAGGGACCTCGTAGAAGTAGGGTCACACAGACTTTGTCTTTTTTGTGCCTTCTTGCCTTATTCCACTCACATCCTGCAGGTTCATCCACCCTGTGGCAGGTGTCAGAACGCCCTCCCGCTTTAAGGCTTGAATAATACTCCGTCGCATGGACGGCCCGCGGTTCGGGTGTCCGTTGTTGGGCACTCGGGCTGCCTGATGGTCTGGCTGTTGGGAGTAACACTGCAGGGAACAAGGATGCACGAGTGTCTGTTTTGAGCCGTGTTTTCACTCCTTTTGGGTGTACATCTAGGAGGGGACACAGACTTTTGGAAGCCCCCCCGTAAATTGCAGTGGAGAGAGCATGTGCTTACTGGAGCCTCGCTGTGTCCACCCGATGTCCCTGAACGCCGGCACCCACGGGCTAAAAACCAGGCCTGCAGGCAAAGGAAGAGGGAGGCTTCTTACTAAGCTATTTTGACAGATCGTGTAAACGCTGTGATTAATGGAATGAGAAAGCAGGAAGAATGTCTTTCATTTAAAAAAAAAAAAGAGCCTTCAGGGTTGCTTGGTTTTATTTTCAATTAAAAGGGTCTGATTTTGTTTCTGGAGAATGGTTTTAATTTGGATAAATAGTTCAGTGTGGGGACTGCGTGCCGGAGCCCAGGATCTATGAGTGCAGTTACCCAGAGTTCCCTCGGCGGCTGTTCGGAGGAAACACGGACCTGGGCCCCGCGTTGGCCCGGCAGTGGCAGTGAGCATCCTGTGCTGAGGAAGGGGTGGCGGGGGGGAGGCAGTCCTCCTGACTGGTGCGCAGGACCTACGGGGGGCCGGTGGCCTCCCTGAGACCAAGGGGCCCGAGCCTGGTGGTGGTCGCTGGTTAATTTTTATCCTCCAGGAATGTGTTCACAGCCTCACGTCGGGAATGCCAACGAGCAGGCCCTCGCCCCAGCCCGCTTCGCAGCTGGACCAGATTTACTGGCATCTTTTCCAACGCGGGCATTTGAATCATTGGTCAGGTTTGGAGGATGCAGAGAGGGAGACATTCTTACAGGCTATAGGCGACTTGGATTATGGAAGCTTCTGAGGCCAGGCTGGCTTCAGGCCCCGGCACGGGGCTCTCTAAAGGCTGGGCCTCCGTGCCTTCTTTCCAAGGAGCTTGAATTTGGATCTCAGAATCGGACTGAGGCCGGGCAGGGAGGAAGTCCTGGGGGTTCTGGGGAAGGAGCCCTCTGGTGGAGGCACTGTGGGCAGAGGCCCAGGCAGTAACCTCCTGGTGTGTCTCTGGGGCAGGGACGGGGTTGAGGAGGGCAGAGGGAATAAGATGGCACAGGATGGGGCATCTGCTTGTTAAACTAGGACAGGTGTCAAAGTCTTCGCTCTCCATGCTGTTTAACCAGTGGGAGGGGAGGTCTGCGGTCGGTGCTGGCACCTCCTGGGGGACCGTGGGAGCTCTAAGGTGCACGGAGAGCTGCCCCAGATTGTCCCCCAGCAAGTGCAGCTGCACAGGAGGGAGGGTGGGCAAGGTGGCTGGGGACTGTGCACCTGGGAGGAATCCTGGCCCTCTGCATCAGGGGGAGGACCCTCAGCGTGGTGGAGGAGAGCTGCGGGCCAAGCAGGTGTGCAGCGGGTCTGCATCCTGGGCCTGCGTCCCGGACTGCCCTGCTGGCAGGTGGAGAGGTAACCCGAGGCACACGGGCCCCTGGCAGAGGGCACTTCTCAGCATAATGGATAGTAAAGTCTCTGGGTTGGGGAATGGGGAGGATCTGTGGGGAAGGAGGGCCTCGGCACACAGGGTCCTGGCCCGCTTCTGGGCAGGCAGGTCGGGGACCAGTGCCCCAAGGGAGGTCTGATGCCTGGCCTCATCCTTTGGAGGCTGTGCCTGTTTGGGACCGCGTGGACAAGCGTCGGTAGCATCCAAGCCCCGTTTTCTGGAGCAGCCCCGGTGGCTCCCTGTGTGCCCCTCAGAGACCCTCCCGGTGGCCCACCTGCCAGGCTGTGATGTTAACCGGAGGAGACGTTGGGATGAGTTTGGGGAAGTGACAGAGTCAATTTCTCTTGTCCTTACCCCTCCCCACCCCATGTACATAGGAAGGCCCAGGGTACAGGTCACCTGGAAAGGTACAGTTCGCTTTCACAGCATTTCAGCTGTTGCTGAAGGTGCTGGCCCCGAACGCTGTCCCCACACTGCTGCGGGCTGCTGTCCTCACCCCGCCTGAGCACCCGCGGCCTCCTCCACTCCAGGTGTGAGAGAGTGCCCGGCCACCACGGGGGCGACTTGGTCAGAGCTTCCTCCGAGCCTCCTCGGGGGAGGAACACGTCCTATGTTCCGGACCTGTGGGACTGAGCTCAGCTCTGCAGCCCAGAGCGTTCAGTGGGGTCCCGGGCCCAGCTTCGGGTGTTTGGTGCCAAGCTGGGGTTGGGTCACTGGGCTGGAGCTGTCAGAGCCTTTGGCCAATGGTGAGCTCTCTTGTTTGCTCTGCATTGACTTCGGGGCTGACTGCCTGCCTTCCATTTGTCTGAGCTTCTCGTTTCTGCTGTGTTCAGCCTGGCGTCAGACCCGTGTGCTTTGAGGACATCCGCATGTCCGTGTCCTGTGCTGAAGACAGAGGAGGCCCTTGGCTGGACACTGCTGGCTGTTTACTCCAGTTGTGGACCCGGGACTGTCCCGGCGCTGCTCTGCACCGTCGCTGAACACGCGGCAGGGGGAAGGGGGCACTAAGGACGCTCCCTGGTGACAGCGTGCGCTGGGGGTCTTCTGGGGACCGTCCAGGTGTCATTTTCCTCCCTTGTTGTTCTTTAGCTATTTAGCCTGGGGAGGAGCCTCAGTCCAAACGAAGTGTTTCCCTCCAGTCTAGCCCCTACCTCCCCTGACATGCAGCTGGGAAGGGGGTGGGCTGCAGGCCCGACTAGCACAGCCCCCTCTGCCCTTCCTGATGCCCTCTGGGGTCAGGAGTCTCTCGCTCCTCAAAGCGAGCTCTTCCAAGGACAAGAACCAAGGCTGCTGCTTTCATCTCTGCTAAGATAAGAGCTTTCAGGGTTAGCTGGGTGCCTTTGGGCCGGGCGCTTGCTGCCTGGAGCCTCTGTGTCGTCCCCGCGCCTGCAGGCTGCCCCGCACGCATCACAAACCGAGGACACAGTTCCACGCCCACATGGGAACATTCTAGAAGCTGATTCCTCACTGAGAGAGAGGGACGTGCTTGCACGTTTCCCCAGGGTTTCAGTAAGTTTTCCAGGCCCACCACTTCTTTTTTTCTGGAAGGTTCTCTTTGCAATGTACTCCATTAACTTTCAGGCGAGGTCCCTTGACGCTTCTCTGACAGACTTGAGAATCTAGCCCACTGTTATTTTCTTGGAAAACAGCCACATTTCAAGTTGTCCTGTTAGTGAAAGTTGCCAGTAAGTGCCCGCTAGGAATCTGCGCAGACTCCCTGACGAGAGGAGCCAACACTGTCCTCTGCTCGGAGCACAAAAGAATGTTCTCTTTGGACAGAGCAAGTGGTGGGGTTTTCTTGCAGCCCGCACTGTAAAAATGGCGAGAATTATTTCCTTTGTCTTCCGCCCAGAATGGTCCAGTGTTGATGCACACTCACCAGGATGTGTGATCTCTTGTCTAATATTTAAACGAGGGTTTTGTTCTTGGAAAAGTGCTGGGCACCCAGCAGATCCCTGTGGGGACGAGAGTGGCCTGTCCTGCTTACCGGCTTTCTATCCCGCCAGCCCAAGGTCACGTTCACAAAAATCTTTCTTTGGGACTGAGTGCATTTGAAAAATAAATAAATACATAAATAAAAAAGAAATTGTCCATTAGCCATTTGTATGTCTTCATTGGAAAAGTGTCTGTTCATATCTTCTGCCCATTTTTTGATTTATTTGTTTCTCGTGTATTGAGTTTGAGAAGTTCTTTGTAGATTTTGGATACCAGTCCTTTATCTGTAGTGTCATTTGCAATATATTCTCCCATTCTGTGGGCTGCCTCTTAGTTTTTCTGACTGTTTCCTTGGCTGTGCAGAAACTTTTAATCTTGATGAAGTCCCACAAATTCATTTTATCTTTTGTTTCTCTTGCCTTTGGGGATGTGTCATGAAAAAGGTTGCTTTGGCCGATGTCGTACAGGTTGTTGCCTATGTTCTCCTCTAGAATTTTGATGGATTCCTGTCTCACATCGAGGTCTTTCATCCATTTGGAGTTTATTTTTGTGTATGGTGTGAGAGAGTGGTCAAGTTTCATTCTTTTGCATGTAGCTGTCCAATTTTCCCAGCACCATTTATTGAAGAGACTGTCTTTTTCCCACCGGATGTTTTTTCCTGCTTTATCAAATATTAGTTGCCCAAAGAGCCGAGGGTCCATTTCTGGGCTCTCTATTCTGTTCCATTGGTCTATGTGTCTGTTTTTGTGCCAGTACCATGCTGTCTTTGTGATCACAGCTTTGTAGTACAGCTCGAAATCCGGCATTGTGATGCCCCCAGCTTTGTTTTTCCTTTTCAACAGTTCCTTGGAGATTCGGGGCCTTTTCTGTTTCCATACAAATTTAAGGACTGTTTGTTCCAGTTCTTTGAAAAATGTCCTTGGTATTTTGATCGGGATAGCATTGAAAGTGTAGATTGCTCTGGGTAGCATGGACATTTTAACTATGTTAATTCTTCCAATCCATGAGCATGGAATATCTTTCCATCTTTTTATGTCTTCCTCAATGTCTTTCAAGAGTGATTTATAGTTTCTAGAATATAGGTCCTTTACGTCTCTGGTTAAGTTAATTCCAAGGTAACGTATGGTTTTTGGTGCTATTGTAAATGGGATGGATTCCCTAATTTCTCTTTCTTCGGTCTCGTTATTCGTGTATAGAAATGCAACTGATTTCTGAGCATTTATTTTGTATCCTGCCACGTTACTGAATTGCTCTATAACTTCTAATAGTTTGGGAGTGGCTTCTTTTGGGTTTTCCATATAGAGTATCATGTCATCGAAGGGGGAATGAAGCATGCGAGACTATGGACTCTGAGAAACAAACTGAGGGCCTCAGAGGGGAGGGGGGTGGGGGAATGGGATGGACTGGTGATGGGTAGTAAGGAGGGCACGTATTGCATGGTGCACTGGGTGTTATACGCAACTAATGAATCATCGAGCCTTACATCGGAAACCGGGGATGTACTGTATGGTGACTAACATAATATAATAAAAAATCATTAAAAAAAAAATTGTCCAAATTCTGGAGAGTTGTTTCCATCCGCGTCATGCTACGCGTGGTGCCAGAAACCCACAGCTTGCTGTTGGAAGGAGAAACGGGGGAGGTGACAGCAACTGGCCATGTTGGCCCGTCTCTGAACGGACAGCAAGCCTCTGGAGGCCCGCAGTGTGACTCTGCCACCTGCCTCTGTTTCCCGAATGTGCTGTTCTGGTCCCAGCCTGGTGAAGGACATGGCGCGTGGCTGAGAACGGGCAGCTCTCATCTGCTCATTCCCTCCTTTTCTTGCACCTGACATTGACCCAGTGCTGGCTGTGTCCCAGGGGCTGGTGTCACTGTGCTGTGGGAAGGGGGCAGCAGGGTCCACCGGCTTGCTGGCTGGGGCAGCCTGGACATGGCAGGAAGGGCTGCCAGGGGCTGACCCTCCACGGTGGTGTGTTCCTTGGAGCCCCTGGCGCTGCCACTGCCTGGTTGGCCTACCCTTCCCAGCAGGTCCCAAGAGGAGTCCCCAGGCCCCACGAGTTCCCAGTGCACGCAGAGGCCCCACGGGGGCTGACAGCAGTGGGGGCCAGACCACGGGGGGAGCTCACAGCTTTTCTTGTTCTTTGGGCTGCGTTTGGGCTGTCACCTGCCCCGCTGACCACTAGCCAGAGGGATTGGAGAGAGCGAGTCCTCTCTGCACCTGCCCCTGCGGACCTGTGCAGTTCGCCTCAGACACGTGCACCCCTGCTCATTCCACTGTGGCCTCTGTGTCCCAGGGACTGGAGGTCCAGCCTGGGGCTCTTTTTTTAATGTTTACTTAGTTCTTTTCTTATGAAGTGTAGTTGACATACAACATTATGTTAGTTTCAGGCAGACAACATAGTGTTTCAGCATTTATAAGAGTTACAAAGAAAACAGCACTATAAATCTAGATACTGTCTGTCACCATACAAAGTGGTTACATATTATTAATTATATTCCCTAGGTTGTATATGGTATACCCTTGTTTTTTTTTTTTTTTTTTTTAATAAGGGCACATTTGTAACTTTTAATCCCCTTCCCCACCTCCCTTCTTTCTGGCAAATACCAGATTGTTCTCTTTGTGTCTGTTTATGTTTTTTTTTTTAATTCCGTATGTAAGAGAAATCATATGGTATTTATTTTCTCTGAATGACTTATTTCACCTAGCATAACATCTTCTAGGTCCATCGATGTGGTTCAAATGGTAAGATACTATTCTTTTTTGATGGCTGAGTAATATTCCATCATGTATGTATTCCACACCGTCTTTATCCACTCAGCTATCAAGGGAATTTTAGGTTGCTTCCATATCTTGGCGATTGTAAATAATGCTGCAACAACACAGGGGTGCATATATCTTTTCAAATCAGTATTTTTGATTTTTGGGTAAATAACCCAGTAGCAGAACTGTTAGATTGTATAATTCTATTTTTAATTTTTTGAGGAACCTCCATACTGTTGTCCACAGGGGCTGCACCAGTTTGCGTTCCTACCAACAGTGCGCGAGGGGCCCCTTTCTCCGCATCCTCGCCAACACCTGCTGTTTCTTGTCTTTTCAATTTTAGCCATTCTGGTTTGGATTTGTATTTCCTTGATGCTGAGTGATGTTGAGCATCTTTTCATGTGTCTGTTGGCCATCTGGATGTCTTCTTTGGAAAAATGTCTATTTGGGTCCACTGCCCATTTTTAATTGGGTTATTTTATTTCTTTTTTTTTTTTTTTGGTGTTGAGTTATGTAAGTTCTTTACATATTTCAGATACTAACGCTTTATTGGACGTGTCACGTGTAAATATCTTCTCGCACTCCCTCGGTTGCCTTTCCCTTCGTTGACGGCTTCCTTCAGGGTGTGAAAGCTTTTTAGTTTGATGCGGTTTGTTCAGTTTAGCTTTGTCGCCCTTGCCTCAGGAGACTGGTCAAGTCAAGATCGCTGAGACCAACATAAAGAACTTACTCCCCTAGGCGCTTTAGGGTTTCAGGTCTTACTCTCAGGTCTTTAATCCATTTTGAAATTATTTTTGTGGCTGGTGTAAGAAACTGGTCCAGTCTCATTCTTCTGCATGTGGCTTTCCTGAACACCGTTTGTTGAAGAGACTTTTCCCCACTGTATATTGTTTCCTGCTTTGCCATAGAATCCTTGACCCCGTAGCTGTGGGTTTATTTCTGGGGTCTCTGTTCTCTCCCATTGATGTGTCGGTTTTTGTGCCAGTCCCACCCTGTCTTGATGGTCACAGCTTTGTTGCTATTACTGTAGCTTTGTACACTTTGAAATCAGGGATGTTGGTACCTCCAGCTTTGCTTTTTCTTAAGATTTCTTTGACTCTTAGGGGTCTTTTGTGGTTCCAAACACATTTTAGGATTCTTTGTTCTAGTTCTGTCTGTGAAAAATGCTGTTGGTATTTTGATAGGGATTGCGTTGAATCCGTAGATGGTTTGGGGGAGTTTGGACATTTTAACTATAGTAATTCATCCAGTCTGTTAGCATGAAATATCTTTCTGTTTATGTGTGTCGTGTTCAGTTTCTTTCATCAATGTCTTATGGTTGTTAGTGTACAGATCTTTCACCGCCTCGGTTATATTTATTCCTGGGTATTGTAAATGGAATTATTTTCTTAATTTCTCTTTTTGATAACTTGTTATTGGTGTATAGAAATGCAACAGATGTCTGTATGTTAATTTTGTGTCCTGCGACCTTAGGATTCATTCATTAGATCTGATAATTTTTTGGTTGAAGTCTTCAGGGGTTTCGATGTGTAATATCATGTCATCTGCAAATAGTGACAGTTTGACTTCTTTTCCAGTTTGGATGCCTTTATTTCTTTTTCTTACATAATTGCTGTGGCTAGGGCTTCCAAAACTATGTTGAATAAAAGTGGTGAGAGTGGACATCCTGTCTTGTTTCTGGAAACGCTTTTAGCCTCGCACCATTGATGTTCACTGCGAGCTTCTCAGACATGGCTTTTATTATGTTGAGGTATGTTCCTTCTGTACCCACGTTGTTGAGAGGTTATATCATAAATGGATGGTGAGTTTTTCTACATCTATTAGGATGACCACATGATATTTATCCTTCGTATTGATTTTTTTTTTTAAAGATTTATTTGTTTTTTTGAGAGACAGTGAGTGCATGCACCACAGAGGGGAGAGGCAGAGGGAGAGAAACAGACTCCCCGCTGAATGCGGAGCCCAACACGGGGCTTGATCCCACGACCCTGAGATCATGACCTGAGCCAAAATCAAGAGTCGGTCACTCAACCTGCTGAGCCACCCAGGCGCCCCATGGCTTTTGTATTGTTAATGTGGTTTATCCCATTGACCGGCTTGCAGATGTCAAACCATCCTTGCATCTACGGAATAAATCCCACTTGAGCATGGTGAATGATTCTTTTAACGTATTGTTGAATTTGGTTTGCTATATGTTTTTGAGGATTTTGGTGTCTTTACTTATCAGGATTATTAATTCATCATTTTCATTAATTTCATCATGTGTCTTTGGTTTTGATATCAGGGTCATTTTGGCCTCATAGACTCAATTTGGAAGCATTGCTCTCTCTTCTCTTCTTTGGATTTGGGAAGGGTAGGTACTAACTCTTCTTAAAATGTTTGGGGAGAATTCACCTGTGAGGCTGTCTCATCCTGGACTTCTGTTCTTTGGGAGTTTTAAAATTACTAATTTCATTACTTGTAATGGATTACTTGTAATCAGTCTGTTCAGGTTTTCTATTTCTTCCTGATTCAGTCTGGGAATTTTGTGTGTTTCTGGGAGTTTGTCCATTTCTTCTAGGTTTTCCAGTTTGTTGGTATATAGTTGTTCATAGTAGTGTCTTCTGATCCTTTGTATTTCTGGGTATCAGTTGTAAGTGCTTTTCTGTTTTTATATATTTGCGTGCTTCCTTTTTTTCTGGACGAGTCTGGCTAGAGGTTTATTGATTTCGTTTATACTTTCAGAGAAGCAGCTGTTAGTTTCATTGATCTAATTTTTTTTAGTCTCAGTTTCATTTATATCCACTCTCATCTTTATTATTTCTTTCCTTCTACTAACTTAGGGTTTTGTTTGTTCTTTGTGTAAAGTTAGATTGTTTATTTGGGAGTTTTCGTGTTTCTTGAAGTCGGCTTGTCTTGCTCTAAACTTTCCGCTTAGAACTGCTTTTGCTGCGTCCCATAGATTTTGGACCACTGTGTTTCCAATTTTGTTTGTCTGGAGTGGGTGCAGCCTGGGGGGTTCCTGTGTGCCCTTCACTAGGGCCATCTTGGCAGGTCTGCCAGAGCGGTGTGGGTGTGGTCCTGAGGATACTGGGGTGCGCTGTGCGGAGGCTGTCTTGGAGGGACAGTTGGCACCGGACTGGGTGTGGGCCAGGGGCTCCTGGTGTGAGCGTCACTCGGTTTACCTTGGTGGATCAGCTGGCCCTGGAGCACGTGGAGGCTGGGTGTGTCCCAGGGCAAGCTGCACCAGGGCTCCAGGGCCAAATGGCTGCCTTGGTGGGATGGCTGCAGCTGGTGTGGGTTAGGGGCCTGGGTTTGCTGGGGGGTCCTAGCAGGGCTGGCAGAGTGCCTGGACCCTGCTCACATCTGCACTAAAGGTAAAGGGGGACGTAAGAAATGGTCCTGGATGGTGCCTCCAAGCCTGGAGAGAGTTTCCGCATTCCTCGCCTATTTGGCCAAGGTTGGGGTTCGGAAGTGAATTTCCTTCCCTGACAGCCTCATTGCCCTTCAAGCCGGGTTTCTCCCTGTGTCCCAGGGCAGGGAGTGTGCGCTGGGTCCCCTGGTCACCATGTCCCTGTGCTGCTCTCTGTGCAGTCCCTCTGTTCGCACGGCCCTTGGTTCTTCTCTAGGAGGCATTGTTCTGTGTGCAGGGTAGATGCGGTGTGTCTATGGAGGGGGTGAGTTCAGAGTCTCCCACGGTGCCCTCTGGGCCCCAGTGATCTCCTAACCCACAGAATTATAATTTATATTTTCATAATTTCATACCCGGCCGAGTTCCCAAAAGGATTTGAAAAGCAAGCAGAAATAGATATAGCAGGATGAAAAAAAAAAATGGCATGACCAAGAGAAACTAAAGATCTGACGAGACCGTGGAGCCCGTGGAAAGTGGGCATCCGGTGGGTTCGCCACAAAGCCCTGGGGACTGTAGCGATTTGGCCGCGAGCCTCCTGGAAGCTGCAGAGTAAGGGAAGCAATGGTTTTCAGTAGTTTCATTGTATCCACGGAATACAACACCCTGAGTTACAAGAAACAGCATGAACAGAACCAAGTACATTACTCCGGAGAGCAGAGATGTTTCTGAGACGGAATCCTGAGGGAAATGCCTCTGGGTGGGAGGATGGGGGGCTCGACCACACCGAACACCCGACACAGAGGACAGGTGAAGCATGCGGTCTCTAAGGCCCCCGGTGGCGGCCACGGGCATGGGGACAAAAATGCAGGTCCGTAGGAGGAAACTTCCAAGGGATCCAAGTAGCCACGGCATTGCCCTCGGACTACAGGGGAACGGACTCAGGCCCACAAAGGTGGCCACGACCATCCCCCCCTGCTGTGCGCTCTGAGCGGGGTCTGCCCACGACGGCTTCCCCGGGGCACCGTGGGGGCCACACTGCAGCGATTTTTTTTTTTAAAGATTTTATTTATTTATTTGACAGACAGAAAGACAGCCAGTGAGAGAGGGAACACAAGCAGGGGGAGTGGGAGAGGAAGAAGCAGGCTCCCAGTGAAGGAGCCTGACGTGGGGCTCGATCCCAGAATGCTGGGATCACGCCCTGAGCCGAAGGCAGACGCTTAACAACTCAGCCACCCAGGCGCCCCCACACTGCCGCGATTTGACAGAAACGGGCTCCCACGCTGCTGGCCTGTGAGTCCTCGTGGACTCTCTCTGCCTCTGAAGCCGAGCGTGTGTTCTCCCGGGGAAGGAGCCGTCCGTCCAGGGAGCAGGCGCTGGCCACGTGTGTAGCGTGTGGCGGGTGACCGGGCAAGACAATGCCACACTTCCTGTGGATTATAATTAAGTTAAGTTTACAAGTTTAAGCATGCGGAAGTACGTATAGCAGGATTAAGTATTTATTTATTTTTTGAAATGCATGACCAAGAGCCGCGGTTTGGGCAAGACTGCGTTTCCCTCTCGCTTGAAAATGTGGTGGCCAAGTTAAGTTGTTCTGACAGCATAAAACGCAGAGCATCCTGAAGACCATACGAGGAAAGGCGAACTTTCTCCCTGATGGTTTTCCGATCCGTTGCATGGTGAAATGCTAACCTACGGATATACTGGGTTAAATAACAGACATCTTGACAGTGAGGCTCACCCGTTTCTTTGAGACGCAGCTGCCGTGGAACCGGTAGCTCCCGACGTGGCTTGCGTGGCGTGTCCGGCAGGCAAGGCAGGTGCACGGGTGTCCGGATGTGCTGACACGGGGCCGACGCGGCCACTGGTCCTTGGGGACATGTGCCGTGTCTCCGATGGCCGGCTCTGTCCTATGCCCGGGCTCAGGTGTGGCCCCTGTCCCATGGGAGCGGCAGGTGGCAGAGCCATGTCCCCAAGCACCGTGAACTTCGGGGCCTGCGTCCTGGGCACGTGATACAGTGGTTGTAGGTTCTCACTTGGCTGCTGGGGAGGCCGGGGGGTGGGGTGGTAGACGTCCTTGGGAATCTTGGAGGTGGGGGGACCTGCTGTTCTGGGCATTCCCCCCCTGCCCCCCAGTTTCCAGTGAAGCTTTAACATAGAGTGGCCAGTGCCGCCTTCCACTGGCCACTTTGGCCATGTTGGCCACGTTCTTATTTGTTGATTTGGGTGGCAGGCCAAGGGGGGAGAGGGTCCCCAACACGGATCAACAGGACTTTCCTGCAGGGACATACTTTCTGAGCACCTCCAAGGCCGACCCCCCCTGCGTGGGACCCCCTCGGGAGACATGGTCAGATCATCCAGCCCCACGGTGGCCTCGCTGTGTGACCCTGGCCATGGAGTTGACCCCCAGTGTCCTCGTGGTGGTGTGATGTCTTGGTGAAGTCACACGGAGGTGAGCCCACAGTTCCAGGGAGCAGATACAGAGGTCAGAAGTTAGGGGTTGGCCTGGGGGGACACTTGTGGCTGAGGGAGGAGCGGGTTTGGGGTGCTGAGCTGGTTCGTCTGGGGGCAGACTGAGTGGAGGCAGGGGCTGTGGGGCTCCTTTGGGGAAGTGGCGGGAGCTGGAGGGAAGTCTGCGGTGGGGACGGACCTTTCAGGGGCTCCCTGGGGGTGGCTTATGGAAGGGTCGTGATGCCAGGAGGTGTGACAGGAGCCTGTGGGGTTGGGGCAGGTGACTCACGGAAGCAGAGTCCTGGGATGCAGAGCTGTAGACTCGAGGCCGCCGGTGCAGCACGGGGCCGGGGTCCAGGCCCGGGTTTCTGGTGGGGGCCCGGTGTGTGTGTGTGGACAGCCGCTGTCTGAGGTTCGTGGCTTCATCAGATGGCCAGGGCACACATGAGGACACAGGGACACTGGGACATGGGGTCAGCAGCCGCCAGGCCCGGTTCCTTCGAGTCCTGTCTGCTCCTGTTCTTGTCCAACTGAGCCTTAGTTTCCCCAACTGTACAACGGGGTGACTGTCACTGTACTGGTTGTGTTTACCAACACAAGATATCCCCGGGGCTACGGGAAGAGGCTTTCTGAGCGGGAACTCTGTACACCCTAGGGTGAGTGTGGTCCTTGTTTGTGTTAGGGCTTGCTTCCTTGAGAAAAGGACTTACGAAAATTCTGGAACATTCTGCAGAGCGGAAGAAATGTAGCCTTAGAACCGTCGTGCGGGATTTCACCTTTCCAGGTGTGCGCTCTTTGCTTCTCTGCCTCTGTCCACCCCCGTGCCCCCGTGCCCTCTCCCTGCTGATCGCGGAGCCAGCTTCCCCTCCCTGCACACGTGCTGTGCACCCCCTGGCACAGGCACTGGGCTCGCATGATCGCAGGATCGCACCCCAATGGTGACAGCTCTTCTCTGATGTCCCCTCCCCATGGCTGCGCTGTGTCCGGAGTTCCTCGTAGGTGTGTTAGGATCGGGGTCCTAGCACGGCCCCAGCGCACCGTCCATCCACTGGCAGCTCTCTCCTCTGTGGCTGAGGATGCTGGGCGGAGGGTGGAGGGCCTGGGAAGGGGACACGGGGGCAGAGATGGCCTGGGTGGGAGCAGCCTCCCAGCCCCGGTGCCCTGATGCTGGGGCAGTCAGGTGTCAGGCTCTTGATGCTGATGGAAGCCTCGGCAAGGAGAGTGGGTTGGTGGTCCTGGCTTGCTGGGTCGTGGTGGTTATTACCGCGAGAAGGGCAGCTCCCTGTCTCTGCCTCGGGGTCTGCATTCTTGGTGCACAGCCCTGGGATCTGAGTCACCGCTCTGCCAGGAAGTCCTTGGAGCTCACCGGTGGCCCGCGTCATCATGCTGCTTCTGCTGTCCTGGGGGACCTCTGCTCCCGTTACTAAAATCTGAGCATGTGTCCCTGGTGTCGCGTATTTACGGAAGGATGCGCTCCCTGTGGAAGCGAAGTGAGAGCCTCTGTGCGTGGAATTGGGCATTTGCTTCTTGGGGGTTCCTCAAGTGCCCATGGGGGAAGTTTGGGCTCTGGTGGGTTTCTGATCCTTTCCCCAAGCTCTGGTCCATGGATGGGCTCCTGAGTTTCCTGCAAAGCCCCCTCCCGCCCCCTGGCTTGGACATAACTTCCAACCCTGTGAGGAGGTTCCAGAACTGGCTTTTCCTGCTGGGTGTGTGCAGGGGGACGGAGAGGTCAGGGCCAGGAGAGAGGCCACCTCCCTGTCCTTTCTCTGTGCTGAGCGGCGTTGGTTGGGGTGGTTCATCCCGACTTCTGCAGGGAGGAAACAAGAGCCCTTGAAACTTGCAAGCAGGTGAAGCAGAGGTGGCAGGAGCCCCGCCTCCGGAGGAGGCAGGATGAAAGCCTGGCGCCCTTTCCCGGGCCCACACCGCGCCTCATCGCAGGGGAGGGGTGCTCGGTCGGTCTGAGCTTTCAAGTTGGGGCTGACAGACGTTTCTGGGGAAGCTTGGGGCACCCAGAGTCGGGGAGTGCCTGGGGCTGAGGGCGTGGATCCTCTGCGGGGAGCGTGCAGTCAGCCTGAAAGGAGCCCAGGCGGGGAGCTTTGCTTTTTGCTGCAGGCTATGAAAAGCAGAGGAAAACAGCGGGAGGGAGCTGAGACCACGCTCCTGGCGGGGATTGTGGGGAGCTGGCCCAGCGCCGCTTTGATCCTGGGTGCCCTGGGCCTGCTGTAGCTTGTAGCACATTCCCGTCCCCCTTTCATGTCAGGAACTCGCTCTGAGGATGCAGGCACTTCTCCCATCTTGTCTGTAGGAAGCACTCCCCCGCTCCGCAGGGGAGGACTCGCCTGGGGCCGTGTCCATGCGGGTGGAAGTGGGCCAGAGGCAGACAGACAGACAGACAGAAGAGATGTCCTGAGGGCCTGGCCAGCTCACCGTCCACCTCCTCCCCAGACCTTCGGAAAAATAGGGTGCCCTTCCTGTTTGTTGGCATTCTCTGGAAAATTCCATGCTGCAGGCTTCTGAGCGCTAGATGCCATCCCTCGGTTCATGCTCCACAGCCTCGCGGGTGGAAGCAGTCTTTGTGGGAGGCTTTGCCCAAGGATTTCGTGGCATCCCTGCCAGCTCCTACTGAAAGCTAGCAGCCGGCCCAGTTGTGACGGTTCAAAGACAGGAGGATTCTGTACATGTCCAGATGCCCTTAACCCGCCCAGTTGCTGGTGGGTGCTTGCAGAAAGGAAGCGGGATGAGAATAAGGTGGCATTTTTGGTCCTCAAACATTGTGGATATTCATTTCCCATTTTTGAAAGATGAAAAGATGGAAGACTTGGGCGGGGTGGAGGATTGGGTTAAAAAGCCCGCGTATGGGTGAAAAGGTCACTTTGTGAGCTCAGAGCAAGCAGGAGTGAGGGGTGGTCAAGGCAACGAAGGTCCCTGCTTGCGGAGGGCCCTGTGGGGCGGGGTGGCCATCCCGCATTCCTCTTTCACTGTTAGGAAGAAGCCCTGGAGAGCGGACAGCCTGCCCCTCTCTTGAATAAGGGGCTTGAAACTTTCCCAGACACATCGGAGCCTATGGTTGGCTCCAGACCTTTCCATTGAGGATGTTCACAGGAGGCTCGGGGCCTCTGGATCAGGGGTCCATCACAGCTGTCCGTCCCCTGCCCACTCACCCCACCGAGCATCCCCGTGACGACTCCGGATGCTCCGGGATGGGCCGTGAGCAGGACATGGCCTCGGACGGGCCAGGGGAGGTGCTTTCCGAGGGTCATGGCTGCCAATGTCCAGGACGCGGCNNNGAGAACCGCCAGGGGACCCCCTCAGGGCCACCAGCTTCCGTTTCACGAAATAAAAAGAAATTCTAAAACCTCACATTTTGATTTAAAATCTTCTCCAGGATCTC
Source organism: Ursus maritimus (assembly GCF_017311325.1). Taxonomy (NCBI): domain Eukaryota; kingdom Metazoa; phylum Chordata; class Mammalia; order Carnivora; family Ursidae; genus Ursus; species Ursus maritimus. The sequence continues at coordinate 95,882,805 of NW_024425563.1, read as the reverse complement.
CCGCAGAGCCACTGGCTAGTGGCCCATCTGTGGGGTTTATTTTATAGGAGAGGGTCCCGGGGCTCAGGAAGATCAGTGCACATGCTTTGCACACATAGCACTGCCCGACTGCCTCCCGCTTTGTACGTGCAAGTGTGTGCCTGTATTTGTACGTGCGGGTGTCGCGCCTACCTGTATGTGCGCGTGCCCGCAGACATGCACACGCAATGCTGTGTATATACGTGCACACGCATGTGTGCATGCGGCTACGCGTGTCCCCTGGCACGAGTGCATGCAGCTGTGTGTAGACACGCGGGTGTCCCCTTGCACGTGTGCGTGGGTCCGTGTGCACGCGTCTGCGTGGCGTGGATCTCTGGAATGGAGGCTGAGAGAGCTGGGGTTTTTGTGGCCGCTCTTTGTGTTTTCCCAGGCAAGCTGTTTCTCACGCTCGCTGCCCTGCAGACTGCTTCCCTGTAGACTGCTTCCGGGCTTGGCAAGATTCACGTGAATGCATCCTTAAGTAGTTCTTTTATTTGTCAAATCCCTGCTATTTTGTTAGAATCTATCTTACAGCCAAAACAGCCTCAGGGGACCACTACTAAAAAAAGAAATGAATTAGGTGTGTCCGAAAAATGTGCCGCTTGGATGGGGTGCTTGCAAACAGATGGGCGTGCTGCTCCTTTGCGAGGTCTGTGCCAGTGTCCCCTGTCCTAGGTTACGCCGGCCGGGCCACCGTGCCAGAGAGAGCGGGGGAGAGAGAGGAAGGAACACTGTGCCCAGCAGAAGGGCTGCTCCTTCCCTGACTAGGATACATTGTTGACTCTGCTCAGTTGCTCGCGTAGCAGTTTGTGTTTTCTCCCCTAATGTGCCCCAGCAGAAAGCATTCTTTGTTACTCTGTCCTCTGGGCCACAGGAGGACATAATATTTCCATTTATGGATTTGCTCACCGCTGGTTCTTCCTTGTCTGTGGGATGCGCCCCTGTGCTGGGTGCTGGGAACGCAGTGTCGCCCTGTTCCTGGTGAGTGGACTTCAGGTCCCGCCCGCTGTCGATGAAGACAGCGTGGTCACCCCTTCGTGCCTGGTGCTTCTGCCTTCAGACCCCTCCTTAATCGGGCTGGCAGGGTGGGTGTAGGGCTGGGAACATGGATGTTTTTTGTGGTTCTCGATACAGATGGACAGAGGGTGGAATCACTTTCTGTGTGTGATCCCAGCTAAGTGCTGGCTGTCACAGGGGGTGTCCTGGCTGTGGTTCTCGACACTGATGGCCTGGGGGTGTCCCTGCCCCGGCAGCTATGCCAGAGCCTGGGCCCCATCACTCCCCCATGCTAATGACACCCCGAGGTGCCACCTGCCCACCGCCAGGCTTTGAACACTCCCCTGATCTCACAAGTGCCGTGTGAACACCGCAGTGGGACAGAACCATCCTGTCCTCTTCCGCTCCCCGGACACCCGTCCCCACCTGGAGCTAGCCACGAGCCACAGTGTCCCTGGCCAGTGGCACCCTACAGCAGCCACCTCTCCATCCCCTGTCTGTTTGTCACAAGGCAGCCAAAGGAACCTTTTTAAACATTTCAAGCCACATCACAGTGCTCCTTTGCTCACACCCTTCCAAGTGGTTCCATTTCCATCTGGGTCTCAGGCCAGGTCTGAGTGAGCTCTGCTGGGCATTTGGGGGTGAAGTGTCCCCCCACCCCCGCAGTGGAACGGAGACTGAGACACAGGGTGGGTGCACTGCCAGGAGGAGGCAGACACAGTGACTGGGCTGTGGCCTTAGCGTGAGGTGCTGCACAGGTCGACTGCCCATCCCATGTACAATGACCCCAGGGTAGGATGTTGATACCAATAAGGACCCGAAGGTAAACGGGGTGGGATAAGGGGGAACGAGTACGGGCAGAGGAGGTGGGCTGTTTTCCATAGGGTATCAGGCCTCTCTGAGGGGGTGGTGATTTGGAAGACATTTGAAAGTTTTAGGCGCGGGAATAGCACGTGCAAATGTCCTGGGGCAGCAACTAGCCCAGCAGGTTAGAGAAGAGCAGGAAGGCGAACAGGTCCGAGTGGGCAGGGGCTGGCTCAAGGGGTCTGTGGGCCTTGGATCAGAAGTTTGGGGTTTTTTTGTTAAAGGCATCCTTGCAGAAGCTGGGGACAGCCAGAGTGTCATCATGGCCTGATCCCTGGTTAGGGTGGCGCATCTGGCTGGCCTGCAGATGCCGAGACCCTCCGCTTGCTGGTGCAATGGAGCAGGGTGGTGGGACTGGAGACCAGGGCCAGGCTCTTTTGGTGTTTGTTTTGTAGGGCATGCTGATGGGTTGGCTGTGTGATAGCTGTGGAGGGAGGGCGTGGGGAGGAGCATGTCTGGGGAGAACATCTGGAGTTCTGACCCGGAGGGCTGAGGTTAGTGATGCCTTGGGGACAGCCCGGTGGAGGTGAGGTGAGGTGAGGTGAGGAGTACCTGGAGCTCAGCAGTTCAGGAAGAAGGGCTGTAGGGGACAGGGGAGGCTTCAGTCCATGGTAGGCTGGGCTGGAAGCAACAGCTGGGCAGGGGAGCGTGCAGAGGAGGGTCCAAGACACTCAGCTGTGCCCAGGGGGCAAGGACCCTTAAAGGGGAATGATGGCTGGTCTGGCAAGAGGGGAGGTGCCCAGGACACGGGCTCATGGAACCCAGGGGAGGAAAGAGAAGTCCAGTGCGGCTGGGAACTAGGATAGATGGGAGCAGAGTCCCCTGTGGGTCTGACCAGTGTGGCTGGTTGGGGATGGCGGGCAGTTTCAGTGGGCAGTGGCTGGGGGTCCTGGAGTGAACGGGATGGTGGGTAGTGGGCACTAATGGTAGCCAGTCCTTGAAGAAGCTCCCCTATAAGGGGGTGGGAAGTGGGCCAGCAACAGGGAGGGGTGTTGCAGGGCCGAGGGGCGTTGTCTTTAAAGACAGGGTGTGTATCTGCTGGGGAAGGTAGTGTAAGGAGGGAGAAGCTGGCGAAGCTCAACAGGGGGAGAGCGAGAGCCGGGTCCGTGGGGGGGGGGGCCCTGCCGTGCATCTTGGGTTGTAGCTGATGTGGGTGTCCGTGAGCTGGGTGGCCTGCAGTGGGTTTGCCGAGAGCCCTGAGCTCCTGTGTGCCCAGAGCAGAGCGGGTGCCAACCGTGGAGGGTGGTGGGTGTCAGACTAATGAATGAATGAATGAATGCACCACCCTTGTGGGGAGGTTTCCTGGAAGCCACACTGAGCACTCCTTGTGGGGGGGTGGGACCTTGGCTTGTACCCCTGCACTTCCCCCTCCTGACCTGGAGCATAGCAGGTGTGCAGTGTGGACCAGGCCAGCTGGTTGAAGGACAGGTGTTCCTGTGTCCCTGTGCTGATGCGGAGGAAACCCTGGGAGTGGGAGGGCAGCCCCTGAGCCTGCAGTTAGGGGTGTCCTCCCGGCCTGTGTGTACTCCCTCCCCCATGGTGAGAGATTTCAGTGAAAGCGTGCTGCCCATCCACGACCCGGATCCTCGGTCCTCCCTCTGAAGGTTGCTGCCCCAAATGGCTCCTGATCCCCAGCCCGGCCAGCCTCCTTCTGAGCCCCTGGAGGTGGCCTCCCTTCTTCCCGCTGCCATCCATGCAGGTCCCTGCTGGCCTGTTTCACCAGAGGTCTGCTGCCCCTGTCTCTCAGCTCTGCCCCCCCACCCCTTGTTGCAAGCCTCTGAGTCTCACCCTGAGCCTGGCACCCGGCGCCACTGGGCCCACCTCCCTTTGGGGTGCTGTCTTCCCTCTGTCCCTCCCACATAGTAAACTGGGATTTGAATGATGGGTGGGGGGATGGGGACTGTGAATCACTGTCACTCAGCTAATCAGAAATCAAAGGGCAGCAGATACGAGGCCACAGGCTGCAAGCGCCAGCCCGGGTGTGACCTCAGGGTGTGGCCTCCGGTGACCGCCGCCTTCAAACCTGGCGTCTGTCTGTATTGACTCACAGCCCCCTCCCCCGTTCTGCCAGTAATGTGTGCTCCGCACTGGGTGCCCCAGGTGCTCACAGTGAGGGAAGGCGCGCGGTCCTGGCCCATGTGGGGCAGGGGGACACGCGGGGACACCAGCCGCGGGGACACCAGCCACGGGCCCTGTGAGCAGTACGGCTTCTGTCTGACGGGCATGGACAGTGACGCTGCAGGAGAAGCCCCGTGCTGACCTGCGATAACCCATCTGGAAGGAGGGTGAAGAGGATGGTGGATCTGGCACAACAACATACTCTCTAACTTCTGAATTTGTGCTTTTGTAAGCTCAAACCCAGAATGTCTATGGCCTCTTTCCTTTTTAGTTTAAAAATTTTTTTTCTGAGTGGTGGGGTGGGGGGAGGCGAAGAGGCAGAGGGAGAGAGACTCTTCAAGCTGACTCCATGCTCAGTGTGGAACCTGACACAGGAATCAACTCATGACCCTGAGATCATGACCTGAGCCAACTGACTGAGCCAGCCAGACCCCCAGCCTCTTTCCTTTTTTTTTTTTTTTTTTTAAGATTTTACTTATTTATTTGACAGAGATAGAGACAGCCCGCGAGAGAGGGAACACAAGCAGGGGGAGTGGGAGAGGAAGAAGCAGGCTCATAGCGGAGGAGCCTGATGTGGGGCTCGATCCCACAACGCCGGGATCACGCCCTGAGCCGAAGGCAGACGCTCAACCGCTGTGCCACCCAGGCGCTCCCAGCCTCTTTCCTTTTTAATGTTTTTCTTCAACCTTCCTTCATCTGGGTCTTTCAGGTCATCACAGGGGCAGGTAGATAAAGCCATTCCTGGTAATTTCTACATGGTCTCCCCTTCTCCATGTCCCTTTGCCTGTAGGTTTTTTCTCCCCAACTGATCTGGTTAAAAACTCCTCTGAACTTTATTTTTGGTTTTCTCCAATTGGGGTGTAATCGACATATAACATTATATTAGTTTCAGGTGTGCAACATAGTGGTTCGCTGTTTGTATATATTGCAGAACCATCACCTCCATGAATCTTGTTAATGTGTGTCAGCACCTGCCGGAAGTCACCGCCCCGCACCCACCCATCCCTTCTCGCTGCAGTCATTTCAAGTTCTTTTGCTGCATGTAGTTGTGACATTTCACTTTTGTTTCCAGGGCATAACGGGCTCATGCTTGTGGCATTAAATTAAATGATTTCATTAAAATGCTTTGTGGCGCTTTTCTAAAGGGTTGCTCCCAGATCGTTAAGAACCAAGCCTGAAATCCGTCTGACTGTGATTATGTTTAGACTAAATGCGTTCTAGAGAGTATGTGACAAAGCACTTGAACCAGCATCTTGGCATTTCAGAATTTCTTTATTGAACTTAGCTGTAAAATGAGAAAGTGTTGGTTGGTTTTAAAGATTTTTTTTTAATTGATTTATTTGAGAGAGAGAGAGAGAGAAAGACAATACAAGTGCGGGGATGGGGAGAGGCAGAGGGAGAGGGAGAAGCAGGCTCTCCAGTGAGCAGGGAGCCCGATGCAGGACTCGATCATGACCTGAGCCGAAGGCAGACGCCTAACCAACCGAGCCACCCAGGCGTCCCTGGTTGGTTTTAGAATCTGATGACTCCAGAATGCAAATGAATTTACTTTATGAGTGTTATGACTCCGGTACAAAGTGTTCATTTGAAAATAAAGGAACTTTTTTTAAATGATAAAATTTAGAAGCTTTATTAACGAGAAGATTTTAAAATTAAAGCACGACCCGATTGACCATTTTTTCTGGAAGCTGGAGAACAGATAGCAGTCCCCCAGCAGACCCACTGCCTGGCCCCCGTGGGCTGGCTGGTGCTGGCTGATGCTCATGGGCCGGAGCTAGCAGCAGTGGGCTGGAGAGCTGTCCCCAGGGAGGCTCAGTCCAGCGCCGGAACAGCGAGGCCTGGGTCCCCACGTGAATGCCCAAGGCCTTCGAGGCTCCGCGTCCCTGGACTGGTGGCTCAGGTGGGAGGCTGAGCAGTGACCATGGGGCCTCAGCGCCAGGGCTGTGAGACCAGATCCAAAGCACCTGCTTCCTGGTTTGTTCTGAGGGTTTGTGGCTGTCCACGTGCACCTGTCTGGGGCATCATGGGCGCTCGGCTGTGTTCAGGCTGTATCAGCAGGGGGGCAGAGAGTGGCACGAGCCAGCGCGGGCACCCTCTTTACCATCCTGTGGCTCCGTCTCTGCTTCTGTGCATCTGGTGGACCCAGCAGTGTCTGGGGTGCTCAGGGGTCGTGGCCTTTACTCTTCGCCTGGACTGGCTCGGGGTCCCTGGGGTGTGATGTTGGCTGCCCTGCCCAGGTGCCCCGCTCTGTGTTCTGGTCTCCCTTCCCCGTCCTGACTCAGCTGGGTGCCATGTGGGTGGTCCCCACGTCCTGGGGAGCCTGAGGCATGGGGTCCTGCCAGGTGTGTGGCCGAGGGCTGCGCTGGTCTGCTGGGCATGCGGGCGTTCCATTCCTGCTCTGTGGGCGTCGACAGAGCAATGAAAGATATTTCCTGGAAATGTGCGTTTCATATGCTGGGAACTTCCCGGGGCTAGATTTGGGTGATATACGGAATTACCTGCAGGCCAGAGCGTCACAAGAACCCAGGGACCAGAGTACCTATTGGTAAGAAGGACGGGCTGCCTTCTGTGGAAATTCAAACCACAGGATTTAATTGTCAGCTCCCTTTGTGAATAGACTTTGATGGGGCCTCGTGCATTCCCAGCTTCTCAGTGAGGGAGATTGGGAAGACTCACTGAGTTTGAGGGTGAGCCCGTACCGGGGAAGGGGGTTGCCCCAAAGTCCGTTTCCCCAGAGCAAGGGGGGGCACCCAGCCCTGCCCACCTCAGCACCTGCCCCAACACCTGCTCAGGAATAAAAATACTCACTCACAGTGACAACAATAAACACAAGCCACTTTTGCTTTTTAAAAACCTTAGGAATAAGTAGGGGCGCCTGGGTGGCTCAGCCAGTTAAGTGTCTGACCCTTGAGCTCAGCTCTGGTTTTGATCTCAGGGTCGTGAGTTCAAGCCCTGCTTTGGACTCCATGCCCAACTTAAAAAAACAAAACCAAAAAGCTTTGGGAATAAGTAGTTAAAATGTGTTGATACTGATGAAAACAGCCCAGCTTCCTCAGAAAGTGTGACATTATCTTTCCATTGTTTATTAAGGGCCTCCCATCTTAGTTTGGAGGGACCCCTCTCCGCAGGGGAGGAAGGTACATTTAGTGGCCGTGGTGGGCATGGTACCAAAGCCCCTGCGTGCATTACCTGGAGTCAACCTTGCCAGGACTTTTGGGGGTTGGTGGTGATTTTGCCATCCCGATTGGCAGGTGACAAAACTGGCCCAGAGTGGTTACTAATGGACCTGTAGACACACAGCAAATAGCAGAGTGGGTCCAGGGCACATCGTGGCACTGTGTCTTCTGTTTCTATACGGCTTGTCCTGGTCCAGCCTCCTGGGGGTGATGCTCCAGGCCATGGGGTGTCGGGGGGCGGGAGCAGGGTGTGTGCTCCTTTGCCAAGTCTCATTGTCCAGTGCTTCCTAACCCAGCTGCAGGTCTGAGGTCGAGGGGGGCATTTGGAAGAAATCTGACGTCCGGGGGTCCCTCAGAGGTGTTGAGCTGAGAACTACATGTTTCCAGGTGGATCAGGTTGTTGTGGGCCAAGTCCCTATCTGGAGTTCTGGATGTGGCTCAGTCACGACCCTGATTGCCCCATGCCAGGAACACTGGGGCAGAAGGAAGGGGCGTGAAAGGATGGAGGGTCATTCGAGGGTTTTCCAGATGAGGCTTGGTGACCCTGAGGGTGCTCTTTCAGCCTGGCCCGCACCGTTCATCCTCATCACCATGGGAGCCAGCCCCCCGACCCGGCCGACCAGGGGAGTCGTGGGGGGGGGCCCTGAGAACCGGGGCGCAGCTGGACAGTGTGCTCTTGGAGAAGGGCAGAGGGCGTGGGTCCCCTGTCCTAACTTCCCAGAGCCTCCACTTGTCTCCAAGAAACGGAGACAGCGACCCCCAGAACGAGCATTTCTGGGGGATGGAGAGCTCCCAGCCCGCTGCTGGCGTTTTGAGGCCCGTCACCAGGCTTGGGCGAAGGTCTAGATTTTCTTCTGTGTGAAATAAAACTTCCTCTGAAGTACATCAGTTTGAAATCACTGGGGGAGAGTCGAGAAGGCCGGGTGCGTCCAACAGTCCTGCCGTGTCTGGAAGGAAGCGAAGGTTCCCCCCTCTCCTCCGGGGGCTCCCAGCTGAGAGCAGAGTGCATCCTGCATTTGTGGGTTCGGCAGCTTTGCACGAACTAGCTCATTCTGGGGGGTTCCTTGTAGTTGGAGGCAGGTGATGATGCAGAGACGCTGGTGGGGACGGGAGGCAAAGCCCCCAGTCCCCCAGCCGCGTCTCCCCGTGCTCCACAAAGGCCGCTAGCTCGCCTCCTGCCCTGCGCCCAGCTTCACCAGGACAGGAGTGGGGCGGCTGCTGGCTTGTCCGTGCAGACACTGAGCAGGGACCAGAGGCCAGGACCCTCGGGCTCAGGCTGCTGGGCTCCTTGCCCCCAGGTTGGCTCTGGGTGTGAGGGACAGAAAGGCTGCCCGAGGGCCCCCCAGAGCCACAGGTCCCCTCCGCTGGACCATCTCAACGCAGAGGAAGAGAAACTGGGTGTCTGTTTCCTGGTGTGATAGTTACCATTCCAAGGAGGAACGGGAGGGGGAGACCCTGCGTGCTTGGGTGGGGGTCTGCTCTCACCTGGTGAAGGATGCGTCCTATGCCAGTTGGGGCTGGAGGCGAGTAAGATATGCCCAGTGGGGTTTGCTTCCTCCTTTTGGGTTTTCTTCTGAGGCCGTCCTATCCACTTGGCAGGAGCCTGTGGTGTGCGGGGTTCTGTGAGGGCTCTCCCGTCCCCAGTGGCCATCCTCCCTGCCCTTATGCTCAGGGGCTGCCCCCCTGTCTCCCCACCTCGGGCAGGTGAAGCAGCCAAGACCCCTCCTCTGCCTCCCACAGCCCCTCCTGTTGTCCCGTCCTGTCCCCACTGCTGCCCCCCTTGTGGAGACAGGAGGATATGGGGGGGGGGTCAGACTAGGCAGGGCAGGATGTGCCTGCTGGGTGGGGGTTGGGGAGTGGGGGGGTCCAGCAGCTAACCCTTCCTTTGGTCCAGTTCTTCTGTGAAGCATTTGCAGCCTTTGAGCGGGAAGGGGAAGAAGCACCCCTCCACACATCCGAGCTTGCTTCTGTCGAGAAGGCGCTTTTTTTGGATGTTTCAAAGGTGGGCAAGGACGCGCATGACAGGGGAGAGTGCATGGGGAAATGAAAACAAATGCCCGTTTTCTCAGCATCGGAGAGAAACTTTGTGCTAAGGATGCCAGAGATCAGCATCTTGTTTGTTTCTTTTTTTAAAGATTTTATTTATTTGGCAGAGAGAGACAGCAGCGAGAGAGGGAGCACAAGCAGGGGAAGCTGGAGAGTTTGAGAAGCAGGGAGCCTGACGCGGGGCTCGATCTCAGGACCCTGGGATCATGACCTGAGTTGAAGGCAGATGTCTAACCACTGAGCCACCCAGGTGCCCCAGCATCTTGTTTCTTAGAAAGGCCACCAGATGTGAGCAGGCTGTGAGCTCGGGCAGGGACTCAGCGGCCTACAGGGACATTTCAGTTCCACGGGCTGCACTGCATGACCCCCGAGAGGCCAGGGGACCCCTGAGTTCCTCACAGGTTTCCTGAGTACCTGCTGTGACTTTCGAGAACAGGGGATGTGAAGGGCAGAGTGTGGAGAGGAATCCCAGACAGTCCTGGGTCCCCCCTGAGTAGCTCTTCGAGGGTCAGGGGTCTAAACATGCAGCACCTTTGATCTGACCCTGTCCCCAAGAATGTCCTGGGGGGTCATGCACCTCTGCTTCTGGGGGATGCTGCAAGCCAGCCGTCTGGCTCTCCAGTGCTCTGGGTCCCCATGCATCCCTGGATGCCCCGGGACTCAGTTTCCCCTCTGTCCAGTGGCCCATCTCCTCCTCCCGGCATTGTCTGGGGACAGGCTCTGTCACTGTCAGTGAGAGGGACATTCAGGGCTCTCTTGGTGTTGCCGAGTTAGGAAATACTGAAGTGGCTGGTGCCCTGTGGGGCCCACTGGGTCCTGCCCCCTCCAGCGGCAGGATGGAGCTGGGTGAGCAGGGAGGGGAGGAGGAGGAAGGTCTTGAGAGCCAGGATTTGCCCCAGGTCTGTGCTTGAGAAAGGCCCAGGTGCGACACCGGACCTCAGAGATGGCCCTTGGGCCTCTGATGCCCAGTGTGGCCAGCGTCCCTGCCTTGACACCAGTGGGGAAGGCTGTGCACGGAGGTCTCTGAGGATGAGAGCTGCCAGCAGCTCAAGGGTCTCCAAGCCCTGAAACTGGAGAGCCTTTTCCATCACCAGAGGCCAAGTGCTTTGGGTGCCTCAGGTGGCTCTTGGAAGCTCTCTGGCACTCAGTGTCATGGAGTCATGGACCAGCTGTGGACCGGCCGTGGACCAGTGGCTGGAACAGCGGTGTGTGTGCTGGGGGTGGTGGTGAAGACGGGCGCTGTGTGCCTGCAGCGCTTGGTGACCCTACCGCAGATGCCACAGCTGGAACCAGCGTGTACCCGGTGCCTGTGGATCACGGATTTTGGGCCCGGTCACTCCGACCCTGTGACGAAGTTGCATGACCAGCCTTCTCTGTTTCTTTTACTGGGAAATCAGATTGTAAATCACGTGCTGGGCACTGGGTGTGACCATTGCTAATGGGGGCTGCTGCTTCCTGCCCTCGCTGTGGGCACAGCTGGGGTGTGGGGGTGATATGTGCATGTACGTGGACGTGAGCACGCGCACGCGCGGTGTGTGTCCATGCACACTGACATCAGTTTTCGTTTCTGTGTCTGTGTCTCCGTGGAAACCATGGGCCATACCAGCATTCGATTCAGGCCCGCAGCACCGCATGTCCTGAAACTTTCCCCGTCTGTATTTGTGAGGGATCTTTCTGGACCAGTGAGTAAGCGTGTGAGTGCGTGGATGTGTGGGGAGCAGCCTCGTGTCAGAACCCTGGGGTCTGAGCAGGCCTGTCCTCCCCCAGTGAGCCCCGAATCCTGTGTCGGCGTGGGCCTTGTCACGGCCTCCTGTCCCCACTTTGGTCTGGGCTTCCAGCCCCAGGTGGGTGACGCGGCCCGAGGCCCAGCACTGGAGCTTGCCCTCAAGGACTGGCCCACGGAACCCCTCAAGTCCGTCCTCTGCAGGGCGAACCTCGCTTCTTTCCTGGGGTCTCATGCAGCCAGAAGCCCGTGGTAGGCGGCTGTGGCCTTATGAGGGGCAGGCCGGGCTGTGGGTGAGAGGCCGGTGAGGTGGGGCCGTCTGCGCCCAGAGGACAGGACCACCCCGGCTTCTGGGTTCCCCAGGGATCCCCACACTGAGCTGCCCCCAGACCCTTGTGCTACAGCCTGCTTCCGAGGGGGGCAGAGGGGAAGCTGAGACAGACTGAGTAACCAGCATTGACGTCATGGAAATGCAGCAAAGTGGATTTCTTTCATTCCTGCCCAGCATTTATTGTCCCTGCTTGGTCTGCACGCGGAAAACCCGAGACAAAGGTTAGATCTTGCGGACGATGCACAGAGAGCCACGCTTCAGAGTCGGGCCAGGGATGGAGGTGGGCTTGGCTGCAGGCTGGTGAGCAGTTGGGGAGGCTGGGCCGGAGAGGGGTCCTGGGCTGAGTCCAGGAAGGCAGCAGTTTTCAGCCCCAAAGGAGAATCGGAAAACTTCGAGAAGGCCTGAGTGAAGTCCCAGCACTCACCAGGGCACAGAACCCAGGAGCCTGGGGTGCACGGGGGCTGGGGGATGCTGCAGGAAGGCTTGGGGAGGAGTGGAGGGAGAAGTGGCCAGCCGGCAAAGTGGGGGGTTCCGGCAGGGCTCCCAGTTTGGCGTTTGCGGAAGTTCACTCGGGCTGTTCTGGACTTTGACCCAAAGACCCTGTCTGGGATGCCAGTCTCTACTGGATGCTGGTTCTCATCTGCAACAGGTGGGCCACATGCATCTGATCCATGAGGAGTGAGAAAGTGTGGCAATTTCCTGAATGAGGTGCCTTTTAAACAAGAGGAGATTTGGGGTGTCCCTATGAAAACAAGCATCTGTCTCACAATCTGCAGGCGGGGCCCCCACAGAATATGGAGCCCAGCCTTGATGTCAGGGAGCTTTACCGTGTTGGGAGGGGGGCTCCTTTTTGCTGGGATTCATGTCCCTTCTACTGGGTCCATGGGCAAGGCTGGTGGTAGATTCAGCTGATTTCTGGAAAAGCGTTTGCACTGTGCGCCCCCAGATAGCAGAATGACATGCTTCTAGCTCAGCTTGTAGACATGGCTCTGCGCCCCATCTTGTGTTTGATGTCGGGTAATCCGAAACACGTTGGACACAGATGGCATCTCGGGTCCTGTGTCACTTCTGGGGGCAGAGGGATGTGTAGCAGAAACAGGACTGAGCAGTGTTTGCAAAACTAAGGAGTCTGAATCTGCCCTGGAAAAATGAGTAGCGATGAATGAATCTCGAAAATGAATGAATGGAGAGAAAGATGACTAGTGACCTAAGTTGAGGGGTGGGAGCCATGAGAATAAACGGGTGTCTGCACCCAAACGGCGTGATGCTGGGTTGGTTAGTTTGTTTTTTTGTGGCTGAAAGTCCAAGAGCCTTGCTGTTCCCCTGCAGAAACGGGAAGATGGATGTTCCGTGCCAGAACCCGAGAGGTTAATTCTGGCCTTGAATCTACCACTGGAATTCGCACATGTGTTAGCCATAAAGACCTTGCTCTAGCCCACCCCGGGTGCTTCCAAAGCTAAGACATTGGAGTTGCTCACGGAATCAAAGATGGGAAGTCAGTGTTGGCCCAACCCAGGTCTGAGCACAGAGCAGGCCGGCTCACTAGGGGCCGGAGGCTGAGGGTACTAGGCCAGCAGCCTGAGGCCAGAAGGCTCCCTAGCCCTTCTGCTCCCTCCTCTTTGTGGCCAAACATGATCAAGGCAGCCTTTCCTTCCTCCCAGGAGCTGCCAGAGCTGAGATCACCGCTCCACAATGGCAGCCGTGTCCCCTCAGTCCAGCGGGGGTCCAACGGGCTTAAGAAAAGAGCTCTTCTGCCGAGGATCCTGCCCTCCCCCGGCTCTGGGCTGTCCTTCGGGGCAAGTGACCCTTCCACTTTCTGGGTGTCTGGCTTCCTTTTCATGTGACACTCTGCCCGCACCCACCTGGTCACCTTCAGCTCCCACGCTCCAGGTTTTAAATTTCCTTCCAAGATTACAGAGCCAGAGAGGAAAACAGAACATGTTTTTCCAGCAGCTGGCTGGCCCTGAGGATGGTGAGGAGGAGAAGAGAGCGGGGATCCCAGCTCCCCTAACTGTGGAAGGAGCCTAATCCTGAGCTTTGAGCCTGCTGACCCCCAGCTGGTCCTCCTGTCTCTAGCAAGGAGGGCTCCCTGGTTTCCTTGGTTGCCGAGGCGCATTGGAAAGCAAGCCCTTCTGCACTGGGATTTTCCTTCTTCGCACTCTCAACCCACGGTGTGCCAGCCATGTACATTACCAGTGATGCTGACCATTACAGAGGCAGGTTGACTGGACCAGTCAAGATTTTAAAATCCTGAAAGCTTGAGCCCACAGGTCTTTAAGCCCCTGGGTTGGCATTCTTGGAGAGGTCTGAAACTCTAGTCAAGCTGACCCCTGCCTAAGGCGTGGGTAATTAAGTCGGGTGGCAGCGGAAGGCTTGCCCCCCCAGCCCTGCCCTGGGAGGCGTTTCTTCTCCGCTTTGCCTGTGTTTGGCTGAGAAGGCTTTTTGCCTCCTCTGTGGAGCTGCGGTCTGGGGCGGGGGAGGGAGGGCTAATTCGTGTCAGATGGAGGGGCGCCCGGGGACCGTGCGCTCGCTCGCCTGGCTTTTGTTCCCGGCATCTGACTTCTGACTGTACAGTGGACTTGGAGGTGCCGGCTGTGTCCTTTCGGGTCTCCGGGGTCGAACTTTGCCTGGGACTTCCAGGCGCAGGGGCCCAGCAGGCATCCCAGCCCGCCCCGCCACGGGAGAGGGATCAGTGCCCGCCGCGACCGGTCCTCGCCTGGCCAGGGCCAAGCTCTCCGCGAGCGCCTGGGCGGCCATGCGGCTGCGCGCCCTGACCGCGGGGCCGCCTGGAGGGTGCGCGCGCGGGGCCCGGGCTCGCCGGCACCGGCGCCAGGTGAGTGGGTGCGGGGGCGCAGGCCTCTCGGAGCCTGGGCGCCGGACTTGAAGAGGGGGCGCGGGGCTCAAAGAGGAGAGCGGGGACGGCCCGGAGCTGGGGAGCAGGGCGCTCGGAGGTGGGGAGCGGGGGGCGCGCGGTCTCTCGGAGCGGAGCGCTTTCGGGCCAATGCACGCGCGCGCGAGTGTGTCCGTGTGCCCACGTGTGTCCGTGCACCCTTGTCTGCGCGTGCTCGTGCGTCCTTGTCAGTGCACATTCGCGCGTGTTTCCGTGCCACGCGCCTGAGTACTTTGTGTGTGCGCGCGCAGGGGAGGATGAGAGGGGGAGAGGGGAAGCAGGGAAGCTGGCCTTTGCCTGGTGGGAGGAGGGCGTCCTAGTGAGCGCACGCACGTGGAGTGGGAGACGTCCAGGGTTAACTTTCTAATCCAACTGCCTTTTGAACACGCTTCCTTGGACTCCCTTTCCGGAATGGAAGTAGGACACTGGCCTTGATGCAGATGGGGGCGCAGCCCAGATTGCTTTCAAAGGGAAAGGGCCCGTAGCTCTGTGCAGATGTCGGGATGCGCGGGCATTTTCTATAGTACAAGTTCACCCGGGCCACGTTCCAGTCTGTGGTCCACGGGATCGACCTCCACCGCGTTTGAATTTAAACCGAGCAGATGCCCCCCCCCCCCCATCGTCCAGCCCTTTCTCCGAGCCTAATAATTAGGCATTTATTGCATTCTTTTCCCCTGAAACTTTTCTAAGGTTCTGCGAAATGAGAAGTCCAAGTGTCCGGTTTGCATCACTTTGCATCGCTTCAGTCGCCCTGCATTCTGATAATCAGTTTAACAGCCGGACGCTGTTGCTGGGGAGCTTGGGGACTGTGAGTGGTGCGGGGCGGGGGTCTGGACGCCTGTGTTCTCTGGCTGCCAAAGGGTGGAGACCTCCGTGGGCGTCATCCCAGGAGGCCTTGGGGCCACCCTGCCCGTGCAGAAAGGTTTAGTGGCCCTTTAACTTCAGGGTCAAGTTGATCGGGTTTTGGCCCCGAGTCTGCTTCCTGGAATGCCGCCTGCAGGTTTCCCAGGTACCCGAACTAAATTCTCTTTCCAGGGGCGGAAAACAGCTCGGACTCTGCTGATGTAGCCTTTGTGTGGGTCACTGTTTTGCTACTGTAACGTTAGCCCAGAGTGTGCAGTTTCCTATTCTGTAGAGCAGAGCAGAGCGGTACCCTCCCGTGCTCACGTGGAGCTTTTCCTTGCTCAGTTTTTGCAGAGATTTTTCTTTCTAAAAAGAGACCTCACAATCAAGACCAGCACTAATTACCGGGTACCCCTCCGGGAGTCCTTGTGGAGCGGGCAGCCCTGCTCGATGCCCTTCCAACTGTCTGCTCCCAACAATTAAATGCAATTTAGATTCCTGAACTGAGCCTGCTAAATGGTGCAGCATGGCAGCCTCCCCTCCCCCGCCTGCACTCTGTGGCCCCACCTCTCGGGGCGAAATGAAAGCCCGGTATCAGGTGAGAACAAAGGCCGTCTAATCCCGTCTAGTTCATTTCACAATGGAGATGTTATGTACAGATGAAGCGTGAGCAGATGTTATTACACTATCCGGAGCCAGTTCCTCCGGGATGCGGCCCCTGGCCAGCCGGGGCTTCACGCCCGCCTTACGCCCCCAACAGCACCTCTGCTGTTTACCCTCCAGCCTTCTAGCTGAGGCCCAGCGGGCAAGAAAACCGCAGGAACACAGTGTCTCTTTCTCCCTGGTTGGAATAAAGGTATTTGGAAGGAATAAAAGGTCACAGTATCCCCCGTTGGCCCGCAGACTAGGGCCAATTCATTCCGTTAACAAATGTTAATTGAAGAGGGTCCGAGGCTCTCTGAGTGCCAGGCACTGTGCAGGGGCTCAGAGACCCATGGATGAGAGCCCTGTGTCCTGCCTCTGGAACATTGCAATGGAGCATTGGTGAGAAGGCGGATAAATAAATCACTCACACACGGAGGGGGGCGGATTACGCCAACTGGGGCATTGCCTTGCGGACTGTATTTTCAGATGTTTGAATGCCTGCTCCTGTCTGAGCACGAGATGGGTGGAGGCAGGGTCTGAGCCCGCAGCCTTTAACTTTGGCTGTGTGGTTTCTGTGGGACCGTGGTGGTCATGGTTACGGCACAGGAGGACCCTGCCAATGTCCTGAGCTTCACAGGAGGAGCACCGCCTCCCTCCCTTGCAGGCACTGAGTGCAGGAGCCCTGGTCTTCAAACGTTAGGTCACTTGCAAACACCTGTAGCGAACAGATGAACAAGGATGTACTAACGGTGCCTTGTGTTTATGCAGGATCCTTATAGTATAGTCCATTATGTAGCGGTCGCCCTCAGTCCTCGCTGCAGATGGGAGTCACGGGGTGAGTTTCATTTGTATTCTAGCCTCACCTCCGGATGATCTGTTTTAACTGGTCTGGGCGGGGTTTTGACAGAGTGGTTTCGAAAACTGACCAAGTGATTCCCATGGGCTGCTGGTGCGCACGACTGTGCCTGGTGTGTGTGTGTGTGTGTGTATGTGTGTGTGTGTGTGTATACACACACATATAGCATTTGGTCATTTGCAGTTCATAGGCAGGAGGGGAAGGTATCCTTTGTGTCCCCAAGTCCCTAGTGACTTGCCTGGGGTCCCAGAGCTTGTACTGCAGGCAGCAGAACCTGTGTCCTGCTTGGTGCATGACACTTTGCCTGTTTAGAGAGGCTTGACAAGATCAACAAAAACACCATGAGATGCCTGATGATGTGCCAAGACTTTGGAGGAACTGGAAGTGGTCAGGTGGGACGTGAGTGGGACCAGAACTGGTCAGGTGGAAAGCTGTAAGCTGCCCGCACTCCAGACAGCTTGAATAGCAGGGAAGATGGGGACAGCCAAAGCAGCTGTTCACATTGGAATCACCCCTCTGCCGGTTCCAGTCCCTTGTAGGGCCAACTGGGGACGGTAGCTGTGAATGATCAGTTATGCCTGCTGTAGGTTAGGGAGTAAGGAGTTGGGGTCTGAATACTAAGTCAAATCGTACACTTAAATATGTGCAATCTTTAAAGTTGTTTTGGCAGTTCTGAGTGTTTAGAGTGTAAACATGAATTTTAAAACCAATTTGCCAATTAAAAAAAAAAAAGGCCTGCTGGGGTTTCCATTCAGATAGTGTGGAATCTGTCGATTTTATGGAAGAACTAAATCTTGACTGTAGTGAGTCTTACCATCCATGAACATGGTATATCCCTCTGTCTCTGTAGGTCCTCCTCACTTTCTCTCTGAAATGGTTTTTTACTTTATAGGCCTTTCACATCTTTTGTTAGATTGAATCCTAAGGATTTAATATTTTTGATGATACTGTAAATGGTAATGTTATTTGAATTTGAGTTTCTGAATGTTCATTGCTAGGGTGTAGAAATACATTTTGTACATTCAGTGAGCTCCTGTCCTTCAACTTTGCTGAACTTGCTTGTTAGTTCTAGAGCTTTTTTGCACATTTCATGAATTTGTTTTGTTTTGTTTTTATAGACAGTGGTGTCATCAGTGACTAAAGACAGTTTTACTTCTTTCGTTTCAAACTGGATACCTATTATTTCTTTTTCTTGCCTGATTGCACTGATTAGAACCTCTAAGACAATATTAAATAGAAATGTTGATTGCAGACATCCTTGCCTTGTTCTGGAGCTTAAAGGGAAAGCATTCATGTCCTTAAATTGGGGTTTGCGATAGATTTTACCAAGTGGAGGAAGTCTCTTTCTATTTTGATTTGAGAGTGTTTATCAGGAAATGGATGTTGGATTTTTGTCAGAGCTTCCCCCCCCCAATTAATTGAAAGATTGTGTAGGTTTCTTTTTTAGTTTATTGATTGGTATTTGAATGTTAAACCAACTTTGCCTCCCTGGGATAAATCCTGTTTGCTATCGTGTATTATTTAGAAGTGTGTTGTTTAGTTTCTCAATGCTTGGGGGATTTTACAAGGATCTTTTTTTTTTTTTTATGGTTTCTAATATAATCCCATTGTGGTCGGAGAACATATTTAGTATGGTTTGAATACTTTTAAATTGATTTGGACTTGTTTTATGTCCCAGGCTGTGGTCTGCCTCAGTAAACATTCCATATGCACTTGAAAAGGATGAGTGTACTGTTGCTGTTGGTCAGATGTTCTATCAATGTCAATTAGGTCAAGTCTTCCGAGAATGTTGTTCAAATCTTATGTATCTTTGGTTATTTTCTGTGATAATTATCAGTTGTTATTACTGATAAAAATAATTATTAGTGATTGGGAAGGGGTATGTTAGTTTGCTGGGGCTGCCGAAACAAAAAGCCAGACTGGGGGGCTTAAACAACAGAAATTTATTTTCTTACAGTTCTAGAAGCTGGAAGGCTAAGATCAAGGTTTTGACAGGCTTGGTTTTTCCTGAGGCCTTTTTCCTTGGTTTGTAGATGGCTTCCTTCTCACTGTGTCCTCAAATGGACTTTCCTTTTTGTGCAACCCCCCCCCCCCCCCGCCCCGTGTCTCTTCCTCTTCTTGTAAGGGCACCAGTCCTACTGGATTAGGATCCCACCTTTATGACCTCATTTAACTTTAATCACCTCTTTAAAGGTCCTATCTCTACATACAGTCATATTGGGGGTTAGGGCTTCAATGTATGAATTTCATGGGGACACAGTTCTGTCTAAAAGAGGGATAAATAAGTTTCTGACTATATTTACACATTTGCCTATTTATGCCTTTGTAATTCTATCATTTCTTGTTTTATGTATTTTGCCAGCGTTGTTAATAGGTACATACATGCTTAGGATTATATGTTCTCTTGATGCATGTACCCTCTTAACATTGTGAAATCATTTCCATATCATTGGTAATATTCTTTAATCTGAAATTGACTTTGTCTGATATTAATATGGCCACTGCAGCTTTCCTTTAACATTATCCTTGTATATTTTTTGTCTTTTTTCTTTTTAAAGGAATATAATCTGACAACCCTTGCCTTTTAATCAGGGCTTTTAAGCTATTTACATAATGAGATTACTAATATGGTGAGGTTTCAATCTATCATCTTGCTATTTTCTCTTTCTCTCACCTAGTCTTTGCTCTACTTTTTCTTTTTTGCCATGTTTAGATTAATTGACCTTTTATTTTACTTTTATTTTTAATTGTTTAAAAGATTTTATTTTTAAATAATCTGTACACCCAACGTGGGGCTTGAACTCATGGCCCCGAAATCAAGAGTCCTGTCCTCCTCGGACTGAGCCAGCCAGGTACCCCTAGATTAGTTGAACTTTTAAAAAATAATTTCATTTTATCTGTTTGATTGGATTATTAGCTGTCACTCATTATTTTAGTAGTTGCTTTGGTTTATAGTATATCTCTCTAGTTTATCACGGTCTGCGTCACATGATTGTGCATGACTTCATGAATAGTACGAGAGCCTTGCAGTGGAATGCTTGCATTTCTCTTTTCTGGGCTTTGTGCTGTTTTGTCATAAATTTTACTTTTACATCTGTTGAACCTCACATTACATCTTTACTAGTTTTTGCTTCAACAGTTAATTGTTTTGTGCTAAGTTTTTAATAATAAGAGAAAATCTTGTGTGTTTATCCACATACTTACCATTTCCGGCACTGTTCCTTCTGTGTATAGCTGCCTTTCCACTTGTGATCATTTTCCTTGTGCTCAGACCGTGTGTAACTTGTACTATGCGCCAGCTGGTGATGATGTATTTCAGCTTTTGTGTATCATACAAATTTTTAAATTCACTTTAATTTTTGAACGCTGTGTGTGCTGGGTCCAGAATTTTAGGTTGGCAGAATGTCTCTTGGCACTGTATATCTCTCCACTGTTTTCTCACTGGCTTTATTTTCCATGAGAAATCTGCGGTTGTGCTTATGGTTGGTCTCCTGTGGTACTGTGTCTTTTCCTCCCCTCCGGGGGCATTTACGATTTTCTGTGTGTCACTGGGTTTGAACTGTATGATTATCATGTGCCTTGGTGTCATTTCTGCTCCATTTCTTGTACTTGGGATTTGTTGAGTTTCTTCAGCCTATGAGTTTATAGTTTTGCGCAGATTTTGGGAAAGTTTTAGGCATTATTTTTTCAATGACCCCCCTCCCCCCTTTACGGAGACCTCAATTACACATGTGTTAGGCTGCTTGAACTTTCCCACAGCGCACTAATGCTCTGTCTGTTGATCTATGTGTTTACTTAGGTGGTCTCTTCTTTCTGTGCTTTGTTTTGGGCAGTTTGTGCTGTGATCGGCACACACACCGCACGCACGTGCTCGGCTGAATGTTTCAGAAGGCCCTTGTGCACATCTTAGGGGTTCTATGCAGCCCTGTTTCGTGGTGCTCTGGTGAGTGAATGCTTGCTGCCGTGTTCTGGCTGGACCCTTAGCTCCTGTTCTTCAATCCCAGGAGTAGTACACGGGTCCCCTTCTTTCTTGGCATTCTGGGACCTTCCTCGATGCAGGAATCTGGAGCAGTGTTCCTGCCTCCGAGGAGCTAGATAGATGGGTTGGCCTGCTCGTGAATGTCCGTAAACAGTCATCGCTGTGTGCTTTGGTGTCGGAGTTCTTTCGCTCAGCACGGTAGTGCTTTCATGCTCATCCTTGATGAGTAGCGGGTCATGGTAGCGAGCTCTCGCATGAACCTGAGCAGTGTTCCGTCGTAGGAATATATCACTTTGTTTATCCACAGTTGATGGACAGTTGGGTTATTTCCTGTTTGGGGCACTTTTAAATAAGGCAGCTCTGCCCATTCTTGCACAAGACTCTTGTGGACATATGCATTTACTTCTGTTGGGTGTTCCCAGGAGTGGAATTGCTGAGTCACAGGATCGGTGTAGCTCTAAAAACATGTGTCAGGAACTATAGCTGTACCATTCGTTTCCCATTCTGGCTAGCATTTAATCTTCCGGGGAATTGTGGCTGCTTCTGCTGGTAAGTACGGGCCTCAGTGGACCCAGGCACTGGGAGGATACGCTGCCGCATAGCACCGTTGGGAAGAAGGATGGGTGTTTGGTTTCTAGGGCAAATAGAATTTTTGTAAGATGATTAGATACAGCCGTGAGCCTTGGCCCTGCAACCCGGGGTTTGGTAGATGAGGGGTTCAGGTATTTCCAGTACCCGCGTGTGTCGTGGATTCAGTGCTGTGCCGGGTTTAGGGGAACCGCATATCTTAACCCGCTGGTCTTTGATGACTGCTTCTCGGTCCGCAGAGGTGCGCATTCACTCGGAGAGGCCCAGGGACCAGGAGAACCAGCCACCCAGCTTCCTCTGAGCACAGTTGTGCTGTTTGCTGGGCACTGCTTCCAGAGGAAGCATTAAGGTTCTGAGAATGCCTGTGGATTACTTTGTCACGGAAGTCGGTGGAAGCTCATACGTGATCACGTTATCAGTGTTGATTAGTGCAGGGCTCCTGACGCTCTTCACCCATTTACAAGGGGATTTGCAAGCTGGGGGGGGGGGG
>NW_024425563.1:95823388-95861232 GCF_017311325.1 Ursus maritimus | reverse complement strand
GGGGGAGCTTCCGTCTGGGGCTCTGGCACTGAGAATGCTGACAGGGTATCCGAGGCTCCCCTGGGGAATCCCAGCATTGGCTGGATGGCTTCTTCTTGTTCTCCATTGAACGGGTAAAGTTCCTGTTTTAGCTCTTCCCCAAACTCCGCTAGACGCCTTATTTCCTGCAAGAGAAAAGAAAAAGCAAACAAACTATGAATTGTGGGGCTGACAGTTTCTCCCTTTGCTTTTTCAGCCAGAAGAATTAACGAGTCTGCACAGTTTTAAGAACAAAGCCTTTAAGAAACCCAAGGTCTGTGGGGTTTGCAAGCAGATTATTGACAGCCAAGGGATCTCATGCCAAGGTGAGTGCATGTTTATCGTTTCCCTTGCTAATGACACCGAATCGTAGCAAACAAACAAACCAAAACACCAAAATGAAAACATCTTTTGGGAGTTTCCAAAAGTTAAATTGTGGAATTCCCCTTCTGAGCCGGTGTTTACCCCCCACCCTTACTGGGGCAGGGACCGACTGTATTTACCCAGATTTGTGCTCAGGAGGAAAGTTTTCCAGAAGGAGCAAAGCTTCTGGTGTGGGCGAGGGGATGGCAGTGAGCGGCTGTGACTTGCCCTCCATCCGCGGTGGGGTGTCCGTGACTCGGGTTATTCAGTCCCGTGCTCTGACCTCTTAGAGAGTTTACAACTGGAATGTTCTGCACTTCAGGGTCAGGGCTCACGGGACCGGGCCCTTCAGCCTGGTGGCAGGGCTCTCTGATGCTCAAGCCCCAGGCAGCCCGTTAATAAATCTGGATAGTGGGCCTGTGAGAACAACGCTGCTTGTTTCCCTTGAGCCCTAGAATCCCGGCTGGGGGCCGGGGGCCGCGTCACAGAGTGCAGGCAGGTTGGGGGACTGGGCCATGGAGAAGGCGCCGGGCGGCCCCGAGGTGTCCTGTCATTGGTGGGGTGTCGCCAAGGGGTTCTGTGGTGTTGGGACTGCCTCTTGGCTCCCCTTTCTCCCTGAGGACCCGCAGTACTCAGTCCCTGTGGGCTGCTTTGGGGTGGGGCTGTTGGGGAAGAAGGTCAGACTTCAGGGTGGGGAAGGGGAGACCTGGGCCTCTCAGGGTCTCTCTTGCAGGGAAATGGCCTGAGAGTGAGAGGCTACTGGTGTGTCTGCTCCTCCGACGGGCCCTGTGTCGTTCTTGCTGATGGTGCTCCCAGGGCCGTGAGCACGTCGTCACCTTTGTCGCTCCTTCCCGCCGCGGCCTCGGGGGGCCTGCCGGCAGCGCCCTCCCCACCTCACCCCCCAGTGTCTCTGTCTCCTTTTCTGGACACGTGGGCCCCTCTCCCTTCTCCCTGGAGGCAGCGTGTGTGATGGGACCTGGGGGGCTTCCCGTCACCTGGCCCCTGTGAGCTGCAGTGCGGGCTGGAGGGGTCTCGCATTGCAGGATTCAGTGCTCGTGTCTTAAGGGATCACTCTGATGGCTCCAACCGTGACTGTACGATGGGCACCCCTGTGGCATTTTCAGGCGAAGAAGGCCTGTGGAAGGACCAGTCTCATTGGGATCAAAACATGAGACTTGAGGTGTCTCTCCTGCCCCCCAGACACACCTGCGGATTGTGGGGACAGGATGTGGGCATACTGCTCCCACAGCCCAAGTTGGGAGCCTGGCAGCGTCACTGCGGGTGTAGATGGGGCCTGGCGGGGTCACCACGGGTGACTGTGATTGGCTGCTCAGAGGACACTGTGGCCCTTCCATGGTTCTGTTCCCTGCCCCTGACAAAATGTAGTTAATCTCTATGGTCTGTTCCTTTTGTCAGTAAACTGTAGAGACCGTGCAAAGAGACCACGAGTAACTTTGTCCCCTGTGATTTGTACATGTCACATGCGTCTGTATGTTGAGCCCGTGTATGTGTGGCCTGGAGACAATGAGGCACGCCCATTACATACGTCATCTAAGCGGTCATGCATGCTGGTTTTGTGAGGTTGTGGTGGAAGGGCCCTTTCTTTGGCTCATTTCTGGAGAAGCAGTAGGAGTGTTGGAGCTGAGCGTGGATGGTGGAGTCAGGTTGCCGTGGTTCCCCTTCTGCCTGTCTCTTGAATTTTCCTTCAGAGTTACTGTGAATAGCAGGTAGGACACATAATCAGCAGAACGTTGACTGGCTCAAGAAAGCATCTAGTAGTGTTAGTGATGGTGGTGGTGGTGATGGTGGGGATGAAGATGATGATGGTGGTGGTGATGGTGACGATGGTGGTGATTATGGTGGTGAGGGGATGATGATGGTAATGGTGATGGAGATGATGATGATGGTGATGTTGGTGATGGCATTGGTGGTGGTGGTGATGGTGATTGTGATGGTGATAGTGGTGATGATGGTGGTGACGGTGATAATGCTGATTATGGTGGTGATGACAGTGATACGATGATGATGATGATGGTGACTTTAGTGATGACGGTGGTGATATTGATGATGGTGTTGGTGATAATGAAGATGGTGATGATGATGGTGATGATGGTGACATTGGTAATGAGGAAGAAGATGGTGATGATGATGGTGATGATGATGGTGGTGACATTGGTGATGGTGTTGGTGATAATGCTGATTATAACAATGATCATGGTGATGGTGGTGATGAAGGTGAAGATAATGGTGATGAGGAACAAGATGCTGCTGCTGCTGCTGATGGTGACACTGGTGATGACAGTGGTGACCTTGATGATGGTGTTGGTGATAATGCTGATTGTGGTGGTGCTGACAGTGATATGATGGTGCTGCTGGTGGCGATGGTGATGGTAGAGAAGGGTAGGGCTGTAGTCCGTGACTCAGGCTCCTATTTTTGCTTTTCCTTTTCTGGCTCGTTCTTGACCTTCCAAGTCTCTTACTGTCATATTTAACCCCCTGTTTTACCTCATATTTCATATGTGGCGAGATTAGGAGAAAAAGCTTAATTTTTATGAAGCTGAGATGCTTGACCTGGAGGCTTTCTTAATCCTTATTCTCAAACCTTACAGGGAAAGGCAGAGATGGAAGTGAGGGTGGTGATGGGGTTAAGTGTCTGGTTGTGGCTCACGACACGCCACCCAGAACCCCACTAATCTCAGCTCTGCCCTCGCCACCAGTCAGGACTCTGTGGTAACCTGTTCTCACTGCTCCAGCAGGTTCCCTCGGGTGGTTTAAAAAGGTTCAGTTTTCACTGATGATGCTTTTATGAACCCAACCTGGTCATATTTTAGATAAGGCAGTGGAAGGCTGTGGCACAGGTGATCTTGGTGTTCTGGTACTGAGTGGGTGTTGAGAGATGTGAGTTCTGGGGATTTTGTCCCCCGAGGGAGATGGTTCAGGAGGGTGCAGGGTCAGACCAGGCAGAAGCGATCCCACTGGAAAGGCTTTGCCTCGATCTCATAGTGGAATAGGCGAGAACAGACTGGAATGGAAAAGTGACAGAGAATGAAGGAATGCTGTGAAGGGGGATACTCTAGGGAGGAGTCTGAGGAAATGAGGATTGAGAGGGAGCAACAAGGAGGCCAGAGGGAAGTGGAATGAGGGAGTTTTGTAAGGAAGATTTGATGATGACTTTTCCCCTTCAGTAAACAAAATGTGTGTTAAGCACGTGCTGGAATGAGAATATGGGAAAGCTGTTCTCTGGGTGTGAGGAGCTTATGTTCTGAGGAGGGAGTCCTGTCTGTGAGGGGCTCATGGTCTGAGGGAGGTGTCCTGTCTGTGAGGGCTCACTGTTTGAGGGAAGAGTCCTGTCTGTGAGGAGGCACTCACAGTCTGAGGGGGGCGTCCTGTCTGTGAGGCCATCACGGTCCACAGTATACTGAGCGATTACTGATAATGGCAAATCGGTACGTATACGTGGTAAGTGCTTGCTTTGTGCCAGATGCTGTGTTACAACCCTAGGACATGGGGGCAGTTAGGACCAACAAGTGAACTGAGAGAACAGCGTGGCTGAGCAGTGAATGTTAGGGCAGGCTGCCCTGTGCTGGGGCCTCTGGTCCCCTCCTGTCTGTGTAGCCAGTTACTGGGAACCCAGAGAGGCTGGTGAACTTGAGTGCAGACAGGCGAGAAGCGGAGAAGCAAGGGCTCATCTCTCCCTTGGTAAATATGTGCAGAGTGTCGTATAAAAGCTTTTGACGGGCCTGTAAGACGGTGGCCTGGATTCCCGAGGCTCCTGCAGACATTTGGAAGAATAGCAGTTCCAAGACAACATGTAAAAATGTCTGGGGCTTCAGAGCCAGATGCTCTGGGCCGTGGCTGGTGCAGCGGGAGCCCGGATTCTTACCCCGGGCTTTGGAAACCTCTGTGTGACAAGGGAGCCGGCATGTGGTGGTGGAGACAGCGCTTCTGTGGACTGGATGTGTGTGTCATCAAGGCCTGGAAGACTGATGAGAAGCGCACATACCATGGACCCTAGACCCTCTCAGATGCAGGGCTCTGCTGAGCGTGGGAACTGGCTCCCACCCTGCACTCTGTGGCCTTGAGCTCCACTTGCTCTCTTGCTTGATGCTTGGCGGCTTCCCATTTTTGTGAGTCAGTGGATGAAAAGTGGTATCTCCCTTGGTCGTGTTTTTCATTCATCTGATTATTACTTGAGGGCGAGCCTCTCAACAGACACAGAGAAGATGTCTGTGGTGTTCATTTAGCGAGCTAGCCTTTCAAACCCTTCGCTCATTTAAAAAGTTAGATTATGGGGCACCTGGGTGGTGCAGTTGTTTGGGTGTCTGACTGTTGGTTTTGGCTCGTGATCTTGGGGTCGTGAGATCGAGCCCCGTGTCAGGCTTCACACTCTGCAGAGTCTGCTTGGGCTTCTCTCCTCTGTCTCCCTGCTGCGTACACGCACTCTCTTTCTCTCGGTAAATAAATCTTTTTAAAAAATTAGATAATTATCTTTCCCTCTTGAATTCGAGGAATTCATTATCTTACAAATATTGATCATTTTATCCATGACATCAGGCAGAGCATTTGCCAGGCTTTGATGGACTTTGACCCACAGGCATGTGAATTTCTTACCATCAGACCTTCTGCATGGCGAGCCTTCCAGGCAGTTATTTGTCTGATTTTGTCTGTGGACTGTTTAACTCGGGAAGGTCTTCAGGTGCGGCTTGTTCAAACCTACCCATCGTTTTGTTAAATCTCTGTGTTCGCTTATTTAAGGTGCCTTCCCTTCTCTGTGGCCATAAGAATGTCCTGCATATTTTATTCTAATATTCCTTCTGCTTTTCCAGTTCTGATCCAATTTCATGGTTGATTCATCTGGAATTTGCACTATTTTTGTTACATTTTGTGAGTTAGCTGGTTTTCCCAGTGAGATGTATCGCACGGTCTGTCCTTTGCTTACCTGAGTTGAGATGACGCCTCCATCCTGCCGAGTTCTCATGTGTGGATGAGCCCATTGCTCATGTCTGTTTTTACAGTGTTTGTTTTGTACCATATGTAGCTTTATGTCTCTTCATCTTGCCTGTTATAAGTGTTGTCACATATTAGATTTTTAGAAATCGTAGCGTTTCAATAGCTACCCAGTATTTTATGGATATACAATTTTTTTTTTAAATTGCGTTGGTAAATTCTTTTTTTTTTCATGGCAGAAAGGAGTCTTTGGTATCACTTTGTTCTGCTTCTCATTCTGTACAACAAGAAGAGTGAGGTTGTCATGTGCGTATATGTGTGTATATTTTGTGCATCTGTTATGCGTGACTTAATAGAGAGGCTGGACCCTCCTATCTGCTTCAGCCTGTTTCAACCTTGTATGAGGCAGGATTCTCCAGAGAAACAGAACCAATGGGATATGTCAGAGGAGTTGGCTCACCCAGTTAAGGAGGCTGCGAGGGCCCAAGATCTGCGGTTGGCAAGCTGGAGAACTGATGTATAGCTCCAGTCCAAGTCCAAGTTCAGAAGCAGGAGAACACTGATGTCCCAGGTCAAAGACAGTCAGGCAGACAGAATTCATTCTGTGTAGTTCCTCACCGGATTAGATGAGGCCCACCCTGCCCGGGGAGGGCAATCTGTTTCTCTCGCTTACAGATTCAGATATTAAGCTCATCCAGAAACAGCCTCCCAGACACACGCAGACACATCCAGAATCACGCTCAGCCAGATATCTGGGCATCTTGTGGCCCAGTGAAGTTGACACATAAAATGAGCCGTCACAAACATGTTTTTTTAGTTCAAGTATTGGAGGAAGATCCAGCCTCACACAGGTATGTATTTGAAAACGGAAGCATTTTGATAACCTTTTCGGATTATGGTGGGTATTCTTTTTGGATACCAAACCAAAGCTCAAGTGATGTTTCTTAAAGCTTAGTTTCGGTGTGGGACCTGGAACTGTGTTGATGAGCTTTCCCTACTCTGTGCTGTTAAGGTCCATGAGCCCATCTGGCACTTTGAGTATATGTTCTAGCCAGGCGTGACCGTGTGATGTCATGCAGTGGTCATTTGGAAAATACTGGTTCGACGAGTTCAGCAGAGTTCTCTGGATGTGAACACATTTATTATACAATACTAAGAAAACTCCCTATATTTATTCCTTTCAATGTTGATTCTATCAGATCAGTGTTAGAAGTTGTCAAGCTCATGGGGTTGGATACATGTCTCCCCAAATTCTAATTCTCACTTGAAATCTCAAATTTTGTCGTTGGCCAAATGCTGTCAGCTGTTTCCCTCACTGTGACAGGCACGCTTTGTTCATCGGTGAGACTGATGAGTGTGCAAGTCTGAATAGCCATGCATTGTCTGCCTGGAGTTCTTTCAGACAAAAACGGTGTTTCCTGAGAAGGCAGCTAGGTCAGCTGCCAGCTCCCACCCACACAGGTGCTCCTTCCAAGCTCCACCATGCTCCATTGTGCACAGAAGTGCTCAGTGCGCGTGTCCCAGCTGGTCTCATGGAAAGGTGAAAACGCGAGAAGAGAATACTGATTAAGCGGTGGACAGTGAGTGCTGTATTCCACACAGAGAAGCAGTACATCCTGAAACTAAGTACTGAGCATGTAATGGTTCTCAGGAGACACTAGGTGTCTTCTGTTACATGTGTTGTCTCCCTGGGTCATGAGCTTGGGTGTGGAGGTGGCAGGTGTGGGAAGCAATGAGGGATGTGACCCCGAGGCACAAACCAGTGGAAAACACAGGAGAGTAGGCACTCACGCTGTATTGTGAGGCTGTTTGGGCAGTTACTGGAGGAGAGTTCGGGGTGACACGGACACAGGGTCCTGTGAGGGTTATGTGGAGAGAGGTCTGTGGAAGCAGAAGGAACGTCCCAGTGGCCCGTGAGTTTGGCCTTGGGTGGAAGATTCCAGCCTCGCTGTTTCCTGGTGCTCAGCGCCCAGAAGCGAGGGACTCTGTAATGCAGAGAAGCCACAACGAGGAGGTGTGTGAAGAACAGAGCTTGTGCGTTTCGGCAGCGTCTTCAGAGACTCTGGATGAGGAACGATAGTAGAAGTGGTCATGCTCGGTGCGTGCAAGGGCTTCCCAGCTGGCCCTGTTCTGCGTGGCGTGCTCTACTGGCCTCCCGACCACCTGGGTCACAGGTGAGGAAACTGAGCCCCAGCACGTGGGGCCTCTGTACTTCAGCTCGGAGGATGTGCTGGTGCTTTCAGCGGGAAGAAATTAGACAAGGGCCGTGATGGAGCCAAAGGTAATGAGAGTAATGAGGCAAGTGTGTGTTGTTGTTTTTTTAATGAAAGGGACATTTTTGCAATTAGGATTAATGGGCTTCTTTTCCTTTTCATGTAAGTAAGTGGAAGTAATGAGATGCTGGGGAAACTGCAACGAACATGTTTGTGTAATGCATGTATTCGATGCCAGCCACATTTAGAACCGTCAGTAATGGCTTTAGGAGGCAGAGTCATGGCCTTAGACAGTTACGTAGTGACGGGCCCAGAAATGCTGAGATTAACCTGTTGATTTTCATCTGGGAACAGAGCATAGAGTCTCTGTTTTAAAACGTGCACAGATTTCGCTCCTGACAGGGACCGCTGGTGTTTTTTAAAATGATTTTTGTTAATGCAGTAATTCAGGACTGTTCATGCAAATGAATGGTGCCTAGAATTTGCAAAGTCCTGAATTAGAAACAAATACTGTATAAAACCCTAAAGAGCCCACCAAAAAACTGTTAGAACTAATAAACGAATTTGGTAAAGTGGCAGCATACAAGGTCGACGTACAAAAGTCAGTTGTGTTTCCGGACAGTAACAGTGAACTATCTGAAAGAGAGATTAAGAATGGAATCTAATTTCCAGTGGCATGAAAAACAATAAAATGCTTAGGAATACGTTTAACCAATAGGGTGAAAGACCTGTGCTCTGAAAACTATAAGACACTGATGAAAGAAATCGAGGAGCACACAAATAGATGGAAAGATATTCCATGTTGTTGGATTGGAAGAATTAATATTGTTAAAATGTCCATGCTACCCAAGGCAGATTCAACACCATCTCTATCAAAATTCCAATGGCATTTCTTACAGAAATGGAAACAGCCCTAAAATTCAGATGAGATCACAAAAGACCTCAAATAGCCAAAGCAATCTTGAGAAAGAACCGAGCTGGAGGAGTTATGCTTCCTGATTTCAAACTATATTACAAAGCTGTAGTGATCAGAACAGTGTGGTACTGACATAAAAATAGGCACATGGACCAGCGACACAGTATTGGGAGCCTAGAAATAAACCCACACACCTATGACTCACTATTCTTTGACAAAGTTGCCAAGAACGCCCGACAGGGATGGATAGTCTCTTCAGCAGCAGTGCTGGGAAGATGAATCATGACACGCAGAAGAATGAAGCTATACTTGTGTCTCTACCACTGAGACAAATTAACTTGAACCAGATCAAAGTCTTAAATGTAAGACCTGAGCCTGTAAAATGACTAGAAGAAAACGGAGGAAAAATCTCCTTGATGTTGGTCTTTGCAGCGATTTCCTGGTTATGACACCAAAAGCAGACATCAAGAAGTGGGACTATGTCAACCTCAAAAGCTTCTGCATGGCCAAAGAAGCCCTCAACAAAATGGAAAGGCAACCCATAGCATGGGAGAAGATACTTGGAAATCATACGTCTGATGAGGGATTAGTATACAAAATATACAAAGAACTCCTACAACTCAACAGCAGACAAACAAATGATGGGATTAAGAAAGGGGCAGAGAAACTGAATGACACTTTCCCCAAGAAGACGTCTGGATGCCCAACAGGTACATGAAATGCAATTTACAATGCAAATTACAGTGTGTTATCATCTCACACCTGTTAGAATGACTGTCGTGAGAAAGACAAGAGATAACAGGTGTTGGCGAGGTTGTGGAGAAAGGGAACGCCCATGCACTGTTGGTGGGAACGCGGACTGGTGCAGCCACCGTGGAAAACAGTATGGAGGCTCCTCCAAAGAGTTAAACCTAGAATTTCATATAATCTGGCAGTTTTACTTCTGGGTATTTATTTGAAGGAAATGAAATCATTATCCAAATGATATCTCAAAGAGACATCTGTCCTCTCTTGCTCATAAAATCATTTATTCACAATAGCCAAGATACGGAAGCAACCTGAGTGTCCATTGATGGATGAATGGATAAAGAAATGTGGTATAGAAATGTGGAAAATTATTCAGCCACATAAAAGGGGACTCCTGCTGTTTGCGACAGCACGGATGACCCTGGAGGACACTCTGCTAAGTGAAATAAGTCAGAAAAAAACAAACACTTTACGGTTATCACTTATATGTGAAATCTTAAAAAAACCCCGAATACCTCAATCTCCTGAGAAACGGAGTAGAGTGGTGGTTTCCAGGGTTGAGCGCGGGGGAAATGGGAAGAAGTTGGTCTGAGGGCACGAACTTTCAGTTGCAAGATGAGTAAGTTTGGGGATCTAATGTACAGTGTGATGACTGTGGTTAACGGTACTTCATTGGCTACTTGAAGTTTGCTAAGAGAACAGATCTTAGGCATTTTGTCTCTCTCTCACACAAATGAGTAGTGTGACGGATGTGGTAATTAACGTGATTGTGGCAAATATTTCACAATGTAGACCTGTATCAAATCATCATGTTGTACACCTTAAATATATCCAATTTTGTCAATTATAGCCCAGGGAAGCTGGAAGCAAACAGCCACAAGGCATGAGCCGCCGTGCTGGGGAGAGGCTGGCGGGCAGAGTGCACGTGTGCACCTTGTCCTTCTGGACGTGTGCAGTTTGGGGATGCATTTCACTGGGGAACTTCTGGTGCTTTCTGCGGGCTCCCTTCTCCCTGGAGACTGCACCGCATGGAGTGGCAATCAGAGGGAGGGCCCCCACCGCATGCACCAACTTCTGAAAGTGGACCTAGAGCAGGTAAGACCTGACGTGTCTTGCAAGGACCCCAGGCTCCCATCAGTAGACATGCAGAAGATCCGTGGCTCTTTTGTGGAGCACGGTGAAAATCCAGCAAGCCTGCGTGATGGAAGGTGTTATCACGGTGCAGCTCGTACCCGGTGGGCACTCCATCGGTGTCAGCTGCTGTTCCTCCTGTTCCTGCCACTATTACAGGACCCTGGTGATTCCCAACAAAGGATGCTGTCCTGGATGAGCTTGGTCTGGTGGGGGGAGATGGACACAGAGATTACTATGAAGTGAGGGGCAGTGGGTTGAAGGCTGGGGACAGGAAGGCAGGCCAGGGGCTTCTGGAACACATTAGCCCAGCCTAGGAGGAGTGACAGAGGGCTTCCTGGTGGAGAAGGTGTCTGCCGCCTTCAGTCTTAGAGAAAGAAACACGTCAGCTCAACACAGAAGGGTGTGTGGGAAGTTCTAGGCAGAGACAGGGGAGCAGAGCCAAGGGGGCGTGTAGAGATGGTGTGAGGAAGCTCTGGGTTGGGGGGATGGGAGGACGGGGAGGGGCTGCTGGCGACGGCACGGGGAATATTGGATCTGTGTTGAGGAGCTGCATGTTGTCTGTAGGTGAGAGGATTGGAAACCCAGCCTGGACTGTGTCCGCTTTGGGTGTTTATAAGTGTTGGAAAGGCCACGTGTGGCTGGGTGGAGAGCGGGGCCCCTCGCCCTTGTGGTTTCCCATGAGGGGTGCTTACTGGACCACATGCAGTAGCACCCAGGAAAGCATCACGCACACGGCCAGGCACAACTGCTAGAGGTTGTCACCGGACCGCCGCTACTCTGAGACAAACCGGAGGGGCTGTCCACAAAACTTTGGGGGTCGCCTGCCTACGTACTGAAAGCAATGGGTCCACCTCTTGGGATCTCCCCCTTAGTGCCTGGGTGGTTTATGCGACGCTATGATTAGTTAGCCTTTGTGAACGTAATGACTTCGCCCTACGATGGCCATGGACTCTCTTGTGGCTGAGTCGGCCGTCCACCACGAGTGTCACACCACTTGTCACCCTGCCACCGACCAGAGCCCTTTCTGGGTGGAGCGGGCCCATCGTAGTGAGTACCTGCTCCTGCATGACCAGTCCCTCCAGAAGTTAGTGCCCTGCGTGGCTGTAGCACCTGTCACTTCTCGCTGCTTCTGTGGGACGGGAATTTGGGAGTCACGTGGCTGGGCAGTGCGACTCAGTGCCTGTTGAGAGGCTGCATTACCTGGAGGGACGACCGGGGCCGGAGCACCCCTCCTGAGGTGGCCCCTCACATGGCTGCAAGCTGGTGCTGGCTGCTGGTGCGAGGGCTCAGTTCCCCCACGTGAGCCTCTCTGCGGGACTGCTCCAGCGCCTGGCTGTCCTCAGCAGGGCTGGCTCAAGAGGTCGGGGTGGAGGCTGTGAGCCCTGTGTTCCGCCACACCGCCTTGTCCCACAGGCCAGCCCCGAGCCACTGTGGGAGGGACTGTGCGAGGCCGTGGGTGCACAGGTCACTCGGGCCATCTGGGAGTCTCATGGCCACGAGATCCGTGCCCCAGTCCCAGGCTGCGAGCGGACCACCCGCCCGGCCCGGTGTGTGTCTGAGCAGAGCATCCTTTGGGGCCTGCGGAATTCTTCCCTGCTTTTGTGCTAATTCTCGCTTACCCAGAGGCCAAGGGCCTCCGATGATGTCCTCTCTGCCTCGGGCCCTCCCGCTGGCCTCCAGCCCCTGGCTGTCTTCGGTCTGCGTTTCTGGTGTGGCGTGGAAGCCCGTTTTATTCCAAAGACAAGTCTATCTTGATTAGAAAATCACTCATCGCTTTTGTGCAGTGTCCCCATTAGGAGATGTCGAGTAAATGTTTGTCTTTGTGAACAATCTCACAAACCTCAGAGGCATAGAAAGACCATTCAGAAAAAAGATCTCGCAGAGATAATGCCCCTGGCTGTTCTCTACCGGAGTTCCTGTAACCGCCAGCCAGCGGCCAAGTTACTTTGTCTGCTTTATCCTTTTTCAGCCCTGCAGGGACCGTTATGAATTCAGTGTTTCTGTCCCCAGCTCTAGATAGGAGAGGGACAGGGTGTGTGTGTGTGTGTGTGTGTTGGGTCGGGGACAGTCTGGGCTTCGAAGCGCTGAGCCAGATTTGGGGGCTGGCTGCTGCCCCCTGAGGCCTCGTTCTTCCAGGGCCCACACACTGTGTACACTGATATTGTGTTTGTCGTCGCAAGCCAGGGTCCCTCAATGGAGAGGAAGCCGGGGCCCAGAGAGGTCACTGGTCCTGCCCAGGGCCGCATGGCCGTGGAGGGCTGTGAAGGCCCCTGCTCCATGCACGCAGCCCAGGTCCCCTCCCCCACGCCCCAGCGGTGCCCCCGCCTCCCGTGTGCTGCTGTTTCCGCCTGGCATCTGGCGCTGGCTGGGGCAGGGCCCGCGTGCCCGAGCCGTGTGGGGGCTGGCGGGGCTCTCCTGCCATCAGCCCAGCCGCAGCCTCCCGAGGGCGGGCCTGTGAAATCCCCATTGGTTCCGGCTCTAAGCCTGCGCTGTTGGGGGGCCCCGGACCAATGCATGTCTCTGCGCTCGCACAATGGCCCCGGTGGAAGGATTCCCCTGCAGGAATTTAGACGTGGATTTATTCTGACAGCCCGTTCCCAGGCCGTCCGGAAGCGCGGGGTGTGCGGTGCTCAACCGGCGGGTTTCTCACTAATCGAAAGGCGCCAGTCCTGATGCCGGGGTGGGGGGGCACTTTTGGGTTTCCTGTTCCTTTTGGGGAGAAGCTGTGATTCCCAGGCCCACGTGGAGGCTTCTACAGCTCGGAGTCCGTGCGGCTCTCCTCCTCCAGGGATCCGGGAGAGCCCGGTGGTGGCTGGGCGCCTCGCGCACCAGGCGCACCCCGCACTTTGCTGAAGCGGGCACCGCGCGGCGAGGGCGGCCTCCCTCCGTCCCGGTCCTGGAGGGCGGACGGAGCTGGCAGGTGTGAGACCCGCTGCCGCCCCACCGGCTCACCGCACACCCCTTCTTTCTCTCTCTCTTCCAGCCTGCAAGTACTGCTGCCACAAGCAATGTGAAGCCAAGGTAAGCTGCCCCTTCCCCGGGGCCGTGCCCCTGCCGTGGCCTCTGCCGCTTGGCCTGTGGCCACAGGCATGGAACTCGCAAGAAAGGGCTACTAGATGCCTCGATAGCACGTATGCGTTTCCTCTTGGGAGTGAGCTGAGGAGCTGTGGACTCTGGGCTCCTCATTGTAGAAAGAGACGCTCGAGAATCTGGTTTCAGATAAGAATTCGGTCACTGACTCCCCCCGGCCCCCCAGCAGTGCCCCCTTCTCTCGCGTGATTACATCATCGCGTTGGGGGTGTGGGGGCGTAGGAATGGGTTTAGGGCACGTGCCTGGCCTGAGGATTTGGGGGGCTTCTTTTTAGGGTAGCTGTTCTTAGATTGGTGGGGGTCGTCAGGCTGTCATGGAAGTTGGGGCCCTGGATTAGGGAAGGTTGTGCTTTTTGAGTTCCCTGGAGGGGCTACATTGCCGAGGGTCCCCAGAGGTGCAGGAGGCCTGGAGTGCTTGGTTGGGGTTAGGACTTTGACTAGTGGGGCGGTGAGGAGGCCCGGAGCTGGCAGCTGGGCAGTTGGGGGCACCGCTAGGCAGAGGCCTGGTTTTCTGCTCGGGCCAGGGTATCTGCACCTCCCACATTTTCCAGGAGCGCGTGCATTGCCCCCTCTGCCTGGCCGGCCCTGCCTCAGAGGGAGGCCCTCACATGTCCCGCAGGCCGCCCCTGTGGCTGGAGGCCCAGGAAGATGGGGCTTTAGAAAGTGTAGGATTTGGTTGCTGTTGTGCATTTCCTGGGTCAGCTTGTTGCTGAGAATTGTCAACTGGCTCCGGGCTCTGAGCAGGAGTGTGTGCTGGAGGCGTGCTTCGTGCCCTGTGAGCTGGCTCCTCGTGGTGAGTTCTGTGTGTGGGGACCCGGGATCCTGAATCCCTCCACCCTCCCCACCACACACACGTGCACACACACACACAAGCACACATACACACACATGTGGGAGCACACAAGCATGCACACACAAAATTCACACGCATGTGGGAACACACGCACACACGCATGCATGCGTACACAAGTCACAGCATTCACACTCACATACTTCACAGACATGCTCACAAACACAGGCACACTTACAAGCACACACATGCAAACACACGGTTGGCAAGTAGTCTGGCCCTATGTGTTTTTTTCCAGAAAGAGGTTAAATAACTTTTCTTTAAAAACTTTCCACGGTGGGGGATTTGGAATGCAGGAGAGGCGGAGAGCGTAGTACAGAGCCCCGTGCTATACCGACTCCGAGCCCCCCGGCCAGCAACACTCCCGCCGTCCCCTCCGAAGCCCTGGTCCCCTGCCCCTCGGAGATGTTCCGTGATGTGCATTTGAGCTGTTTTAGGAGCCGGTGCCTGTGGTGGGGCTTCGGGGCACGTCTGCTTCCCTTCTGGTCTCATTGTGGAGGAGCCCCCTTTCTGGCCGAGGCCGGGTGTTCCTTGCTCGGACACACTCACGGGGGAGGGGGGGGAGCTCATTTCCAGCCTTGGCTTATCCTCGCTCTGCTTTGCCTGCAAATACGCTCCTCTCTCAGACACGCAGTGTGCTTCTAAGTGATTGTGTTGGAGCACAGGAATTCTCTGGATTTCCAGGAGGGCCCCCCCCCTCCCCTACACCAGGAGGGTTGAGATGTGTTTGGCAGTATGGCTGGCTTGGCCACTCCTGGCTGGCAGTGGACAGCTGAGCCCCCCTGCTGTTGGCACCATATCTTGAAGGGGGCCCAGAGCCGGCTCCTTAGAGGATTGAATTCTTTGGCTCCAAGAGTATTCCAGAAGTCTTAGCTATCACCGATGATGGCATTTCTGGCCACAATAACTGGCAGTTTGCTCAAATGTAGATAAGCATTTTCTCTCAGTAGATCAGGATTGGGGGAAATGTATCCGCATTCATTTTTCTTGATAACCAGCTTTGAGTGGCAGGAGAGAATGCCCCCAGCAATAACAAAGCCCCTTCTTATTCTAGAACTATAACATTGTCGCCGTGGGGCACAGGAGGGCCATACGTTCCCAGCCGCCACTGGAGATAAGCGGAGGGCAGCTCCGTTTGCCAAGGGCTGAGACGCGGCTCTTGGAGACAGCGTGGGTCCACGCTTACCCCGTGTGCATGTAACACACAGGCTCCCGCAGTGTCCCGGGCTCGCTGGATTTCCTGACACACAACCGTGATGCTTTGGTTTGAGCCCAGGCTTTGGCGTGATGTCCGACCCGGTCTGGATGCTTACTGACTTGGGGAAGACAGGCACTGCGGGTTCCCTCTGTGACGTCCGCAGGCCTGGTGGGGATGTGGAAGGAGTAACAGAGGCCGGGGGTGTGGCACCCTCCCGGAGCACGTTAGTGTGTAGTGACCCCCGCCTTACCGTCAGTGCCAAGGACGGAGCCATCCTGCAGAAATGGGGCCGAGCCAGGGGCTGGGGGCTTGGGCAGGGAAGCCGAGTCATGAGCTGGGACCTCGATTGCAGCCTGGATGGACTGAGGTCACGGTTTTCCTGGCCAACAGGCAGTATGGCCCCTCAGGCGAGGCCTTGGGCTCAGAGGGCATGGAGAGGCAGAGACCTGGGCCATGATCCCTGCGGGGGCTTCTGTAGCAAGCCCCCGGGGTTACGGTTTCTTTATGTGTGAAATAAATGAGGGATCCGTCCACAGTCCTGCGTGAAGACAGCTTGCTCTTAGCTGTTAATTACGGTAATCTTGATTATTTAGGTTTTAGGGAAGGCAAATAATTTAGGTACAGTGGCTGGGAAGTTTGGGATTGCAAATCCTTTGCTCGTGGGGTGGCTGTGCTGGTTTCCTGGAGCCTCGCGAGCTGCCTGGGCAGCAGGAGCTGGTTTTTCCCGGCCGTTGGCTGACTCACAGGCACGAGCCAGGGGAAGTAGGGAAAGGCGTTGTAGGGAGGCGGGCGATGGGGTCCCCGGCGGGGCCCCCAATATGGCAGAGGTGGGGTCCCAATGAGCTTTGGTGAGTGGGCAAGAGCTCTGTGCAAGTGGGAATCCGTACCCCCGGGCACGGGTCGCTTCCACGTCGGCCCAGACCGCACACCAGCTCTTACAGGAGCCGTGGGTCCGGGATTGACGTGTTCGAGAACATGGTATGCTGACTGCCAGGTGGGGTGTTTTGTTTTGTTTTGTTGCAAATGTAAGGTCCCATATCGGGACTGAGCGGTGAGTTGGCACAGCCGGAACCCGCCCGCGAAGGTACAGAGCAGTCATCTCGTGGAGGGTCCCCACGCCGGCCTCACCCCCAGCCCCCTGCTGTCTGTCTCCAAGGCCAGGGCTCTGTCCTCAGTCCTCTTTGTCCCTTGTATGGCGTGGATGCCCAGCTCGCCTATTCTCTTTCTGGATGTGCCCTGAATGTGCCTCGCTGGAGACAAAGTCTGGGACCCCAGGGTTGCCCCCCTCGGTGAGGTGGGTGCCCCCTTCAGGAGAGGAGGGAGTCCCAGGCCACTGCACGGACCTCTGTTTGCTCTGTCCCCGTGTGGCTGTCACGTGGTGGCCAAGCTGGGAGCCTCAAGCCTCCCAACAGAAGCTGAGCTGTTCCTCTCTCTGAAGGTTGAGGCACGGCCAGGCAGGGAGCCTCTCCCACGTCTGGGCCCCGAGCAGTGTCGGCCCCCCGTCCTGCCACCGCCTCTGCTGGCCCCGTGCACTGGTGACCCCCGAGTTCCGGCTGTGGCTGGGTCAGGAGCCGCAGTGACCTGCCGGAGACTGCGTTTTCTAGGTGGCCCCTCTGTCACGAGGCCCAGAGCCTGCGACGTCCTCGGAAACCACCGCACACGTGGGTCTTCGTGACAGCTGGCGTCCCCTGGCGTTAAGTGAGGCGTTTTAGCCAGGAGCTTAAGTCTGCTGGTTCCCCGGGGTCTCCAGACAGTTCTCTTCTCTGCTGTGTCCCAGGTGTGGTCTGTCAGCCCCTCCCAGCATCAATCCAGCAAACGGAGGCTGTCACACAGCCCCTGCGTCCCAGCGGTCGGGCGTTGGGTTTTAGGTCTGTGCGTGCTTCGGGCATCCGCCGTGGAGCTGGGGCCGGCCTGTGCACCTGGCATCCCTGCTCCGAAGCCTCCAGACCCCTCAGCTCATGCCCTTCTGCCCCTTCTGCCCCTGGAGCCTGTGGCCCACCCCACGCTGGGTCTGTGTCTCCGCCAGGAAGGATGCCCGTGGGCCCTGGACCCGCCAGCCCCTCCCAGGGTCCTTCCTCCCCCGAGTGAGCTGCAGGTTGTTGCCATCACTCAGGCTTCTCGGAATTCCTTTGGAGATGCCGCAGAGCTGGGAGCGCGTCTCCGGGACTTTGCTGGTGGTGGGGCCTTGGGGGACGACGTGGTTTGTGAAGAATCCCAGGATCACGGCGCAGACTCTGAGTCAGCTCCGTGAGCAGCTGTTTCGTAGTCTTAATTCATTGCAAAAGTATGGGAGTCTGTGCGTGGCATGGTGACGTGACTTCTGAAGAGCTACAGCCGTTTACACGTGCGTATTCTGGAAGGTTCCTCCGAGAACGGTCCTTCCTGCCAGGTCGCATCCGGCCCATGCGTCCCTTGATCCTTTATAGACACCACTTGGTGGAGGTCTGCGTGACAGCTTAGCCCCTGCGCTGTGTCCCCTGGGTCGTGGGTCGTGGGGGGTGGGAGGAATGGCAGTGCTCATGGTTTGACATATTTTTAGCAAATTAATTCCAGTGTGTTCCCAGACTCACCTTGTGCGAAGGGGACCTAGTTACATGTAAGGGGATCCCGCGCGGTTCCTCAGGTTGTTCACGAACCTGCAACACGAGCTGGGAGCATGCAGATCCGTTCAAGCAAGCCGGCTTGCTGAGGCACCTGCCGCCTGGCACCCTGAAGGCGGTGCCCCCCGACTTCGTGCAGCCCGGCTCCGATGGCAGAGTGAGGGCACCTGCAAACAGGAGACCCCTCTGTTCCATGCAGACGTCCCTCTCTTGACGAAGGTAGCAGATGTGCGAGCGTGCAGGTGCCCGCTGCAGCTCGGGGGACGGGATGCCGAGGCTGGGGTGCCCTGGGGCCAGGCTGCCAGGGGCACCTGTCCTCAAATGTGGACAAAACCGAGAAGGAGCACTTGGTGAATAATTTTCTTCTAAGTGTTAGTGACGGGAATCACCGCTTCGTGCAACTCCGCAGAGGGGATTCTTTTCCTCATGCCTGCCCTCCTTTTGGGAGAAGAGAAGGAGACGGAGGAGTTTCCAGGTGCAGCTATCGGACCGTGGGGCAAGGACACCGGGATCTGAGCTTGACTGCCCTGTGGTAGCCACAGCCGCTAGGGGTGTTGGTTTCTTTCTCTACGAAATACGGATACCTTCCGTGAGGGGTTCGAGAACCGGGTTCAGCAGCTTGAGCGAGCCCGGCACTGGGGCCTCTGAAGGGAGCGTTCCCCCTTCGAGTACTCGGGATAACTTGCATCTTGCATGTTGGGAGCAAGCATATGTCTCTGGAGACCGTTCTGTCTGCAGTCGGGGTCATTATTCTACTA
This sequence comes from Ursus maritimus, assembly GCF_017311325.1. Lineage (NCBI taxonomy): Eukaryota > Metazoa > Chordata > Mammalia > Carnivora > Ursidae > Ursus > Ursus maritimus. Next base: position 95,842,398 of record NW_024425563.1, on the reverse strand, counting down.
ATCCAGCTATTACATGAAATGTCGACCCGCGAACAACACAAATCACTATGCATCTTATTTCCTAAGCGTTTAAATGGCACAGAAGGATGCTATACTTTCCACGTTCTCTTCCTGAGAATGGGATCTTCTCTGCCAAGCATACAAATCCCATTTAATTGGCTACTTTTGTGCCCCTCATGCAGCCTGGGTCTCACCTGAAAGTGCTTCCACGTGGCCAGTGGCAAAGGAGTGGGCTTAGCATTCCCTAAGACCCCAGCCTGTCCGTGCTGCCTTGACCCTGGCCGGCTCTGTGGCTTCTCCCAGGTGGGCTCCCAGCCCTGCCACCTGGCTCCCACAAGTACCCCTGCTCCCCCAGCATCCTGCACTGATGTGTGCTGGCTGCAGCCCTGGCTCATCCCCGGGGAGGACTTCTCTGGTCCCCTTGGGTGTGGTCCCACAGTGACCGGGCCCGTGGCAGAGCGGGACCTTCGGATGCCACCACCTGCCTGGTCCTGGGTTCCCATGTGACTGCCCACCTAGCAGGAGCGGGCCCCCTCTTGTCTCTGTCCCACCCTGGCGGCTGTGGGTGCCTGGCCGTGTGCACGGACGCATGTGGAATTCTTCACTTGTCCTCTCTCGGGGGTGGCACCGTCCCCGTGTACCAGTGGCATGGCAGTGTGGTGCCCCTGCCTGTCTGCGTGGGCTCTGCTCAGTCCAGGTGCAGCTTTACGATCTGCTGGCCTCCCTGCCGGGAGGACCCCTGCGGCTCCTTCCAGGCCACCCGCGTGTGCTAGGGATCAGCGCGCGCACCGCTGACTGGCGCGTTTGGCTCCCTCACGCTCCCTGTCATCACCTCCGTCACAGAAGCGGTGTCCCCTCCACAGACAGCTCCGGACGCTCCTTGGGCGCCTTGCTGCTTGCCTCTGTCGAGAGCGGCCCTGGCTTCTTTCTAGAAGACACGAACTCTTCATTCTTCATTCACGTTCCCTGTGAGCAAACGCCCTGTTCATGACTTCTTGTCCAGACACACTACTGTCTTTTACTGGCCACCATGACTTGTTGAACTGTTTAGAGTCTATACTCTATGCCCGCATTGTGCGGCCGACCCCTCTCTCCAGCTCGGGGGTCCTCCCAGCTGCGCAGTGCCCCGTGCCCTCCCCAGCCTGCCTGTACCTGGCGCTCCTGCTTCACGGAACGCTCTTCTCCCGGACGCCTTGCTCCTGCCCTCAGGCTGCCCGTGCGTCTGTTCGAATCCGCGGACACCTGCAGTCCTTGCCTCTTTCCTGACCCGCCCTTTACTAGGCTGCCGGGTCCTGGTGGACGAGGCGTACCCCAGGTGCTGGCGTCGGGGAGGGCGTGCAGGGCTGGCTCCCTTGCTCCCTGCTGGGGTCTTTCCGTGCTTCCCGGCTGCCACGGCTGGTGTCCCTTCTTGCTATCGCCAGCCAGGTCCTAACCGAGGCTGTTCTTTGGTGCCTGTGCAGTCCATTCTGGCGCCTGGCGGTGTGGGCTCAGGGACTTCCCCGCGGCGTTGGGGGCTGCGCTCCTGCTCCGGTCAGGAGACCACATTACGTCCGAGAGAGGACGTCCCGAGCCGCATCTTGTTCTCAGAGTCACCTCTCTGCTGCCCATTCCTTCCACTGCCTTCCAAGCCCCAGCTTCTGGTGGCGGGGGGGGGGGGTCATTAGACCCCCGCTGGTGACTTCCCTGTCCCCTTCTTCCCCCCGTCAGGGAGGACGTGCTGGTGGCCTTGGGGGCCCTGCAGCCTGGTCCCAGGATGTTCCCACCACACCTGCAGCTTCCCGCTGCCTGGTGGCCGCCCCCGGGCGCCGTCCCCGTGTTGTCAGAGCATGTGTGTCCCTGGACAGCCTGGTCACCGGGGTCAGGCCCTTGAGGACGGAGGTCCAACGCCGGGGTCAGGACCGTGCCTGTGTGCTTCCCTTCTTGGGTGGCCATGGTGTGAGTCTGAGCGTTCACGGGGCCCTGAGTGGCACATCGGCGCCTCCTGTGTGAAATCTCTCACGTTCCACCTGGGCTGGAGCATTTCCAGTCCTCGTGCCAGCTTTCTCCTGGTGGTGACTCCAGAGGACAGGCTTTCGGAGTGACACCCCCATCTGCCCACTTGCGGGGGCAGGACGACGACACTGAGCTCCGGATTCTCTACCTCCACGTTTCAGTTTGTAAAATACAGCTTACATTTTGCTCTGTGTTTTGCTTTTTGTCTTGGAAAGCTCTTCATTTTGAGCAGGGATTTGGGAAGTGCTGGCCTCCCGCTTTCCCGCAGGCTGGGAATGGCTCACGGATGCCCTCTCGGTGCTTCTGGGCAGCAGTCTGCACGGCTGGCTCCAGCCTCTGCACCTGCAGCTCCGAACCCCACAGGCGTCCCATTGGCCTCGACACAGCTGGGCCTGCTGAGCCATCCTTGCAGGAGGGGACCCCGGGCTGCGGCTTCGTCGGGGGGGTGGGGGGGCGGGCAGGGAGGACAGGATGGCTGAGTGGCTAGCGCTGGCTATGAAATCAGAAGTCCTGTTCCAGAGTCTTTATTTCACTTTCTGTCCTCTTAGAGGCTTTTTCTGGACGTTTAAAAAGCGTGTGGCAGGTGTTGACCGGGCCGTCGGGGGCCTGTCGGAAAGCTCTGTGCTGCCCAGGGAGAGTGGGGGGCTACACAGAGGGGCGGCAGGGAGTCACCCCTGCATTTCCAGGCAGACCTTGGCAGACGGGCCCGGGGCTGCAGGCCGGTCTCGGGCGTCCCCCATGGGATCCTGGCTGCAGTGGGATTTTGTAACCGTGAATGAAGATTCAGCTTCCGACGGGGCGAACCTGTGAGCGTTTATGGCACACGCTTCTGTGGACACTCCGAGTGGACAGGTTGCCTCCGTGCCACCTAACGCCAAAGCTCCATGTTTCTTTTCAGATTCGGTGGTAAGTTGCAAGCTGTCGGGATTTGTCATGCTCCCTTCCCTGGGTCACAGGACAGTTGGTGAAAACCGAACGATTCATTGTGTTATTCTTAGACACTGCGGGCAGAGTGTTTTTGGGGAAGTCCCATTCAGCACCCCCGTGGAATGTACCATTTCCTTCCTTAAAGGACTGCAGTGTGTTCGTGCCTTTTCTTCCTTTCTGTAGCAAGAAGGAAGGTGTTAAAAATAATGTCCCGGGCGGGGTGTGTGGGTCCTAAGCTCCTCTCTTCAAGAGAAACAGAAGCACGTGCTTTGCGGGGCGTGTTTTGGCCCAGCTCACACTGTGTCTCCCGGCCCATGCACCCTGCTGGGTGGGGTGGGCGTCCCAGCCGGGGCGGGGGGCATTCTTCCCCCATCTCCCTGTCTGCAAGACCGCCCACCACACAGTTCTTCATGGAAGGTGCTGGGGGGCTCAGTGGGGGCGGGGCTCGGTGGGGGAGGGGTTGCGGGAGGAGGAGAGGAGGGGCTTGGTGGGAGGAGAGGAGGGAGGGGTTATGATGTCCCCTGTGTGCTTGAGGAAGACTGAGTCCACAGAGGAGGGGCCACCTGAGCTGGTCAGGTCGCTGGGAGAGGACATGGCGGAGACAGGGGACATGGGGAGGACGGGGCACAGGGAGGGCAAGGGGTGCACCTCTGAGGCCATGTCCAGGGACTTTTCTGTGCTATCCAGCCGACTCTGTGCCTTTGAAAAACTGTGTGTTTATTATATGTTAAAAATAAATTTTTGTTTGAAATAAGCATACGGTTAGAAAAGTCACATGTCATAAATATCCAGTCTGATGGTTTTGACAGTGGACAGGTGGGCGCAACCATGCAGGTGAGGGGACCGTGTACCCCGTGCCCCGCTGCGCCGCTGGGGACCCTCGCCCGCCTGCCCCCGCCGAGGCTTGCAGCCTTTGCCCTCGAAGCAGGTGGACACCCGGCCATCATAGTCTCCGTGTCCTCTTGCTCCTATGTTGGCAGTGTCCTCGCCGCCTCGGGCTTTGGAAGGGGATGGATGGGAGCTGCTTGTCCCCACTGCCCCGTTGGGGCATGGTGAAGGACGCATCTCCTGGGCGCCAGCCTGCCCTCTGGCATGTTCCCTCTGGTTGGGGTGCCGCTGAGTCACCCGCCAAAGGGCCGCTGGTGCTCCCGCCTCGGAGCTGCAACCTGCTTCGCTCCTGGGGGAAACTTTGGAAAGAGCGCACAGGCCTTAGTGTGGGGGTGACTGACAGCGTCTTCTAATTCATTAAAATGTATATTATCCACCAACATGGGTTCTGTAATTATTATTAATTTCCGGTCACTCGTGACACGCTGCAGGCCGACTGTGGTGACAGTTGGTGAGGAGTGGTCTGAATTTGAGACCTGGATTTTTCTCGTGGAAAGTGGTCCGGGAATTTGGTGCACTTATGTGTCAGTCTGCTGTTTTAAATGACCAGAAAAGTAAAAGCCGTTTTTAAAAGGCTTCTTAAATTTTACATATGTGTATTTTTTTTTATCTTTCTGCAATTCAGTTGTATTTATGAGATTTTCTTCTGGTTCTTTGGCAAGCCACTGGCATCTTACTAAGTATCAGATGTCATCTTTTTTTTTTTCTTTTCACAAAGATAGGAAACTGTAATCTGGTAGGTTCCGGCCCCAGGGGGTCTATGGGGCTCCATTCTGGTCTCGTCTAATTTCCAGGGGTCCTGCACACGACACCTCACCTCTGAGGCCCCCGGCTTCCTCACCTGGAAAGTGAGACCGTCAGGAAGGTGCCAGGCCTCCGCACTCAGCCTGATCTGGTCACCGAGCAAGAATCCCACCGTGGGCCCAGGTGGCCCTTGCCCGCCACCTGGAGAAGCACGACTGGGACATTGTTCCCGCAGTAGACTCACAGATCTCTGGTCTCGGACAAATATTGGTAACCAGACGAACGCAGAGTAGGATTTTCTCGATCTAATTCTTTTCTGTGCCATGTGAGCGTTGACAGGCGTTTGCCTGGACCTCAGGCCTCGATTGGGTCAGGAAGCCACCTCGAACACTCACTACCAGCGTACATGTGGGAATAAGGCCCAGTCTGGGGCAGGTGTGCAACTGCTCTAGAAGTTACTAGAATTGCAGAGCTTGTTGGGGCCGACCCTGCGGGCCAGCGGAGCCGGGACTGAGGGCCGACAACACCTGGGGCAGCTTACCTTTCCTCTTTTTATAAAAGAAAAAACACAACCTTCAGTAGCTCCTTGCTAACTTGAAGGAGAAACGTGATGAAAGGATCCCTGGGAGTGCCCCACCTTCCGCCCCCATGTGGGGCAGGCAGGCCCTGGGGGGCATATTTTCTCCTGGGATTACACGGGTGACGTGGGCTGTCCTACCCCCTGGGAGAGCTTGAAGCAAGCAGGTAAATCAATGGAGTCTTGGACGCCGGCATTCTGTGGAACCGTCTCCACACGATGCTGTCCCTGTTCAGAGGGCAGTGTGGAGATCTGCCCCTGGGCCTTCCCGCCATCGCCTGTGCGCCCCCACCCACAGGAGCGTTGATGGGCACACTTGACCGAGGAGCTGAGTCGCCTGCCCACGTGGCAGCCCTCCTGGCCCTGCCCAGAGGACCCGGCTCCCGCCAGACTTGTGGGAACGTCCTGTCTTGACCTGGGTCCTCCACTGGCCTGGTCAGACCTTTGAGGCTTCATGTGCCCCCACCCCCAGATCTGCGCCTGGAAGCCGTGAGCCCCAGAACCTCAGAATGTGGCTGTTTGCGCAGCTAGGGCCTCAAAGGAGGTGATGGAGGTATAGTGACGTGGCTGGAGTGACCCCACAGGACTGGCGTCCTTAGAAGAAGAGGGGATCAGGACACAGACACACACGGAGGGATAAGCAGTGGACGCGGGGAGGAGACGGCCATGGACATGCCCAGGAGGGAGACCTTGGGGGAACTGGCCATGCCACGCGTGGACCTCATGCCATGCGTGGATCTGACTCCGGGACCAGGAGGGAAGAGAGATGTCTGTTCAAGGTGCAGGGTCTGTGGGACTGTCCTTGTCCCCGAGCGACCGACACGGGTGGTATCTGAGCTCTTCTCTGGATGTCAGCACTGGGGAGAGGGGCTTCCCTTCTGTCACTGCCCTGCCCCGTTTCTGATCAACCGTAATGGTTCTTATAAACACAATTAAACTTTGATCTCTTCTCCATCTTATGTAATGGGCGAATAAAAACATCTTGTGTTTATTGGAGCGCCTGGGTGGCTCAGTGGTTAAGCGTCTGCCTTCGGCTCAGGGCGTGATCCCGGCGTTATGGGATCGAGCCCCACATCAGGCTCCTCCGCTATGAGCCTGCTTCTTCCTCTCCCACTCCCCCTGCTTGTGTTCCCTCTCTCGCTGGCTGTCTCTCTCTCTGTCAAATAAATAAATAAATAAAATCTTTAAAAAAAAAAAATCTTGTGTTTATCGATCAGCAACACACAGCCCCAGAGTCAAAGCTATAAAATAATAAAGGATGAAGAGAACGTGAAAGATTCTGCCCCTTGAGAAAAAGCCCTGCCCTCTTCCCTCGGGACTGCTGCTCCGTGCAGAGACGTGGGGGCCCCCGAGATTCCGCACAGTCCTGGGGTCAGCGGACACGTTGCTTGGGTGTCTGTCTCTCCAGTTGGGTGCGGGGCGTGAGGGGGCAGGTGGTCTCTCTGGTTAACGTCGGGGGAAGCAGGTGCTGCCATCCGATCTCGTAAGGAATCGCCTTTGCAAAGATAAAGCAAAGGTCAACCCTCTGTCACACTGTGCCCCGCCTCTGTTGGCATTCTCAGTATTGTGAATTTTAAAATGAAGTGGTTTTATTTAATGGTGCAAGTTGGGCATAAGGTCGCGCATCTTCCTTGGACGTCACTCAGTAAAGTGCTTCTGCAGCCATCAAGGTGGGTGGGTGGCCCACCTGTTTTTCTCTCCCTGTCTCACTCGCGTGTCCGTGAGGGTGGATGGGTTTATCGTGGGCACGTGGGGGCACTGATTGAGTGCTTCTTCATAACTTGGTGCTTTTGAGTGGACACACCCTTCCAGAATCCCGGCCTGAGTATTTGCTCATGCCAGCGCGATGCCAGCCAGGGGAGAATTTTCCTGTGGGCAGGATTACCTGGAAAATGAGTAGGCAGTGCGGCCGGAGAGAAGATGAGCTGCTGGCTTTCCCTGGGGCAGCTGCCCTCGTGAAAATGTGCCACATGCTTGAGGGCACTGGCTTCCGTGGGCTTCTGTGGTGCTCACTCATGTGGCCCAGCACAACTGGGATTGTCCACGATTCCGGAAGGGTCGGCTCGGCTTTACCTTTCCCCTGCGCCCACGGGCTGTGTGGGCCTTCATTATATACACGCGTTTCCGGAGAGAGCGGTGGTGTGCTGTTTTATGTGGCTTTGTTCGAAGTAAAATTTAGTAAGAATTGGCAACAACAAACGCTGAGTTCATTGTTTTGTTGAGCTAATGGAAAGGAGACAATCTCTGTAGGGCACGGGGAGGGCTGAACTGTAATTTCGGTCCCAGGACCTTAATTTCCAGAAGTAAACAGAGGGGCCAAGTTAGGCCCTGTGAGGCGGGTCTCACTCCCCCGGAGAAGGAGTCTCAGCTCCTAGCCTGGGTCAGCCCCTGGGGGTGTTGGCCAGAGCGCCCCGGTGCCCTTGCGGAGGGGCAGCTGCAGGGCTGGACCTGGGTTGTGCGAGAGTGTGCACATGGACACACGTGCACGCTTCATTCAGACATGCAGTCACTCGTAGACACACCAGCACTCACACCCACACTCCCGTTCCCAGGGCACAGTCACCCCCTGGAGCGAGGCCCCCTCTGTCTGGTAACCTGCCCACCTGCTGGCCCGGGGAGAGTTTTCGATACCTCGTGCTGCAGGTGCGACGGAGCCAGGTGTGGCCGGGTGCAGTCCTGTTTGTTTATGGTTGTCCTTGGTTACGGTGACTTGGCCTCTAATGCAGCCGCGACGAGGCCATAAACCAGTCCCAGAGCAGACCTCTTGCGATCTCTCCAGGCTGTCGCAGTCCCTGGCGGTGCTGGTACTGCTGCCCTCCCCTGTGCCCCGTGGGTTCCGCCCCTCGCCCACCCGCCGGGTACTTGCAGTGAGAAAGCAGAGCAGTTCGCTCCAGGGGAGGAACGTGGAGTTTGGACCCAGTGGGATCTGCCCACACTGCCCAGCCTCTCTGAGACTCAGCCCTTCACGCACCGAAGGGACGGTCACTGGCTTTCTGGGTGGCAGTCAGGGCCAGCGAGCAGGACCCGCAGACCCAGCGTGTGGCCCACTTGGGACGTGAAGATGCCCCTTGGATGAGCCGTGGGCATCCCCGTGAGTGCAGCCCGGGGGTGGCAGCTGGGCCCCATTCTCCTGTGACCGTGCTCAGGCCACCTTCCAGAGCAGGAAGGAGCTCGGTGAGGGAGGCACTGTCCAGGCCCCCAGGGTGCAGCCATGTCCTCCCTCTAATGCACTGGCTGTGCACTTGGGGCTCTGTGGGCGTCCTGCTGTCAGACGGTCCCTGGGAACAGCGCCACGTCGGGACCCTCCCTCGGTCCTGACGCGCGTGGCAGGTGCCACCGGGTTTTTAGCTCCGTCAGTGAGACAGGACTGGTTCCTGCGTAACCTGGATATTGAGAAGCATCAGCTCTTGCATGACGGGGAAGGTCAGGCCCACCTGGAAACCATCCAGCACCACGGTGTTTTCTTTCATGAAGTGAGCATAGCAGATGGCCCGCTGGGCGTGTGATCTGAGGTCGCCGTAAGATGGGGACAGAAAGCAGGTGAGCAGGCTCCGCCGTTACTGACCCGACCTGAACCCCAAACAGCTGCCTGTGTTGTGCTTACCTGGCGTCTCTGTCCCAAGGGGAGGCAGGGGGGAGGGGGCGTGGGTCAGGGGAGCAGGTGCGTGGCTGGTGGAGAGCCAGTGATTGTGTGCTGTGCCTCTCTGATCAGACTGAAGAGCTGGAGGGAACCCCTGAGTGTCCAGGACATGCAAGGGGGGGCCTCTGCATGGCTGCATACATCCCAGGTGCCAGGCAGGGTGGTCCACGGGGGACCATGCATGTGCCCTGCACCCTCCCACCATACCCCTGCCAGACTGGAGTCCGCTGGCGTCCTCTCTCTTATTCCAAGGGAGGAAATGCAGCAGGCCAAGCGGTGTGTTCTCCGGGAGTTGCCGTCCTGGGATTTTGTGTGAGCCACATCCAAGGGACACGTGCCCACTGTGTCCACTCGAGGATGGTCTTTGCGAAATTAGGTGTTCGCTATTCTTGATGTAAACATTCGTTTTATCTGTGCCGACAGGTGGTTCTCCCCTAGGCCACGCCCTCTTCTCTGACTTGGTGCTTTTGGTGCCATTTCATTTGCAAGTTCTTTGTAGCCCTTGGACGTTTTCTGTTTGTGTTTTGTAACGGTGCAGGTGCACACGGCAGGTTGTAATCGGTCCTCTGGATCAGAGGCTCCTCCCCGGCACGAGTGCAAGCCTTGAGGCTTGAGGCTTGATGCTTGTCCTTGTTCTACTTAGCTGGGGAGCCTGCTCGTTCTGTCCCAGGCCCCTGCTCACTCTCCAGCGAAGACTGAAGCTTATGTGGTTTGCCTTGGCGAACATCTCCTCCCTGACGGCGTGTCCGGGTCGCCACCGTGAGGAACGGCAGAGCTCCTCAGAGTCTCGGCCGTGGATGGGGCTGCAAGGAGGGGCGGGCGTGGGACTTGGAGCCCCGGCTTGGAGCCTGCTCTCGTTCTCTGGAGGGTACCCTGGGGACAGGTGGGCAGTGTCGCCATCCCCCTCCTAGCCTGGGGGGGGTTGTGGGATGCACCGGACCCACCTGCCTTCTGGGTGGAAGATCTGCCGGCTGAGCTTTGTAAGACTCGCGGGTTTCGAGACTGCATAGGACTTTTCCTTTTGCTCCTCCGACACACACACGCTTCCAGGCAGCCAACTGAAAACTAATGAATAGACTTTACGGTACTCTCATTTCCCTCCTGATTTTCCCTGTTGTGCTGTTGCAGTACGGGGTGCATTTGTTACCCTGGGTGAGCGAATACCGATACATTTACCAACGGAAGCCCACAGTTGATATTAGGTTTCGCTCTTGGTGCTGCCCATTCTGTGGGTTTGGACAAATGGGTCACACATGTCCACCATTAGAGGATCGCACAGACTGTATTCACGAAACATTGTCTGTGCTCTGCGTGTCCCCCCCCCCCCGACCCCCAGCCCCCACCGCGGGCCACCACCCATCTCCTTATGGCCGGCACAGTCTTGCCTTCCCCGGAATGGCAGAGTTGCAATCGCACAGCCTTTCTCCCTGGCGTCCTTGTCTTGGTGATCGGCATTTGAGTTTCCTCTGGATCTTTCCTTTTTTTAATAATGTTCCCTGGCCTGGAATCCAGATAGCGATTTTTCAAAGACGGGAGCCCGGATTCCTTGCACGGCCTTGCCAGGTGTCCCGTAGAGTGGCGCACCGGGCCCCCAGGTGCTGCATGGACACTGCCACATGCAGACGTGACCACCGAGCCCCGCGCTCCGTGGGCCTGCCTGGCCGGCTGTCCCCACCCTGTAGGCACTGGTCTGTAACTTCCCCTATTTCCAGAGACATTTTTTTTTTGTTTGTTTTCGTTTTGTTTTATATTTATTGGTTCACGTATTTCCTCCTCCACTCATCGAGCTTTGATATACACGTGTGTGGACCTGAGGACACGCGTGTCATAAGGATGTGCCTCTGTTTCCAGGGGTGTGGGTCAGGGCAGGGAAGCCATTGTGGTGCTGGGCAGAGAGGGGCTGTGTGTGGGGAGGGGGTGCAGGTGGGGAGAGGGTCGGTGCCACGGGACAGGGCCCCGCCCCAGACGAGTATATGAGTCAGCCTTCTGCTGGAGCGATGTATGTCCCAGACGAATGAATGACCATGTGTCATGTTCCCTGAGGGACTTCGGAAGATAAGCAACAGTTATAAATAGTCTGCATGGCTAGAGCCAAGGTCATGCTGCCACCCACTGTAGGCCACAAGGACAATTCGTCAGATCCCTGGGGGTCTCTCCCTTCCTGTGCACGTTTTTGCTTTGAGGATGGGGGTACCGGGGGCACCGGGGGAGGAGAGCTAAATCCTGCTGGCAGGTGCCAAGATCCTGGCCTCCCAGGACCGCACGAGGCAGGGGTGATCCTCTCACCCTCCAAGAGCCCTGTCTGCCCAGGGATGGTCCCTGCTCCCGGAGTATGAGAGCCTGGCCTGTGCTGGCCTGTTCTGAGCACCCACACTCTGCCTACCTCCCCCGCTCAGATGAGGGGACCGAGCCCCAGAGCCACTCATCTGCTTTCTGTCCTACTTTTGGAAAGAGTTCTAGAAAAGGCGGTCTACTTTGTAAGGAATACGAGCACTGGGTGTGGTTGTGGGGGTGGCTTGAAGACCACCAGGCAGGGCCCCCACCTCCTTGTGGTGGTGCTCCCCAGTTCCTAGCCTGGGAGTCCACTGGTCCTTTGAAATTGAAGAGAAAATTCTGTGCATGAGCACAGGGCGTTTCTCTTGGGGAAGGCTCCAGGGTTTGCAGGAAATTCTGGGAAGGGAGCTGGACTCTGTAAAAGTGAGGAAAAATCTGGATTCTCATAACTGCAGGTCTTGTCTGTCTCTGATGCTGGAACTCTGCGGCCGTGAGCGGCGTCAGGCAGGGCAGCTCTGGGGCCGTGCCTGAGTGGACATCGTGTGGAGTTTCCCTGGGAGCCCCTCTGCTTACCCTGTGCCTTCTCATTGTAGGTGGTGACTCGCCGCTGTGCGCAGGTGTACCTGGGACAGGTGAGTCCTCGCCGTTTCGTGGGGGTCTCGGCTTATCATGTGGGATGTCTCTCTCTTGATGTGGGGCCCTCTTTGGGGCTGTCAGGCTCCCTCTGGACCTCAGACGGGACCTGCTGCACTCACAGAGCCTCTGCACGGACCCCGGGCCTCAAGTACTCACCTTTGCACATTTTCCTTAGTGACCAGAGTCACACCTGCCTTTGCAATATCTGCCTTTCAGATCGCAAATGTCAGGGGTCCCTGTGCTCAGCCTGGGTTTCCTTCTCTGTGATGGAAGATGTCTCAGTCCATTTTCTTAGGGGTAGAATGTGGGCCCCAAGGTGCTCGAGTCGCAGGACGTCCGTGTGCAGCGTGGTGCTGTGGCGTCCGTGTGCAGCATGGTGCTGTGGTGGCCGTGTTGCACAGCGTCTGTGTGCGTCGTGGTGCCGTAGCAGCCATGTCACAGAGCGTCTGTGTGCGTCGTGGTGCTGTGGCGGCCGTGTCGCAGGGTGTCTGTGTGCGTCGTGGTGCCGTGGCGGCCATATCGCAGGGCGTCCGTGTGTGTCGTGGTGCCGTGGGGGCCGTGTCGCATGGCGTCCATGTGCGTCGTGGTGCCGTGGAGGCTGTGTTGCAGGGCGTCAGTGTGCGTCGTGGTGCCGTGGCGGCCGTGTCGCAGGGCGTCGGTGTGCGTCGTGGTGCCGTGGCGCAGGGTGTCCGTGTGCAGCGTGGTGCCGTGGCGGCCGTGTTGCATGGCGTCGGTGTGCGTTGTGGTGCTGTGGCGGCCGTGGCGCAGGGCGTCGGTGTGCGTCATGGTGCCATGGCGGCTGTGTCGCAGGGTGTCTGTGTGTAGCGTGGTGCCGTGGCTCAGGGCGTCCGTGTGCAACGTGGTGCCGTGGCGGCCGTGTTGCACGGCGTCGGTGTGCGTTGTGGTGCTGTGGCGGCCGTGTCACAAGGTGTCTATGTGTAGCGTGGTGCTGTGGTGGCCGTGTCACAGAGCGTCCGTGTGCATCGTGGTGCCGTGGAGGCCGTGTCGAGGGCGTCCGTGTGCAGCATGGTGCCGTGGCGGCCGTGTTGCAGGGCGTCTGCGTGCAGCATGGTGCCGTGGCGGCCGTGTTGCAGGGCGTCTGTGTTGCAGGGCGTCCGTGTGCAGTGTGGTGCCGTGGCGGCCGTGTCGCAGAGCGTCCGTGTGCGTCGTGGTGTCGTGGGGGCCGTGTTGCGGGGCATCGGTGTGCGTCGTGGTGCCGTGGCGGCCGTGTCGCAGGGTGTCTGTGTGCGTCGTGGTGCCGTGGAGGCCGTGTCGCAGGGCGTCGGTGTGTGTCGTGGTGCCATGGAGGCCGTGTCACAGGGCGTCCGTGTGCAGCGTGGTGCTGTGGCGGCCGTGTCGCAGGGCGTCCGTGTGTAGTGTGGTGCCGTGGTGGCCGTGTCGCAGGGTGTGTGTGTGTGTCGTGGTGCCGTGTACCTGTATCACAGGGCGTCTATGTGGACGTGGGTCTCATGAAGACCTTCCCCAAGGAGGCCTTGCTCATGAATGGGAAAGTGAGTGGCAGGGTTCAGATGGCAGGTGCCCTTTGGCCAGTCTGTGCATCCCTGGGCCCCGTGTCCTCTGTGTGCCTGTGGCCCTCCCACTCCGCGCTCTGTCTTTGGTGCTTGTGGTGACTTATCAGTCTTCAGGTGTGGGAGCAGGTGGCCTCCTTCCCGTCCACCTCAGGCTTTCGGCTCTGGGCCGTGAGTACCCCCTTCTGCACATCTTGCGGCCCTCTGACCCGGCCGCCGTCTGCTCGCTCTGGTTCCAGGGCTTCTCCCTGACGGGGCGTTCACCGGCTCTGCAGGTGTCTCGAGTACCGGGAGCCCTTCCGAGAGGTTCTGGAATAGCCTCATCTTGGCTTGTTCTGACTGTGAGCTGCCGGGTCTGTTCCTGGGGCAGATTGGCGTGGGCGGCCATGGGCCGTGCCGGCAGGACCTGGCCACATCCGGGGGCTGAAATGACCTCATGCTCTGCCTGGGTTGGTGTCTGTGGGGCAGCGGTGCCTTTGGACCGTGTGGGGCCTTTGGGACACAGGAGGGCAGACAGCTCCGTGTGGTCGTCATGCTATGAACGCGTGGCTGTCACCTCGATGACCATTGTTCTAGAACTTTTCTGGTGCCTAGCCTTCTTCTGTTTATTGCAGGGGCTTTAAAAAGTGGGGAGTCACGCCGGATCCATCTCCAGACTAAAGCCACCAGGCAGTGGGTCCAGGAGGCGAACCTCCCTTTGTAAATGTTAGCTTAGCTGATGAGATGTGCACACAAGCTGCGTTTCCCAGGGGCCGGCATGGACAGGAAACCGGGACAGTCGGCATGCACCTCGTCATCGAGGAGGGAAGCAGGGACCGGCGGAGAATGTGCGCATGGAGGGGTCATGCAGGGTGTGGGCTGTGGTTGGGGGTGTGTCCTGAGCTGCGACTGCCCCGCAGACGTCCCACCTGCACCCGAGTGCGGGGCAGTGACCGCCTGAGAGGGAAGTCGGATGCCACTCTGGAGGGCAGCCTCGCCGGGACCTTCGGCTTTTTCTGGCTCTGCCCATCGATAGTCGATACGGTGTTGAGGCTAGAGAAGCATGACGGTGGCTTTGTTGTCTGTTGGCTTCGCGCTGGGATGGCCCCTGAGGAGCAGGGTCTGCTGGGTTATGACAGGTAGTGGATCCCTCGTGGTGGGGAGCGGTGGTCGGGCCCTCCCAGGCCAAGTTGTGCCTCTGTTCTAAGTGTTTCTGCAGACGCATACGTGTGTGCATATCGACCACGCGTGCTCACATGCACACACAAGTGCAGAACACGTTAGTGATTGCGAGCACGGGGCCAGCATCAGGTCGGGGTCCATCCAGGTCACGATACCTGGAGACCTGTGTGACCTCGCATGGAGCTGTCTCGCGTCTGGGCCCCACTTCCCTCTTCTGTACGTGGGGACGCTGCCACCTCCCTGGCAGGTGCCGTGAGGAGCGGATGGATTAGTGCGTGGACAGTCTGGGCACTGGCTGCGGCACACTGGAGAGACACCAGGTGGGGAAGAGCCTTCTTCGTGGGGCGAATGCGAGGGGCAGCCAGGGTCTCCCGGTGCCCGCGGCCTCTGCGGGTTTGTTTGGTTTTGACCATTGTTCTCTTGCCATCTGGTCGGGGAGAACCGGTTTGATCGGTTCCAGAGTGTGCCATCTGCTCCGCGAGGGTGAAGGAGGGACCTCTTCCTCCTGAGCACCCCCGGGAGACGGCGAGGGAGCCCCAGCTGGCAGGGGGCTTGAGGGCCTGTCTGCGGCGGGCCTCACGGAGGGCTGGACGTGCGTCGCGGCAATGACCGATGCTCCGGGCAGAGTGTCGGTGCCTTCTGTCTTGCCCTTCGTTGACTGTCACTGTCCATCCCGGAGGGCAGGTTCATACCAGTGCAGGAGCGGACCTGCACACTCCCCGGGCGCACCTGTGGCTTTCCCTGGGACACCCCTCAGTCTAGCAGGTGTGGACTCCCTGTGTGGCCAGGGGTCCTGGGCAGCACACAGCGGCCTTGGCCCAGGGATGGCCTGAGCAGCCAGCGTGGCGACCCTGAGTCGGAGAAGTTCGTTCTTTCAGAGTGGCGTCTGTCCTTGCAAGAGGCCATGTCCCCGCCTGGCGGTGGCCATGTGTGTGGGCACTCCAGGTGGCACCGGAGCCCGCTGGGGACGCAGGTGCGAGCCCTCACCTGGCTGCCGGCGCTCGCACCCAGATTGTTTTTGCTTGGCTATTGTGATTTCTCCTGCTGGAGGAGACGGGGTATAGAATCGCTTCTGAAATTTGAGTCGGACGTTCACGGAGCTTCTACGGCTGTACTCTTTGTTTAATGAGGGTGAAGACAATGGGTGGTTTCTGTCGCAGGTGACATTAGGCGTCAGGTTACACAGACTGAGGCCAGAGTTTCCAGTCTGGGTCCTGTTAGCTTCACCTGTACGTGCGCGTGGGGACGTCGGGACCTTGTCCAGCATGGTTTGCTTAAACTCACAGAGTTGGAGGAAGTGATCGTGAGTGGTGAGGTTGACACAGCACAGTGTGACTGTTGAGGACATGTGCCCCTGAGCAAACAATGTCTGTGTCACGTTCTTTCCCAGGGGCCATGACGGGATCTCCCAAAGGAATTGGATTATTTTGGAAAGACTGCCCATCGAATCGTACGCTTGGAAGTTTGAGATAGACGGAAAGGAATCCCCTTTAATAATGCTCCCTTTACCTGACTGCAGAATTAGGTAGCCACGACAAAGTTCAGGCTTTCCACCTGTCAAAGATTGGGTGGGAGTCTTTGCCTAGAAGGTTCACTGGAGCACCTGGAAGAGCTCGGCCTCCGCCGCCAGCCCCGGTCCACGGCGGCCTCTGTGCGAATTCTTGTCCTCGTCCTCAGGAAGTGCAGGTCTGTGGTTGGGTGTGGATTATTCCTGCTCATGGACTGTTCCCACGCTGCAGGACACGTCAGAATGCAGATGCAGATCTGCACCAGCACGGCAGGGTCTTAGCCGAATGATAGCCTCTGTTTCTGGAAGTCACACGCTCCGGGAACGTGTGCATGCACAGCTGTGTCTGCACCCACGGCTGGCCCGCCAGGGTCTGTGCACCTCACACGAGCGTCCTTCACCTTGTCCCAATGACGTTGCTTTGCTTCAGGCGGCAGAGACTTGCAAACATCCTTGTTCTGTAATCCTCCCATCTTCAGGAAGCAGAGAAAAGTCTCCGGAGTCCTGCTAGATTGTAGTCAAGCCTTCCACTTGCTCAAACTTAACACCTATGGTTTTGGTAAAAGCCAAGTGAGACCCAGAAATAAAAACACACAATGCTGCATTCCCAGACTTTCACCTTGAAACTTCAGTGATCCAAGAGCCATGCTCCAGTTCAGAAATGGGGCATCAGAGGAGCCCCTGAAGGATCCCCTTTTAAAGGGACACATGGAGTGGATGGCATGAGGGAAACAGGCTCGGTGAGCACACCAGGAGTTGGGCAAGAGCAGGCCAAGGTCACATAGCTGGAAAGGGGGGGGGGGTGTGAGGCCGGCGCTCGTGGTGTCCGCATCCTCTCCCTGTGGCTGCTGGAGCACTTGCCATTGCTCCTCAGAGCCTCAGGCTGCCTTTCCCTGGTGCTGCCCATACCCGGCTCTGTGTCTTCTCAGCACGGCAGTGGAGTGTCCCGGTATTATGACTTGAGGCAGAGTGGGGAGTGTTTAAGAAATGCTGAATGCACCTGAGTGGAGCCGTGTTCCCCAGGTTCCCTGTGGTCATGATCCGGACGCAGGCTGAGCTGAGCTCCCTGCGCTGGGGCAATGCAGGTTGCGACTGTGCTTCCCACAGTCCTCAGGGTCCTTTGTGAGGGTTGGGATCGGAATTAAGGTGTGCGGGCCCCGGGCGATGATGTTGGAAGCCAGGATCCCAAACTTTGCTCAGATTCCCTTTCTCATAACAGTGCATTTCACCCCCTCTGTTGACCTGCTCTTGAAGGGAGCAAAGCAAGTGTGGATGGGGGCAGCCCATGGGCCGCTTTCATGCACAGATCACAATGGGCTTCTGGGGTAAGGCAGTGATTTACAGTGGAAAGGAGCACAGACATGGAGTGTGCACCTGCGGGGTGGGGGTGATGACCTGTGTGCCTCCCCAGATTCCCATCTGCCAGAAACCCGGGATGTGGCTAGTTTGGAACGTGGATGTGGGGAGGTCGGGCTGGACTTGTGTCCTCGCGAGCTGAGTGGAGGATGTGGACGCGCGCGGGGTCGGCTTAGGGACGGGAGGTGGCGGCTGGAGAGGTGCGTCCAGCCCGGAGCCCGAAGAGGCTAGCAGGACCCTCCCGCAGCCTCAGAGGGCACGCGGCCCCTCAGCCTTCGTGTCTGTGTGGCTGCCCAGGGGGCAGTGCGTGGGGCCCCTCCCTCCACCTCTTTCAAGTCGCTTAGCGCCCCCCTCCCCCCGGCACTTCTGGGACTGGGTTTGGCCACAGTCCTGGGATGGGGCCATCCTGGGGCGCAAGCGCACTCAGTGGTGCCTGGCGGGGCTGGCCATGGACCACGTGGGCTGGACAGACATTGCAGACGTGTGGGGGAACGGGGAGGCTGTTGGTGGAAATCGTTTCAAGGAGGTGCTCTGAAGGGCTTGGGGCTCGGGCAAGGCTGGGAACCCAAGGCCCCTGGAGCTCTCCAGGGAGGGCTTTCGAAGCCCACGCTGCTGACCGGTCGTGGGTAAGAGGCGGCACGGGGTGGGGGGGACCCTCTTCCGTTGACCTTTGCCCCAGGTCTCTGTCTGCAGCTGCTGGCAGGGCCGCCCCTGGGGCCGTCTCCAAAACCTGGTGCGTAGGTAGATTTCTCCGGAAATCCGGGGCCCCTGCCCCACCCCGTTCTAACCACAGGCCAGACTTTGGTCCACACTTGCTTTGATTTCACCATTCCCTCCTGCACCTAAAATAACATCCGGGCCTTCGGCTTTTTCACCCTTGGCAGGGAGAGATGGCCTGCGTTTCCGGGAAAGGCGGCCTGGTGTCCGTCGCCCACGTGGGAAGTCCAGGTTGGCAAATAGGAGCCTCGCTTCGCAGACCCTTTGAGGAAGAGGGACAGCCCTCCACGGATTCAAACCACCCCCCCCATGCTGAGCCTCCCCCAGTAAGCCTGGCTTGGAAGCAGGGCCGAGCTAGATGTGGCTGGTGGGCCAGGCCACAGGTGGAGGGACACAGGCAGGGGACACGTTGGTCTGGTGTCAGCTTACCTCCCGCGGGGAGCACGGAGCCTGGTTAATGATTAACACCCACGCTGGCTGCAGGCCGGTCACCCCGGGGAAGGCTGGCCCGGGTCTGTTTCTGTGCCGTGTGCCAGGCCGGCGTCCCCTCGGCACAGCGCAGTCAGCCGCATGGTGCACACGGGCTCAGTGCGCTGAGCTCCCACCCCCGGGCCTCGAACTGCGAGGTGGGCTTGGGGCTGCTGCTTGGGGCCACCCAGGCCCGGCCCTCGGTGTTGACCGAGGCGCCTCCAGCCAGCGTTCACGGCACGATAGGCAGCTTCTCTCCTGGGCAAGGGCCTGAGGAAATGTTTTCCAGGGAATGAGTGTCCTCAGGTCCAAAGGCTGGAATCTGCCGCGGAGAAGAAGGTTCTGGTTGAGTGTTATTTTTTTTTTTCTCTGATGGTGTGGATTCTATAGCAATCACAGGCTGTGAGTGTGGGGAGCACCCTTGGAGGTGGTGGGTGTGTGGGAATCGGGGGAAGTGGCAGTTAACTGCGGAAGGGGAGACTGAGCACTTATATTTTAATGCTGAGTTAGGACAGAGTAACAACATTCTGATACGGTTTATGTTGCCTGAGTGTGTTTTTACCTGCAGGAGGGGTAATCATTAAAAGAAACGCA
>NW_024425563.1:95738556-95823378 GCF_017311325.1 Ursus maritimus | reverse complement strand
AACAGCACCCCCTCGTCCCCCTCCTCCCCCAGCCCCCTGAAAAAATGTAAGTCTGTGCATGAGAGTGACCCTGGCTGCCAGTTTGGGGGCCCAGGTGGCTGGAATCCGATTCCTCCCCAGGTTCTCCATGGCCTGGGGGCCCCACCTCCTGTTTTCTTCTTGGCACGTGTGGGTGTCGGGCTGGCTGGTGTGGCATCTGGGGCGTCCTGGCCTTGCTTGGAGAGTCTCTGTTCAGAGAGCCAGGGACCTAGGTCCGGTTTTTCCTTGGGTCTCCCCAAGTGCCTCTGAGCTTTTGGAAGGTCTCCCCCATATGTTCGAGGCACGTCCTGCATGTGGGTGGAAGCTGGACAGGCAGGGGGGCGTCTGCGTCCTGAAAATCAGAAGCCAAGCCAGTTCTGGCCTCCCCGCCGTGCTCACACCGTCCTCCTCTCCCGGGGGCACTTGCAGCCTCTTTATTTGCCACATTTATTTTCCTTCGAACATCAGGAGACATTCTGTAGGGCGCCTGGGTGGCTCAGTCAGTTGGGCGCCTGCCTTCGGCTCAGGTCGTGATCCCAGGACCCTGGGATCGAGTCCCACATCGGGCTCCCTGCTCGGTGGGGAGTCTGCTTCTCCCTCTGCCTCTACCCCTCCCCTGCTTGTGCTCGCTCTCTTGCTCTGTCTCAAATAAATAAATGAATAATTTTCTTTCTTTTTCTTTTTTTAAAAGAAGCAATTCTGTAAAAGGAAAGGAATAAAGTTCGTCCTTGGCGGAAACTGTGTCTCCTCTGGAGGCCCCTCTGTATGGCGGGAATAAGGAAAGTCCCTTGTGGCTGCCTGGAACTCATTACAGTTTGGGGAGAGGCTTCTCCAGGCAGCGGTGGTGACCGGGCAGTCCCCACGCTGGCCCTCTGCCTGTGTGTCCAGCCTCGTGGTGAGCACTGTGGCCCGTCCTCGGGATTGAATGGGTGTATTAGATGGTAGATGCTTGAGGAGGACCAGTGCAAACGTGGGCCTGAATCCTGTCATAAGGGCTGTCGGCTTTGTGACTTTGGGCTCAGATGTCTTTTTCTGATCTCTGCAACAGACTTTATTTACTTATTTATTTTAAGGATTTTTATTTATTTGAGAGAGAGAGGATGAGTCGGGGGGAGGGCCAGAGGGTAGCGGGAGAAGCAGACTCCTGTTGAGCAGAGAGCTGGATGTGGGGCTCGATCCCAGGACCCTGGGATCATGACCCGAGCCGAAGGCAGACGCTTCACCGACTGAGCCACCCAGGCGCCCCTCTGCGGCAGACTTTAAATAAAGCAACTGCTTAACAACAACAATAAATAAACAATAAAAAATAAAAACCCAACCCAAACCCGAAACCTCGTTAGTTGCCTTTGAGGGATGCTAGGGGACCGATTTATTCTGAAAAATTGGTAAATAAAGAGAAACGGGCTTTTAACCTTCTTTTCTTACAAATGTACCTCGGGGTTAAACACAGGCAAAGAGGGAAAGTTCCGTTTAAGGAGGAATTCGGGCCAGCAAGTGTTGAGAAAGTGAAAGAGTTAAAATGTGCCAAGTTGCAGACCGCAAGTAACCGAATGGCCGTGACCCTCCGTAACCTCCTGGGTCACAGGAGGAAGCTCCTGGTAGGGTCATGTGCCTCCTCCAAGGAAGTGGGCCTCACGGGAGCCAGAAATCAAACTAGAGCCACCCGAGCCCAGACCCATCCACGGCTTCCAGGAAGCGCAAGGCCAGAGCCCCATGGGAGACTTGCAGGGGAGTCAGTAAGATCCTGGCGTCGGGGAGAGTTTGGCCGGGCAGGAAGCATGTCGGTCATCTCCAAGAACGCTGCAGGAGGAGGAAGGGTCTCTATTGTTACGGAGCCACATCGTCAGACTTTATTTGGAGCTCGATTCCAACAATCTGACCGTAAAAAAAAAAGCCGAAACAGGGGCGCATGGGTAGCACAGTTGTTAAGCATCTGCCTTCGGCTCAGGGCGTGATCCCTGCGTTCTGGGATCGAGCCCCACATCAGGCTCCTTCACTGGGAGCCTGCTTCTTCCTCTCCCACTCCCCCTGCTTGTGTTCCCTCTCTCGCAGGCTGTCTCTGTCAAATAAATAAATACAATCTAAAAAAAAAAAAGCCAAAACAAAACTTGTAAGACAGGGAAATTTGAACATTGATTAGCGATGTGGTGTGAAGGCATCCCTGCTCATGTACTGGTATTTAGTCATTGTAGGTTTTTTTTGTTTTAAAGATTTTATTTATTTATTTGACAGAGATAAAGACAGCCAGCGAGAGAGGGACCACAAGCAGGGGGAGTGGGAGAGGAAGAAGCAGGCTCCAGCAGAGCAGGGAGGCCGATGCGGGGCTCCATGGAGGGCTTGATCCCAGGACCCTGGGATCACGCCGTGGGCCAAAGGCAGACGCTTAACGACTGAGCCACCCAGGCGCCCCTAGTTGTTGTAGTTTTTTCTTGTTGTTGTTGTTGTTATTTATTTTTTTTTCTTATAATAATATTTTTAAAATTATATTATGTTAGTCACCATACAGTACATCCCCGGTTTCCGATGTAAGGCTCGATGATTCATTAGTTGCGTATAACACCCAGTGCACCATGCAATACGTGCCCTCCTTACTACCCATCACCGGTCTATCCCATTCCCCCACCCCCTCCCCTCTGAAGCCCTCAGTTTGTTTCTCAGAGTCCATAGTCTCTCATGTTTCATTCCCCCTTCTGATTACCCCCCCTTTCTTCTCCTACCGATCTTCCTAGTTCTTATGTTTCATAGATGAGAAAAACCATATGCTAATTGTCTTTCTCTGCTTGACTTAGTTCACTTAGCATTATCTCCTCCAGTGCCGTCCATGTTGTAGCAAATGTTGAGAACTCGTTCTTTCTGATAGCTGAGTAATATTCCATTGTATATATGGACCACATCTTCTTAATCCAGTCGTCTGTGGAAGGGTTGTAGTTTTAAAACCCGGCTTCTCTTCTGAGGATGCCTGCTGATGTGTTGACAGAGGGAGTGATGTGATGTGTGGGGCTCGCGCTGCAACGGTCCAGGCAGGGGCGCAGGTGGGCGGCGGTGAGCAGGTGCCATCTGGAGCTGGGAGCCGGAGCAGGATGCAGGTGAGGGGGGAGCACAGAGCTCAGGGCTGGCCTGGAGCTGTCTCATTACCATACGAACGGCCCACCAGCGCCCCCCTGGCTCGCCATGAGCCTGCCTGAGCATCTTCCTGTGGCTTCCCGGATGGACCATTGACGTCTGGAAAGAGCAGTCCCCGTGATGAAGTGTTTTGCCGAAAACCTGCTGAGATCATCAGCCCATGACGCGGGGTTGATACAGTGTTTTCTATACCGAAGCGCTTGCTTCATGCCTGCCTTCTCGGGGGCCAGAGCGCTGGAAGAGAGGGTGCCCGTCTCTACAGCGGCCTTGACCTTCTTCAAACGGGGAGGAAGGGGCCCCGAGGCTTAGCGCCTTGCAGGAGCGTAAGGCATCCTCCACGTAGAGACGGGGTCTAAAAATGCGACTGCACTAGACTGTGCTTGTGATTCTTTCTGAAATGCTGCTGTGACAGATTTGCTGTGTGGGGCCGTTAGAATGGGGAGGTTTTCCAGATGCTTCTTGCGTGAACCCGAGACGAATGAGTGACAGGTTCCTATAGATTCAGTTGCCGTCCATCCTCCTTATTCGTGGATTTTGTGTGTGCACATCTATGACCTTGCTAAAGTGTGTTTGTAATCCCAAATCCGCCGTCCCCGTGCGTCCGCGGTCACTTGTGGGCACGGGCAGGACCCGCCGAGCACGTCCACAGCTGAGGACTCCGGGCGGCGCTGCCTCAGCCCTCCTGCTCCACGTGAACAGCTGTCGTTCCCGAGCTGGATGCAGTGACACATTGGTTTTGCATTTCTGTGATTTTTGTTAGTGGTTTCCCTTGGAAATGGGACCATGCGTGTGTGGGTGTTTCTAGTGGTCTAAGCACAGGGAAGCTGTCTGGCCGGCGCTCATGGTGACTGTGCGAACCCCACAACCTGCAATAGAAGGACTCAAATGCACTGATAAGGTGTTCATTGTGGGTCCTCAGGCCGTTCCGTTGCTGCGTAGGCGCCTAAGAACTCCCTTTACCCCTGACCTGCCCGTCAGAGAGAGTGGACCCCAGCCCGCGTTCGCTGCCTCCCTGTGAGCCCATGGTAGGCAGTTCCCGTGGTGTTTGAGGTGTCAGGGAATGGGGAAGGAGGCCATCCACCGTGGCGCCAGAACTCGCCGGGATCCTGAGTCCGAGCCCTGCTGTGCACACTACCTATGCCCCACTGTGTCCAGTCTGGTCCTCTGCTCCTTCTCTGCAAAGTGACGGGGGGAGGTCTCAGCCCAGTGGGATGCCACGTGGCCGTGGGAGGATGGCACTAAGGCTGCCCCTGGACTGGACTGAGTGTGGGCGTGTGCTGCTGGGACCTGTGTCACTCTCCCTAGGATGGCGACAGTCACATGTCACACGCTGTCCACTTTAAAATAGTTAGGATTTGGGATGCCTGGTTCAGTCTGTTGGGCTCAGGTCATGATCTCAGGGTCCTGGGATCGAGTCCCACATCGGGCTTCCTGCTCAGTGGGGAGTCTGCTTCTCCCTCTGCCTCTCCCCTTGCTTGTGCTCTCTTTCTCTGAAAAATAAAATCTTAAAAAAATAAAAATAAAAAAAATGGTCGGGATTTGTAGGTGGTTGTTGAATCCAAAATCTGTGGATTTGCGGAATCCTGAGCCTCACTCACTTTCACATTTACTTGTGTCTGAAGCGGACAGCCGTGTCTGTCTGTCCCGGGGCTGGGGTTCCCCTGCCCTGCTTTTGCAGACTCTGCACCCTCAGTGAACCGGCTGAAATTCCCCATTTGGCCACCTCAGAGTGTTGTGAAAGCTTCACAGGGTGGCCGACCACAGCCGTGCTCTGCGTTTGCCCCGGCCCGGCAGCAGGCCCTCCCGAGATGCGGACCCGCCCTCAGGGCCGCTGCAGATCTCTGCCTGTTGAGGCTCACGAGTTGTCGGTGTGTGCGGTATTTTGTTGAACTCTGCCATGACGGCAGCCAGTGTATCTGGCTAGAATAGGCTTGGGAGTGGACACGGTGGGCTCCTGTTCCGTGTCCGGTCCACATCTTCCGTGTCCACGTCTGGTCCACGTCCAGTGCACGTGCAGGGTGACGGAGGACGTGATACGGGATCAGAGAGGCCAGTCCAGGTGCCCGGCCAGGGGTAGTAGGCGGCAGGCATCGCACTTCTGGAACCAGGGGGGTGACCAACCAGTAGGGCAGCCTGGGATAACTTTATTTATTTAAATCATTTAAATTCTTTTTCTTATGGAAATGTGGTCGACGTACCACATGATATTGGTTTCAGGTGTACAGTAGAGAGGCGTAACAGGTCTATACGTTACGCACGCCGTGCTCACTGTGGTAACTGTAGTTACTGTCCCCTCACCACTGACTGTGTTCCCTGTGCTCTGCCTTTCATCCGTGGCTTGTTCACTGCACCACTGGAAGCCTGTGTTTCCCCCTCCCCTTCACCCGTTTGCCCGTCCCCTCTCCCCGCTCTCTTCTGGCACCCATCCATTTCTTCTCTGTACTTATGGGTCTGATTCTGCTTTTTGTTTGTGCGTTTGTTTTGTTTTTTTAGATTCCAAGTGTCAGTGAGATCATACGGTGTCTGTGTTTCTCTGAGTCATTTCACTCAGCATAATACCCTCTAGGTCCGTCCATGTTGCCGCAAATGGCAGGGTTTCATTCTATTCTGCAGCTGAGTAATATTCCTTTGTATATATATGTGTGTGTGTGTGTGTGTGTGTGTGCGTGCACGCGCGTGCATGCGTACCACTTCTTCTTTATCCATTCATCCATCAACGAACACCGGGATTGCCTCCATAGCTTGGCTATTGTGCGTAATGCTGCAGTAAACCTAGGACTGCATATAGCTTTTCAAATTAGTGTTTTGCTGTGTCCAGTAAGAGGTTCATATCCAAAATATATAAAGAACTTACACAACGCAACAACAAAAAGCAAATAATTCGATTGAAAAATGGGCTGGTGACCTGAATACACATTTTTCCTAAGCAGACATCCAGATGGGGACAGACACATGACAAGGTGCTTTGTGTCACTCATGATCAGGGAAATGCAAACCAAACCAGGATGAACTATGACCTCACACCTGTCAGAATGGCCGGTATGAAAGAGACAAGAAGCAGCAGGTGTTGGCAAGGATGCAGAGAAAGGGGACCCCTCGTGCCCTGTTGGTGGGAATGCAAATTGGTGCAGCCACTGTGGACAGCAGTGGGGAGGGTCCTCAAAAGATGAAAAATGGAAATACCACATGATCCAGTAATAACACTACTGGTATTTATCCGAAGAAAGTGACCTCATTCATTTGGTTCTTGGAGGGCAAGACAGGGTTTAAGTCCAATCGTCAAACGTCCAGAGGCTTCTCTGTGGCTCCAGCCAAGACTCAACTGCCGTTTGCATTCGACATGGATCTGTCTTTTCCTTCTTTTTTTTTTTTTAGAGAGAGGGCTGATGGGGAAGGGGCAGAGGGAGAGTGAGAATCCCAAGCAGACTCCCTACTGGGCACAGAGCCCTCCACGGGGCTCGATCTCACAACCCTGAGATCATGACCAGAGCTGAAATGAACAGTCAGACACTCAACCACCTGAGCCACCCAGGCTCCCCGCATCTGTCTTTTCTTGAATGTAGTCCTTACTCTCCAGCATGTAACTCCACACTCAGTGTTTTTTTTTTTGAGAGAGAAAGAGAGAACATGAGTGGGGTGAGGGTTAGAGGGAGAAGCAGGCTCCCCGCTGAGCAGGGAGCCCCATGCAGGGCTTGATCCCAGGACCCTGGGGTCATGACCTGAGCTGAAGGTAGACGCTTCACCGACTGAGCACCCCAGGCGCCCCCACACTCAGTCTTCCATTTACCACCTGCCCTCGTGGTAAATCTGCCCCTTCGTGGTGTTCAGCTCACCATTTACGGGGGGTCTGCACGCATGGTAAGCACTGGGCAAGGTAGGGCTTGAAGTTAGCTGTTCAGTGAATTGCCTCTGTCAGGCAATAATCCGTGGGGATTATATTATCTAACCTGTGGACGCCTCGATCGATACCCAGTCTTACTCGTACGACCCCCCCGTTACAGCGTCGACGTCAGCTACGCTGGAAACATCCTCATGGGGGAGCTGCTGTGATGCCTCATCACCCCGCGCTTTGCTGCTGCTGCTGCTGCTCTGATACTTCGCATTTCTGTCGGTCTCCTGCACATTAACATGTCTCGTGCATGCTGTTTTCCTAGCCTTTTTAACCTGCAGTCGGAAAGGGGAGACTGCCTCTCATGGGGGGTCCTGGGTGCCCTTCTGGGCAGGGGGCTGTTTTCACACCTGGGGCCCCTCGTACCCATCTGGCTGCACACAGTCAGCCGCATCCTGTAGGGAGAGGGCAAAGCTGGGAAGGAGCAGGGGGAGCCGGGGAAGCGGCAGGTGGGCATCTCGGTCTTCACACGCGTTCAGTGAAGTCTCTGGAGCGCCAGGTGCTGCGCCGAGCTCAGGAGGGCCCTGCCGTTTCTCTTGTTATGGATTTAGCCTCCTGGAGATACTCGATTTTTGCTCCAAGCTCTGACCTGGGGAGCAGATGTGGGGACACATACACAGGAGCCCCGAGGCATGTCCCTCTCCTCCCTGCCCTACTCCTGGGGCCATGGTTGCCCCACGCCCGCCACCTCGCATCCCTCTTCAGGTTTGCCAAGGCAATTCCCTTCTGGTCCTCTCCTGGCCTTTCGGACATTTGTCCTCTCTGGAGCACAGGTGTGTGCAGTCCCGGGGGTCACAGGACGCGTTCTAAGAGACGGGCTGTAGGAACTTCTCCCGACCAGAGTCGCAGTGCAGATCGGACTTGCAGGTGATTATCCCAAGGCAGCCACGGAGGATGTGAGAAGTTGTAAACCGTGGGGTGTTTGCAGGTGACAGACGTCGGGGCCCCAGTACCGTTCATATACACGGGTTGTGCTCCTGCTCGACACTGGATAGCACGCAGCTGTTAAAAATTACTTTGTAGCAGAAATTTGAGGATTAGATTATGTTATAAACTTTCAGATCCAACCCGGGCTGGACATCTGACCTCCTGGAGTGTGAAAAGGAGAGAAAAGAGATTGGTGTGTGTAGGAGGCATTGCTGGTCTAAAGCTGGTCATTGGCCCATGCGGTATTTCCGGATTGAAACTCCGGAGTGTAGAGGCCATGTCTAAAAATCAGGGGAAGTGGATTCTCAGTGCTGGTGAAGCTGGGCTGTGGCAGAGGTCACGGTGAATGTCCCGTCGCTCTGCCTGTGTGGGTCCCTCAGCAGGGGCAGCCGGCCTCGGGCCCTGGGCACGGACCTAGGGCAGCCGTGGCCTCCACTGATGAGCCATGTGACCTTGGTCAGTCGGGTCGGGCAGGTGCCGGGAGCTTTATTTCGTCACAGTGGAGGGGGACAGCATTTCAGTGAGGAGTTAAGCTGGCGTGTCCCTGTTGTCCAGTGTGCCCTGTCCCGCGTGCGGTAGGTACGTTGATGTTATTTGGGGTAGGCTTTGTGGACAGGGTCGATGCAGGAAACTTCTTTCCTGATTTTATCCCTGTTCTTTGGGTCCAGCACCGTATCATCCTCTCGTCTCGTGTCCGGCTCTTCGTTGTCGGAGGACAACTCGGACGTGAAGTCGTCTTAGTGCGGGAGCAGCGTGGTTAGAAACGCCGACGGGGTGTTTCGGGGAGAGCTTGTCTGTGGCTGGGCTGCCAGGAGCTCGTCCAGGGCTCAGGACCGCCCTGGCTGAATGTCTGCCCCTGCTCACAGGTGAGGACCCGAGGGGACAGGCTGTGCCGGTGCCACCAGGACGTCCTGTCTGTGGAGACAGAGCTGGGCTTCGAGCCCAGTTTCTCCTGCCAAAGGCGCTTTCCCAGGTGAAGTGACAGGACACGCTGAAGTGACAGGACAGCGGCAGAGGCACCATTTTGGATGGCGGTGGGGGAGCCCTGTGGGTCGTGTCCTGTGAGTCGTGTCCTATGGGCTGTGTCCTGTGGGTCATGGACTGTGTCCTATGGGTTGTGTCCTGTGGGTTCTGTCCTGTGGGTCATGTCCTGTGGGCTCTGTCCTGTGGGTCATGTCCTGTGGGCTATGTCCTATGGATCATGGACTGTGTCCAGTAGGCTGTGTCCTGTGGGCTATGTCCTATGGATCATGGACTGTGTCCAGTAGGCTGTATCCTGTGGGCTATGTTCTGTGAGTCATGTCCTGTGGGCTCTGTCCTATGGTTCATGGACTGTGTTCTGTGGGCTGTGTCCAGTGGGCCGTGTCCTGTGGGCTGTGTCCAGTGGGCCGTGTCCTGTGGACCGTGTCCTATGATTCATGTCCCGTGGGCCCTGTCCTATGGTTCATGGACTGTGTTCTGTGGGCTGTGTCCTGTGAGTTGTGGATAGTGTCCTGTGGGTCGTGTCCAGTTAGTCATGTCCAGCGAGCCGTGTCCTGTGGGCCGTGTCCAGTGTGTTGTGTTGTGTGTGGCTTGCCCACGTGCTCCCACGATCTAGGTCCTTGGACCCCCCACTCTGTCTCTGCACCATCTCCCTCCTCAGCAACGGGACCAGGTCCTGTGGGTGCCACTCCTCTGTCCTGTCTCTCGGTTGCCCAGGCCCCCTGCCCGGCCTCAGCAGCTGCCCGCACTCCTTCCCCTGCCCCCTGGCCTCCGTGGATGGCCTCGGTGGCGAGAAGAGAACCAGCTAATAAAGCAGACGGTTACTGAGGGCATACCTCGTGCCGGGGAGCGTGATCTCATCCGACGTTTCTGTCCCGGGTCATGTTCGGTGAGCATCCCCAGTGTGCAGGTGGGCACATGGAGGCTTCCAGAGGTCAAGTGTCCGTGGCCCACAGGCGTTCTGGAGCACAGCCCTGGCTTGCCGTGTGTGCTGGGGTCCGTGGTGCTAGTGACCCTCTGCCCAGCCCGACACGGCCACTGTCCTTGCACGTGGGAGACGTGTGCGCCCGTGCCTGACGGAACGATCCCCCTCCCCGCAGTCATTCCAGGCCCTGCACCTGGGGGCACTCGAGTCCTACCTGCACCTTCCACGGCCAGGTGTGCCCCTTCGGTTAGTCTTGCTGCTGCTGCCACTAACCCGCCTTAAGAACACACTCAATCCTATCATGCCTCCTCGGAAACCGTCTGCAGGGCTCCTCCTGTCCCAGGAAATGCTCTGACTGGCTTCAGGCTCTAGGAGCCCCGACCTGGACCCCGCCCCCCCCAGGCCCTGCACTTTGCAAGCCCATCCTCCCCAGGTGCTCCCAGCACCTCCTGGCCCAGCTCCACCCTGGAAGGCCCGCTCTTCTGCCGCTGGACGGCGCTCCTGTCCCGCAGCCCATCAGGGACACTGCTGTCACCACCATGCTGTTCTGGGGCGCTTCCAGGCCTGTCCTCCAGCCCAGCGGGGAGCTGTGCGGTTCATCGTGCTGGGGCGATCCCGAGTAGTGGGGTGGTTTTGATGGAGCACACGTGTCCAATGTTGGCCGGGGAAGATGCTCGCTGGATCATCCTGGGTGTGTGTGAGGATAGACGGGCCGCTGGAAGGCCCTGGTCCACCTGCCATGGTCAGGTGCCCGGGGCTGGCCATCCTGGGAACCCCTGTTGTGCCCTTCTCGCTGCGGGGAAGCCGTGGTCCTGGATTGTCTCCTCCAGGCAGCTCAGTGGGTACACCAGGCCCCCTTCCCAGGACCATGAGCCTTGCTCTCTGGGACGTCCGGGTGGGGTGGGGAGCCTCCCTCTTGGTCCACACTTGTCCGCGTCTGAGGATCTCGGGGGCACGGAGCTGGCTCTTCTGTGGGGCCATCCGTGGGGGGAGGCCTGGGCCTCGGGGAAGAGCTGGGACTGGCACTCCCAAGAGTGAGAAATGCAGTTTGTCTCCAGGTCTGCTGACCGGACGGGTGAAGGGATGGTTGACCCCATGCACTCTCTCGGGATGCCCTGCCGTCCTGCAGGAGCTGAGCCGCCTGAGTGAGATTCCGGCCCGTGGGCCCGAGGGCTCCCTGCACATTGGGGCTGGAAGGAGACCCCGCAGGCTCCCCAGGCCCTGGTGCGGGGACGGGATTGTGAGGGCCCAGTGGGACCCAGCACGCCCTCCCCATGTCCTCTTTATGAGGAGAGGTGTTCTCGTGATTAAGTGATCGATCAAAATAAAAGAACCCATGTGTGTGAGGCGTCATTATCAGTGAGCCCGCATGGGTCTCCCTCTGAATGTAAGGGACATGACTGGCCATTTGATAACGAAATCCAGCCAGTTGCCAGTGTAGACCGCGGTGGTGGGGGACAGCGCTCTGCTACAGGCCCTTCCTCTCCTGATTCCGAGTGACGTGTGACCCCTGTCCATCCAGCCTCAGACAGGCCGGGTCCCTGTCCCACCGTCTGACTTATGTCCAGCCCCGTCTCTTTTTGTTTTGGCCTCCGGGAGACTTGGAACCCGAGGGCCATGTGTGTTAGAAGTGAGCCCGCTCCTTCTCTGGTCCAGCGACGCACTTTGACCTTGTTTTTGTGTTTGCTTTGTGGTTTTGTGTGAATGTTAAGGGACAGAAAGAAGGAAGGTGTGGGGAAGGGAGGAGGGCAGGCGCCCGGCACTTGTCAGGCTCAGGATGCTGGCCAGCGACCTGCCAACCCAGGAAGCAGTCCGCGGTAGGTTGGTCTCGGGGCAGGGGGTCTTTGGACACGGGAGACCCCTTGCTGTGTTCCCATGTCGACACCCCCCTGGATGGTGGGTGTTGGTCCCTGAAGGCACGGCCCCGGCCCGGGGAGGCCTGTCCTGCTGGCCATGGGCCCTGCAGGGCCTTGCAAGGGCCGGCTGTGGGCCGGGCAGCCGGTGCCTTTGCCCTGCGTGCAGGCATGCGTGCTGCCGCTGTGGGCTGGGCGTGCCTCTGGCTCCGGGGCCGCTGCCCTTGAGACTTCCCCAGCCGCGGCGGGGCAGGCACCGTCCCACCTGCTCTCGCCCCCGCCGCCCCATTGGGCCAGGCGCACGGAGCGGGCGCAGGACTGCAAGCAGGGAAGGAGCGAGGGAGCTGCTTCTGGAAGGAAGGAGAAACCCTGGCCGGGCCCCTCGGCAGCACGGTAAGTTCCGCCCGGAGGGCTCTGTGGGGCCGCGGGCTGCCGCTTGCTCTTGGCACTGGGTCAGGCCCTGGCGCCCCCCCCTCTGTTTGCTCACGTCCTTGCTCTGCAGCGAAGGGGCAGTAGGAGTTCCATGTAGCGCCGTGTGGACGCTTCCCCTGCGGGCGGCTTCCTGGGCTGCCCCTGCTGGGGACCCCAGACCTGAGTGCGGGCTCGGTCCCCTGCCCCCCTGCCCTGGGGACCTCCTTCCTCCCTGCCACCGGCCTTCCGCGGCGTCCGTATGGTGCAGAGCAGCCTACGCACCCCAGAATTCTGAGTATTTGGTGACAACCACAGATAAAATCTCAGACGGAGCGAGACCTTGGCTTCTCAGAGAGGAGTGTGGGGACAGAGTGACGTTATTGTCATTTCCTAACTTGAGCCTGGTATGTCTTTCCTGGACGGGAGCTGCTGCTCGGGGTTGAGAGCGTTAAGAAAAGCTCAAGGTGGGTGCTCCTGATAATGACTGTTTCTAGCCTTCTCCTTCTGGAAGGGAGAAGTGTCTGCCTGTCTGTGTGTACGTCTGTTTGGCTGGCTGGCTTTGGGAAGGTCGCTTGCTGGAGTCTTGTTTCTCGGGTGGCATACTGGTGCCGTGGTCTTGCCGGGCACTGCGTGCCGTGTGGATTCCTAGGGGGGCTGCCTTTCAGGGGTCAGTCTCCCCCGCCCCCAGCCGCCTGGCACCCAAACGCAGCCACTGTGTGCGTGGCTCATGTTTATTTAGCGCTTGTGTTTTGGACAGCTGCTGTTCTTAGCCCTGTACGTGTGTTTCCTTAATGAATCCTGCCGACACCTCCACTTTCCAGAGGAGGAAACTGAGTCACAGAGGGTTGCGTCAGTCTCTCCAAGGTCAGGCGGCCTGGGGAGCTGCAGGGCTGGCTTTGGACCCAGGCCTCGGCATGGGAAGTGCTTGAGCCCTGCTTTGCGCCTGCCGGGCGGTGAGTGAGGGAAGTACCTCCAGGTGTGGTGGCTGAACGTGGCTGGCGTTGCCTTTGAAAAGGGTTTTCCATTTACTTTTTTCCGTTTGCCCATGCGGCACGCTTCCGTGGGTGCCTCCTTCCCGAGGGCACAGCCGGCCTGCTCCCTGCCCGGCCACTGGCCCGGGAGCCCTGCTTCCTTGTAAATCTGGCTTCAGTTACGCAATCGTCCCTTTTGTTCCTTTTTACGGAACTGCGCCCGCTGTGGGTTTCAGGGCCCCGTCAGCACGGCGGGGTGCAGCACCCAGGCCCCGCGGCTCCAGGGCCCTGGCGACCTCCCCATGTTTCACACCTTGCAAAGGGGCTTTCTTTGCTC
The DNA here is from genome assembly GCF_017311325.1 of Ursus maritimus. Classification (NCBI taxonomy): domain Eukaryota; kingdom Metazoa; phylum Chordata; class Mammalia; order Carnivora; family Ursidae; genus Ursus; species Ursus maritimus. The sequence goes on along the minus strand of NW_024425563.1, from coordinate 95,809,943 downwards.
TTCCCCCAAGAGCCAGAGAGGGTGAGGGGAGGCGGGAAGCAGGGGTGCATGCAGCCTTCCCTCTCCAGCCCAGGGGTCCCGGGGCTGCCCTCCTCTCCATGTGAGCAGGAGCAAGGGGTGAGCTCCCTGGTGGGCTCAGCGGTCTACCTGGCCAAGAACACCCTGCCCCAGGTCCCTGTCTTCGGGGACAGGGATGCTCTCGTGGGGCTGAGCGGGACATTCCAGGGGAGAGCACTAGCGGGAAGGCTGTTAGTGTGGCCCCCCCCGTCCGTGAGCAGAACGCACATCGGACAGCTTTGGGGAGCCGTGCTGTTCGTGAGCCTTCCTCGGTCTCCGAGGTCTGTGCTTGTCCACAGGGCTCTGCAGGGGACAGTCTCTTTCCCCCAGTGTCGTCGATTCCATGTCATGACCTTGCCAAGGACGTAACTTACTACTTTTCATCCTGCTACTCTTTTAGGTGATAAGTCTGTCCAGGCCACTCTGGTACATTGCCTTTTGTTATCCCAAGACTAAAGCTAACCAGGTACTTATTACCAAAATGCAAAAGCAGGATCCCTGTGCCTCTAACACGGCCAGATCATCTGTCAGACATGTTGGGGTTGGCGGTTGGCTTCTTCCCTCCTTCCTCCTGCAGACTGCGTGCTCCGCCTGCTGCTAGGGACAGGATGTGGCCCCAGAGGCTGAGCAGAACATGGGAGCCAGCACCCCTGTGGGTCTTCATGTCAGGGGGTGCAGAGCATGGCCGAGAATGCACATAGCCAGTCACTTCTGTGCGTCTGAGATCTGGACCCTCACAGGACTATAAACAGGACTGGGGATCAGGGGCTGCTTTGCTGAGGAGGTGACGTGTGAGCCGAGAAGTCTAGGATTAATTGGAGCTAAGCACGTGAGGCTTGCTTCAGTGGGTGGGCAGTGTTCCAGACCTGCAGGGCATGTGCAAAGGTCCTGGGGCAGGAGGGGTGGAGTGTGCTGGGGGAACTGGAAGGAGGGCCGTGGGGCAGGGGTGGAGCGAGGGAGGTGTCCTCCCACTCACAGCAGTGGGATGTAGGGGCACGGCACCAGCATTAGCTGGATTGGTGCCCATGCCAGCCCATCACGTGGGGGTGGGCCCCTGCCTGCTGACATGGGGACACTGCCCATGGGGTGAGTCTCGTTAGGGAGGTCTGCTCCATCCTCCCGGTTTGCCAGAGAATGCTCTGGCCCCATGGCGCCCCTGCAGAGGGCTTCCTGTGCCTAGTAGCGCATATCACGGATGAGGAGCCTGAGGCCCCTACCCAAGGTCACACAGCCAGAGCCTTCAGAGTCCTCACACAGACACTTAGAGACAGGCCTTCCTCTGCAGGACTGGCCGTCCCTGCGTGGCTCTGCGGTCACAGATTCCCAGAAGGGTGTGGCGTGGTCCTCCCTGCCGTGTGATGGGGGCACGCTGTCCGTGTCCTCCCTCTGCCTTCCCGCCCTGCCAGAGCTCAGTGCCCTCCCCGCCCCTGCCTCCCAAGCCCGGTCCTTCTGTAAGCCTGCCTGCTGGTCCTTCGTGCTCTGCCTGCCGCGAGGCGTGGGCACACACATTTCTCCAGCATCCCTCTTCCTGGAGGCCCATGGGAGCGAGTCACCTGTGGCTCCTGTGCTCCGACATGATGCTGGGAGATCCACAGTCTTTTGGCCTGGACAGCGGTTCCTGTAGGTGGGAATCCGGTACCCCGACCCTGGTGCCTTGTGGGTAGTTTCCTGAAATGCAGGCCTGTGGGACTTGTTGCATCTTTAGTAAGGTCTCCAGAGCATTCATCCTGTGCCTACACGGCCTGACATTGGGCGTCCCTGAGCTGCAGACCCAGCGGTGCCCATGGGGAGGGGGAAGGGGTGACGGGCTCACTGCCATCCTGCTGAACAGGTCCAGACAAGATCAGCGATCAGTCCCACGGCTGACAGGGCTCTGGGTCCTAGTTGGAACCCCAGCCTTCCCTCCATGGGCCTGTCCTCTAAGAAAGGGGCCAGGTTATGAGCTGCAATGCCATGGTCTCCCAGAGATGTTTAGGCAGTGTCCCCAGGTATTCTAGAGCTATCCACTGGGTGTGAGAATGATGCCCTGAGGATGGGGTACTGCAGCGTGGGCTTCTGTAGGATGGGGTGCTGGGTGGGGTTCTGTAGGAGGACGGGCACTGCAAGATCCCTGTATGACGAGCAGGTGTTTCCTGCCAGCCCTGTGTGGTTCCTCCCGCCAGGTGAGGTAGGGACTGGGGTTCCTGTTCTGGGGAGACAAGGGGTGTGGCTGAAGCTGGGGCAGGTGAAGGACCTGCCCGTGATCACAGGGTGCAAAGTGGCAGAGCCCGCATCGTCCAAGGAGCCTCGTCTCTTGACAAAGCCCGGACCAGCTCCTCCCAAGAAAAGACATCCAGCCCTGTGTTCTGCCCCAGGGCTGACAGACTTGGAAGCGATCACCAGGCTCAGTGGGCCTCTCTTAATGAAAGACAGTTGTGTCTGCACGCAGATCTCATGGTGGTCCCTGTCCCCCCCAAAAGACGGGTGCAGGCTGATGTCCCACGGCTGCAAAATTGCTGTTGTCATGCTCATTTCTTATATAAAAGTAACACCATTAGCCTAAGAAATGAGGATCAGTATTTGCAAAAGTGTGTTGAGCAAGACAACCCCTCTGGGCTGGTGGAATGAGTCCTTACCTGGTGGAATGCCTGCTTTGCTGCTTGCTGGTGCGTCCTGGACTCCAGGGCCTGGCCCCCGATGGCCGGGGAGGCCAATGACTTCACCGGGGTCCCAGCGGAGCCTTTTCAGAGACACAGCAGCGGGGCAGCGCGGGCTTTGCGGTTTACCTGTTGCAGGTGTAACCTTTGCCATGGATTCCACTGGTGCCCCCCTCCTTCCCCTCGGGTTTCGTAGTGCCTTTAGAAGTTGCAGGCTGTGATAAGCGTGTGCCAAAGCGGCCGGGGTTGAAGGAGGCTGGGCCGAACCGAGGCAGGTGGGGACCAGACGGAAGGGCAGGAAACACCTGTTATCTCTCCCAACGTGGCGTCGGTCTGTAAAGAGCGGCATGTCCTTGGAAGGCTTCCAAGGGAGGTGGGCGGGCAGCTCTCTTCTTGCAAAAGCACCACGAGAAAAACGTGCAGCCCTGGAGGCCTGGGGTCTTCAGGCACGGAGGATTTCTTAAACTTCCCACACGAGGTTAGGGTGTAGGATTCTGGTGAGCAAGGGACCTTTGTCGGGAGACTTTCAGTACATTGGTTTCTCGGTCATTCCTAAGCCGCCAGCTGTGCTGTGGTGTATAAATGGGGGCCTGGTTTTTGAACCCCGAGAGCGGGTAGATTCTTTGCTTTTGAGTGACGGTGCACGGACAGGGTAGTCCTGTGTCCCCCTCTGACCAGTGCGTGTGGGGACGTCGTGCCCCATCCAGTCGGCGTGGGCGTGCCTCTCGTCTGCTGCATAGCAGACCTTCCCGGGCAGCTGCGGGCCACTATCCCAGTGTATGACAGCGTCCCCAGTCCCATCATTGGCCCATCATCAGCTTGGCTCCAAATACAGCCCCTGGATGAGGTTTTCCCCCCATTGGGGGATGGGGGTGCACCTCGAGTCTCAGAGCCTGGCTGCTCCATTGGACCAGCTCTCCAGGAGACGCTCTCCCAACCTCCGTGATGTTGGTCTGGCCTGGGGACAGGCTCGGCAGCACGGGCCGTGGGACACCAGGGCCGGGGGATTGGAAGAGTCCCGAGTTTGGTGTGAGAAATAGCTGCCACACTTAACTGTGTGACTCTGGACATGACACTGTCTCCCCAAACGCCTGTTTCCCGGGCTGTGGAGCAAGGACAGCCCCGTCTGCTTTCTTGGGGTTCCCGCTGGGAGCCACGTGTCCCCCCAGGTGTGGCTGTGCTTGCTGACCTCAGTCAGCCCTCTCAGGACACTGTGCTGGTGGAATGGTGAGCCAGGGTCCAGGGCTGGCTTTGTCTCTGTCCCCGGGAGCCCTCCTGTCACTCTTCCCCTGTGCACAGCTGTTCTGGTCACACCCGACCCCTTGCTGTCCCTAAGGTGCAGAATAATGGCACTTCAGGGTTCAGGCACCGGCTGTGCTCTGCCCAAGACACATTCCCTTCAGGTGACCCCCTTACTGCAGGGACCCTCCGCCCCTCCACGCTTAACTGCAGCTGTCACCCGAGGGGTGGTGGGGGGCCTCGCCGCCGGTGGGGGGGGGTGTGGGCGGTGAGCGGTGGTTCAGTCTACCTTTCACGCACATGTCTGCGTGTCTATCATCTGTCTGCCATGCATCCATGCCAAGGGATGCAGGCGGGGATTTCTGGGGGGCCGGCTGGGACCCCTCTGGGAAGTGGGCCTCAAGGCTGTTTTGGGGAGAGTGGGCCCAGCCTCCTTGACCTCCTGGAGGTTGCTGTTCTGTGCCGGTCGGGGTCCAGGCACCAAGGGAGCGGGCTCAGTTGGCCCCCAGACTCGTCTGTAAGAGGGGACATGTAGGAGAGGCACGCGTCCTCCAGGGACAGGCAGCGGATGAGCTCCCCGGGCGTCCTGTGTGGGGGGGACGGCACCCTCCAGGTCCTGTCTCTGCCCGGGGGCCCGGTCACAGCCTCTGGTTCGCCGTTGACTTAGGCACAGTGTTGATGTGACTTCTGGGGAGTGGCCGTCTCTGTTCCCAAAGGAGCCTCGGGATTCTTTCTCTGTTCTTCCCTTTCACTCTGGAGCAAGGATGAGCTGGGTGCCCAGTGGGGCACTGGGGAAGTGGGGTGTCTGAGCCTGTGAAGGGTTCCCCAGGCCCAGGATCGGCGGGGAGCAGGAGGGAGAGCTGGGGGATCTGGCGTCTTGCTCTGCATGTCGCTCCCCTTCTGGGGGGCTGTGCCCTGGCTGGTCCACGGAGTGGGGCCAGGACATGCGGCAGGCCCCGGAGAGGAGCCGCCGCGTCGTGGGAAGGGCTCTCCACGCCTCTGCCATCTTGGGCAAAGGCTTGCACACCTCTTGAGCCTTGGTTTCCCCGATTCTGGGATGGGGGAGGTGATTCCTACTCATGCAGTTGCCGGGCGTGTCCCCTGAAATCACATGTATGCAGCCTTCGGTACCGCGTTAACATGCACACACGGAAGGGCCGTGGAATTTGTAAAGTCACACAAGCTGATGCTTTTCCCTGTTGGACAGACTTCTTAATCTGCAGACACAGTCACTAGTTGTTTTTTTCCAAGGAAATACTAGCAGTGAAGTTAATGGTAACCGTGACCTTGGTTGAGTGCCGCCTGTATACAGGGACAGGCATGTGCCTGTGCTGAGGGCCTACTTACCTGGTGCTTCAGGCGGGTCCGACCTCTGTACACCCCGCCCTGCTGGGGCTTCAGGGAGTGTGTGGCTGAGGCTCCGCAGTCCCTGGGCCGAGATGCCCTGACATTCCGGAGACCCTCCCCGGCCTTAAGATAAGCCCATGGTCACCGCGTTTGACTTCCCACCTATGATTAACTAGGACGGGCGGTGTCCTTCCTTCTCAGTGGGCTGCGGGCTGGGGGTGGGGGACCGAGAATGACCCGTGCTTTGTCATTTGCAGGCTCCGGGGGGTTCTGCACCGTCTGCTGCTCTCTGCCGTGCCAGACCGCCCAGGTGAGTGGCCAGCCCCGTACGTAGCTTGTCCTCGTGTCCCTGCCTGGGGTCGGACCTGATGGGGAAGCCTGAGCTTGGTGTTACTTTATTCTGTAGTCATCTTAAGTTTTTTTTTTTTTTTTAAGATTTTATTTATTTATTCGACAGAGATAGAGACAGCCAGCGAGAGAGGGAACACAAGCAGGGGGAGTGGGAGAGGAAGAAGCAGGCTCATAGCGGAGGAGCCTGATGTGGGGCTCGATCCCATAACGCCGGGATCACACCCTGAGCTGAGGGCAGACGCTTAACCGCTGTGCCACCCAGGCGCCCCATCTTAAGTTTTTTTTGACTTCAGGAATAAATGTTCAAAGGTGATACATATTAAGTTTTTATTTATTTATTTTTCTTTTTCTGGAGGTGGCCTCCCAGCATTAAAGCCCAGATTGTGGGAAAGCGATCCTTTCCATGCACAGCTGTGGCTTCATTGTGCAAGTGAACGTTGGGGGCGTTCCAGAGTTGAGCCCAGCAGGTGCATTGAGCTCTGCCTGCCTGCGTCCCGGCAGGTGCTTGCTGGGACGGCCACAGCCAGCGCTCTTGGCGGGGTGGTCCCTCAGGAGTTGCGGTTGGCGGAGAACGTGCATTATTACTTTTGAGATCAGTGTTTAAAAAACCTGATTTAATTTTTTAAAGGAATCAAAACTCTTTTGCCTCCCTCTGTAGTGCATCAGGCAGAGAAAACAAAATCTTGGTGATTGTTTGCGTCCTGATTTGAATAAATCAGCTTTAAAAATGAAGTTTATGATCTGGGCTCTGATGATGTTCTTCTTGTAGGTATGATAACAGCATTGTAGCTATTCCTAAAAAGTGTCTATCTTTCAGAAAGAAATACTAACGTATTTGTAAATGACGTGCTTGTAGACCCGGCTGTCCCTCCTCTCCGGGGGAGGCGCCCTGTATATGCAGCTGCTGACATCCCTTCCCAGGGGGTCCCCTCCATGGCCTCCGCACCTGCCCCAGGATATGACACGAGGACCTGAGGAGCCCCTACAGGGGCCTCCCAGCGGTGGCCTCTGTTCCCTCCATCCCCTGACTTATGCTCCCCCCCTCCACCTGGTGCTGACGAGACCCCCGGGAGCAAGGACCAGGCTCCTCCCTCCAGGTCCCTCTCGAGGGGCTCCCTCTGCAGCAGAGCGGTGCGCGTCTCTCCCCGTGTATGCGCTGGAGTGGCTGGTGGTGCCTCACACTGGACCGGTCGGGGCGTTTAGACTTGTGTGCTCCTAGGACGGGAGACCACGTGGAAGAGGGGACAGGGGTCCCGCGCGAGCAGCACGTGCAGGCGCCTCCGTGTCCGCTGCTCCGGGGACCCTCCCCGCTCCTGACCAGCCCCCTCCCCTAGGCCTGCAGTGCTGAGCCCCACCATGGCAGACGGACGCGAGCTGGACCTCACCTACATCACGGAGCGCGTCATCGCCGTGTCCTTCCCCGCCGGTTGCTCCGAGGAGTCCTACCTGCACAACCTGCAGGAGGTGACGCGGATGCTGAGGTCCAAACACGGGGACAACTACCTGGTGAGCGGGGGGAGGGCACTGAGCAGGAGGGTGGGTGGGGACGGTGGGCGGACACCCAGTGTGAGGACAGGGGCGGGGGGGGGGGAACACCGAGAACAGGGATGGTGGGGGCCACCGAGCGCGGGGACAGTGGGGGGATGCCGAGCGTGGGGACAGTGGGATGGCGAGCCTGGGGACAGTGGAGGACACGGAGTGTGGGGACAGTCAGGGGACACCGAGCATGGGGACAGTGAGGGGACACAGAGCACTGTAACTGGGAAGACACTGAGTTGGCTGAAATGTGAAGAAGTCACTGAGTGTCTTGGAGTGGTTGCTGAGCCTGTGGGGGGACGTGGTCCCCTGCCTCTGTGCGTGTGGTCCTCTGGGCACCCAGTTTCATGGAGGTGCTCTGGGACTCCCTCCCACTGGGCCTTCTGTCCACCATGCCACCTGCTGTGTCTGTGGCCGCTGCCCCCTGGTGTGGCTGGCATTCAGTGTCAGGACAGACCTGCCGGCCCCAGCGGGGGTCCACATCCCTAGTGTCAAAGCCCAGCCTTTCCCTCCTGCTGGCCTGAGCCACGAGGACAGAAGGTGGGCCCCGGAAGCTGCTGTGCCCTGGAGATGCATGTGACATGGTCGGAGGGAGCCCCATTCGGGAGAAGTGCGGGCTAGATTCCTGTGCATCCCCCAGCTCCCTGGTGTGCTCCTGTGGTGGCGGCCCCCATGCAGCGGCCCCGTGCGGTCCCGGTGGGACCAAGCGCTGAATTATAGTCCCTGTGCCTTGCCTGCACCTGTCCCTGCACGGCCTCCTTATCTGTTGAAGCCGCTGATCTTTGCCCGGCCCAACAAGGCTGTGGTTGCCACCCTCTCGGATGACTACATGGCTGTCTGCGAGAGTGGCCCAGAAGCAGAGTAGAGCCGAGGGGACCCCGTCTCCCTCCCAGCAGCCTGTGCTGGCCTGGGTGGTCAGCGCGGCCTGGGCGGTCAGCGTCATCCTGAGCGGTGCTCTCCCGGCCCCTGAGCACCTGCCGATTTCCTGGACGCCAGTCCTTGGCATGACCTGATGGCAGGCAGGGAAAGCGTGTCCCAGCCCAGAACCCAGACGTCTGCCCTGGGGGCCCGGTGTCTTCAGGATGGCTTCCCATCTGTCCGAGGCCATCTGCTCTGAAGGAACGGTTTCCTCCTGACACCTGGCCCAGGGGTCAGCACGCTTCTGGTCCCTGCACCTCATCTCCCTCTGCTCTCTGTTCACTGTACCCAGAGACCCAGGAGGGCCCTGGCCCCAGACAGCAGGGGCCTGGGGTCTGGGGCAGTTTTTCCCTTCAGCAGTGGCTGTCAGGCCAGAGCCAACCCGACCCTCGCCAGCGGTGAGAGGGCAGGGGTCCCTGCCTTGTTTTGGGACAAGGACCCTTAGGACTCTTTCGAAAAGTCTGAAGAAAGACCCATGTGCGTGTCTTGTAGAGATCTGAGAACCCTGGGGTGGGCTCACCTCTTCCCCATCTACACCCCGATGATGGATGAACGTGGAGCCGGCACAGCTCCCCAACCCACAGACCGTTGACCAAGGCCACCCAGTGTGACCAGTCTCATCAGGCTGGAGGGTATGGGGCTCAGAGGAAAGTGGGCAGAGGGCCTGGTCCTTAAATGGGACTATAGCGTGGCGTCCTCTCCTCACGGTGTGGTGGGGCCCCTGCTGGCTCTGGCCCTCGCTGTCCCGACCGTCCCCCCCAGCAAGCCCGGCTTCCCTGGGGCCAGCCGGTCCCGCGCAATTCCGTCTGCCATCCTTACGTGTTTGTTCTATTTGTCTGTGTTTCATTCCGTAACGATAACATTTCTATATACATTTCAGTCTTTGAGAGTCTTTGGTCCCTCGAAGGCAGATGGCATGTGAAGTGTGAGTACATTTCCTCTTTGACCTCCAAGGACATGGACTTGTCTGATGGCTTTTTCTTTCCCCTTCACAGGTGTTAAACCTTTCCGAAAAGAGATATGACCTTACGAAGCTTAACCCAAAGGTATGACCTTAGCCCTGTTTGTTCTGAGTTTTGTCAGATGTCCCGAGGCATATCTGCTCGTGCAAAAACAGTTCAAGTCTCTGTGGGATGTGATGTCGTAAGGGGTATCAGGAACTGTTCTTATCTGTGGGTTGTTTTTTTTTTTTTTTTGGTAAGATTTTTTTATTTTATTTTATTTTATTTTATTTTTTTTTTTAAAGATTTTATTTATTTATTTGACAGAAAGAGACAGGCAGCGAGAGAGGGAACACAAGCAGGGGGAGTGGGAGAGGAAGAAGCAGGCTCCCAGCAGAGGAGCCTGATGTGGGGCTCGATCCCAGAACGCCGGGATCACGCCCTGAGCCGAAGGCAGACGCTTAACGACTGAGCCACCCAGGCGCCCCAGAATTTTTATTTTTAAGCAATCTCTGCACCCATCATGGGACTCGAACTCACCACCCTGAGATCAAGAGTCGCACGCTCTACTGACTGAGCCAGCCGGGAGCCCCAGTGGGTCATTTATAAATTAATTTCTTTAGTAATAATTATAGATTTACGGGATGTTGCCAAAAAGTGCAGAGAGATCCCACATAGCCCCGGACCCAGTCTTCTCCCGTTAACACCGCACATTAACTAGTAGTGAAGTGTTAATGCCGGATCCGATGTTGGCGGGATCCACTGAACATTTCCACCGCCAGGATCTCCCGCCTGCTGCCTGTCACATGCTCCCCTCCTCGCATTCATCTTATTTCAGTAGTAGAGATTTAGGGGAAATTTTTAAGCTGTGTATCCGCGTGAGTTAGGGTATATAGTATATGCGTTCCGCATGTCAGAATATTCTGCAGCTGTTGGAATAAGAAGAGGGTGAATTGGTGAATTGCCTATTTTCATGCTAGTTAACAAAAGCAGGATCTAGAGGTCCTGGATAATAGCATCTCAGCTCTGCTGAACATACATAGTAAAAAATCTAAGGGATTCATCAGTGTTACAGGTGATAGCGCTACGTGGTGGGAGGGGTATGTGATACTTTCCAGCTTCCTGGCATTTTTCGAAATTTTCCCATCATTTTGCACTATTTCTATTTTATAGAAGAGAGCTCTGCTTCCCTGCCTTTTAGAAAAAGAAAGGTAGAAGAGAACGTATCTTGCATCGCTGGGCAGACTTTAGCACGGGGGGCGGTGGAGGGTGTCACGTTGCTCAGGGTGGCTGTTTCCCGCGCCCGGACGCGCCGTGTTGCACGTCACGTGGTGAGGACCGTCTCTATTCCTGCTCCGAATTGTAACCCGGGCTCAAGGCGCTTCGTCCCTCGTGGGCATGCTCCTGTCCAGAGAGGAGCGTGTTTTCTTCAAGCACGTGGGACCGGCCGCTTCTGAGACGTCATCTGCACAGTGCATGGGGAGCGGCTCCCTGCATTTTCCCAAACTGTGATTTCAGTCTGCACAGAGGGATTTTAGCAGCAGCTCCGGCCAGGAACTCCCATTTCATATCTGGCTGGGCCTGGGCCCTCCCCACAAACCGTGCCCTATTAACGGCTCCAAAAGCCCTTTCTAGAATTGCTGCCCCAGCTGCAGGAGAGCAGATAAGACGGGAATGCACGTCTCCCAGGGGCAACTTAATCCTCCCTGTGTTCCTTCCCAGGGAAGGCGCCTGGCCACAAGTCCCAGCAGGCTTTAGGAAAGGAACTCACGGCAGCGTTCCTTACCTGGCACGTGAAGGGTTTGGGTAGAGAGAGAGCCTGTCTCTCGTTGCAGATCCTGGACGTGGGCTGGCCGGAGCTGCACGCGCCGCCCCTGGACCAGGTGTGCACCATCTGCAAGGCGCAGGAGTCCTGGCTGAACAGCGACCCCCAGCACGTGGTGGTCATCCACTGCAGGGTGAGTGCTGCCTCGTGCCCAGGGCTTGGGGGAGCTGGGGTCCCATGGGGACCGCCTTTCACGCCCATGTCCAGATCCGCCGGCGTTTGTGGTCATGTCACATACCTGTCCTTAAAAAGGAAAAGAGTCCTCCCCTTCCAGGAGTTTGGCTCTAGAATTTGCAGGCCTTGGGCCACTGAACGCATAGCTGGACGTTTTGAAATGAATGAAAGGCATTGATGATAGTGAACCGTTTTATCTTTATGCATTTTGATTTTTTTCGGAAAGCCCTCTTGAGAAGGAGCAGCCGCGGACGTGTGGTGCTGTCTGAGTCCTGCTATCGCTGATTCCCCGAGCCTGGGGGACGGATGCTGTTTGCTGCTAACGCGTGGTCCTTGCCCAGCCAGCCGCGCAAGGGGGACGGGATCTGGCCGCCCCCTGGCAGGGTGGCCAGCGCTGGCTGTGGGGACGGCGTGCCGCCGTCCTGGCCGCACCTGGCCTCCGTCCTCCTAGGAGCTTTCCTCTTACTCCTCTGGCTTCTCATTGTCTTCCTGCACTTCCCGGTCCTCGGGTCAGATGGTGGAGAGCAGGGAAAACCCATTGCCTTGTGGAGTCGAGCTATGTTGGGCTGTTCGAGCCACTGTCCTGTAGGGGTTCTGAGACCCGCTCATGTGAGGTCTATAGGATGGTGGCAGGCCTCGGTCGCGGTGTGCAGCGGGCCCCCGGCTCCAAGCAAAGCCTGGCAGGTGCACATGTACGTGCATAGTGTTTCTTTCTCTGCTTTTCTTGCTTCTTCTCACACCTGGCTTGATTACCTTCTCCAGCAAACAGCCAGGCCCCCGCATTCGTTTTCTTACGAAATTACATTCACTGGAGCCTTTCAGGGTTGCGTTATATCAAGGACCTTCTCTCCGAATTTGTGTTTTGGTGCAAACTTCAGAAGAAGATAGGCCTTTTTTTTTTTTTAAACCAATTCCTGTCAAAACAAACTGCCTGCCATCAGGCTTGGCCTGGTGATTGTGGCCCAGTGAGGATGCTTCTCCTGGAGCTCAGTGCGCAAGGCTTTCTGAGCAGTGTTCCCTAGCGGGGGCCGAAGCACCCCACCTACCTGGCTCAGGTGAGAAACGCAGGTCCCGCTCACCCCAACCTGCTGCCAGCCGGACCCCCAGAAGATTCTGGCTACTGGACAGACCTCGGGAAGCTCCCCTTAACCACTCGTTCCGTTTTGGTCATTGACTTCACTTTTTAATGAAGTTGATCATAGTGTTATTTATGGTATCTGGGTCACAGGTGACAGTGCAGAGAGATCGCCAAAACACATGCTGGTCCTACCGAACGCTTGGACAAGTCTTTTTTTTTTTTAAGATTTTATTTGTTTATTTGAGAGAGTGAGAGGGGGGTGCAAGCACAGGGAGGGGCAGAGGGAGAAGCAGACTCCCCACTGAGCAGGGAGCCCGAAGCAGGACTCGATCCCAGGACCCTGAGATCATGACCTGAGCCGAAGGCAGACGCTTCACCCACTGAGCCACCCAGGCGCCCCCTGGACAAGTCTCGTTAGCAGAATTTACCGGGAGAGCATTGGGAGTTCTTGAAAACTATTTGCCCCTTCTTGCTCTGTTCTGGGGACGTGCAAGCCATTTCCAGGACGTTCTAGAAAACGTGCCATGAGAGAGAAGCTCTCGCTTGACGTGAACTTCCAGATGTCGACATTCATCTAGGTCGTGGCGGGGGTGAGCTCAGGATCGCTTGCCCAAACCTGTGAGCTCTGCACAGTGTGCGCTTCCTTCCATGCATGCCAGGAACGGGAGTGGAGCTGGGCCCCTGGCCGGGGGAGGCAGCCCCAGCTGCAGCACGGGGACGGCCCTGTCCTCCTGTCCGCTGTGCATGGTGGGTTTGTGCGGCTTTGCACCAGTCCCCTCACCAACACCCGCCCGCTGGCGCCTGGCTGAGCGGACATAGCCTGCGGCCCTTCTGGAAGGTGTCATCCCATGCTGTGTGGTTTTGAGTCGCCAGGGAAGGACACCCCGTCGGCAAGTGGTGCAGTCTGTGGTTCTGTCGTCCTGCCCAAGTTCAGCCTCTCAGGAGTCCTTGCAAACACAGGGACTGGCCGAGTGTGGCAGCCGCGTGTGCCCCACGTGTGTCCGAGGTGACGGAGAAGCCGTTTGCTCATAGCGGATGTGTGCGGGGCACACCAGCAGCCGCGCGATGAGGGACCGGCTGTGTGTCGGTGCCCGACGTGCACAGGACGGAGAGGCTCGCGCTTTGGGTGACAGTCACACGCCATTGCGGGCCCCTCGGACTTGTGGAGTGGATTTGCTGGGCTGTTTTTTTCCAGGACAGACATGGGGACGCACACGTCGGTGGCCCTGCCATTTTGGCTTCGTGTGCTCCTCTGTCTTGGTTGCCTAACTTTTCGTGAAAAACCCAGACAGCAAATATTTTGGGCTCTGGGGGCTGCAGGGTCTTGTGACTGCTCGCGTCTGCCGTGGCCGTGGACCTGGCCCCCGATGCGCCTGCACAGACAGGCGTGGCCACGTTCCTGTCACACTTTATTTATGGGCCGTGACCGCTGCGCTTTCGATGCTTGCCGTGTGTCACGGAAGGGTGTTCTTTTTGTTCTTCAGTTGTTCAAAAACGTGACAACTCTTGGCTCGCAGGTTGCAGGACTCGGGGTGGCAGAAGTGGCTTGTGGACTGTGGTTTGCTGACCGTTGATCTGGGTCATGGCAGTATGGTCCAGAAGGTGGCAGTCCACAGCTCTGGGTGCGGGCGGCCTGTCATGGCTGTGGTGCTTTCACACACCCTCTCCTGTGGGTCCTGTTGGCCTGTGGTTCTGGCTGGCTTCCCGTCTGGGCTGTCCCTGTCTGGTCACGGGCTGAGCCCTGCGTTTCGGAATCGTGGTCCCCGTGGAACTGGGCGGAGCTGGGTCAGCGGTGGCAGCGGTGTGATGCCCTCTGGGCTCTCTGGGCTGCATGCACAGCTCTCAGAGCCCTCTGCCTGTGAGGTGAACATTCAGGTCTCTGTCCCCTGTAGTGACGTCACACTAAGTGCTTCCCCCCCAGCATGTTCTCGTGGCCCCGGTGGGACCTGGTGAGCTGACTGGACGCCTCTGTGCAGATCTGCCCTCGGGGTGCCTGTGGATGCCTCCGGTGGCACCTGCTCCTGCCGTGGGGTCCCAGTGTGCCCTCTGCCTGCTGGGCTGGGTGCAGCCGTGCCCCGGAACTGGGACCAGAGGAAGCTGACGATGGCTTCCCCAACCACGGAAGCTCTTTTGTCATCCCGAGCAGAGTGAACGAGCTTTCCGCGAGGAACTGAGTCCCTGTTTTGTCTCCTGCAGGGCGGAAAGGGACGCATCGGTGTGGTCATATCCTCCTACATGCACTTCACCAATGTCTCAGCCAGGTATGCGGGGCGTCCGCACTGCCGGGGGCGTCGGAAGGTCTGGAACGGGGTGGGAGGCTCAGCCGGGAAACCAGCCCAGCTGAGAGTATGCAGCTCTGTCTGCCTCATACTGACATCCTCTGTGGAGGCGTCGGAGGCCAAGTGAGCGCACCGTGCTTCTCTAACAGAAACCGTAGGGGTGGACGGGACCAGTACTGAAAGCAAAACCCACGCAGTCTCCCTGGGCGCCTCGTACCCTGTAAAGACGAGTGGCCACAGCCGCCGTGTTTTGCGTGCCCTGGGCCTCCGAGAAATACTTTGCAAATTTGTCTTTTCTCCCTTAATCCTCCCGAGAAACCCAGGGGGTAGTTGTCACCGCTCACACTTTATAGATGACAAAACCGAGGGTCAGGCTTGCTCATGGCCTCATGGCCTGTGAGCGGGAAGTCCGGTCCTGTCTGGTCCCCAGGGCGTGGAAAAGCCACCAGGGGACCTGCCCGCAGGAGGCTAGGATGGTGAGCACAGCAAGGCTGGGGGGAGCCTGCTGGCGCTGGGGCATCACACGGTGCCCCCCGAGGCGCGGTGCCCCCGAGACGCACGGTGCCCCAAGCACACATCTCGCTCATGCTGAAATCCAGTCCAGAAATATCATTCTTGGTGGGTTTGCATTTACCCTGTCGTTTCAATGGCCGCTTTGTGAGGCATGGGCCGCTCCATTCTGAGGACATACATGCCCCGTTCATACTAGCCGATAAATCCTGCCCTTTCCAGCAGCAGGGAGTGAAATCTGACTTTCCAAGTGTTTTCTCTGGACACAAGCCGTGGAGCTGGTGCCTGCCAGGGAGGAAACCGAAGCCCCCGTGAAACCCAGATCCCTTCTCGGTGATAATCAGCGTTTATGTGTGTGCCAGATCCTGAGGTCGCTGCTCACACACACCGAGTCCCCCAGCTGAGCCCAGACGTGCAGAGAGAGGCCGCACCTCACCTGCCGACCCTGCTCAGCATTGCCCGCCCTCACGTTTCTGCCATAGCAGCGTGGCCCGGCCCTGTTTTTCTCAATCACCACTGTTTCCTGAATGTGCGTCCCGGCCGCGTGGAGGTGGCGGCCCAGCCCCGTGCGTGCAGGCGGTGTTAGGTCGTTAGGCACGGGTGGATGGTCCCCGTCGAGGTAGCTTCTCGTGATTCTCTGCTCTGAGCCCGCCGTGACGACCAGCCTCTCACACATGTATGTGTCCTTGCTCACTTCTCAGCTTCCCCTCGTAGATGACATTCCCAGAAGCCGTCACGGGAGCACGCATTTCTAAGACCTCTGTCATTAACCGTGCTCCAGATCACATTGGAAACTAGAATCAGCAAGTGGGAGGAACATTCTTGGGTCGGTACCCTGGAGACGGCGTTCAGGGAGACCGTCAGCGGGAATACTGCTAATGCTGACGAGTAACGTTAGTCCTGAACACACACACACACACACACACACACACACACACGGGCCGGAAATGCATTGTCAGCATTTGGTAAGACCCGTGAGCTCCGGGAAGAGGAACGCTTACAAGTGAGGGGGGAGCATATGTAAGCACACTTTTCAGCTTAAAAACATACGCCCCCGATACAGTGAATGCGCAGTGCTGCAGGACCCTTCCGTCTGGGACAGCCCCCCTCCCCAGCGCAGCCCAGCACAAATGCACACGGTGAATCCCCATGTTCTGCAGGGGCACGTGCGTGCACGCTATAAGCGCAAGGCCCCACTTAGATCAGATTTTCAGGGAAGCTTTGGGCTCAGACAAGACTCCGTTGCTACGACCTCTTGCACCCGTGTCCCATGACGTGTCTGAAGTCAGATCAGGCAGACCCGTGAATGGCCAGCTACGGGGTGTCCTGAGGATCCTGGGGAGCACACTCTGCTCGTGGGCGTCGGGTTGTTGGGGAGCAGGGTTGTCGATGGCAGAAGCTTGAGGACCACGATGGGTAGCCATGAGGGCTTGGAAACTGGCTGCCCGCCCCCCTGTCCCCCGGCCGCCGCCGTCTGACACCCTCAGCCCTGCTGAGAGTCGTGTGTCCCTGCGGGTCCCGAGCTGGCCCCTGGGGGCTTGCTGGCTGTCACTAACCATGGTGCTCCAGGTGCGCCCCAAACCCTCACAATCCTGACACTCGCGCAGAGCCCTCTGCGACTGCCCTGCTGTCGTGGGGCCAGTACGGTGACCGGACAGTTCAGGATGGCAGCCCTGTGCCTGCCTGTGGGGAGGAGCTGGTGGGTGCCTCTCCTGGGAGCCATGCCACCTAGAGAGAGGGTGCCGCTGTGTTGGCCGGCGTTCCAGACCTGCAGGCCATAGCACCTGTCCCCGTCACCCCGCCACCTGCAGCGCCCATGGTTAATGCTGCATTTCTCTCTCTCTCTGTCCTTCCCCAGTGCTGACCAGGCTCTCGACAGGTTTGCGATGAAGAAGTTCTACGATGATAAGGTTTCAGCTTTAATGCAGCCTTCCCAGAAACGGTATGTACGTGTCCCCGAGCCAGAGCGAACAGGCAAGTGAGGTTTTACGTTTCAGAAAGTGGGGACAGAAAGGACATCTCCCCTGAGCAGTGAAGCACAGGTGGGGAGTGCTGGTGGGTGCCCCGCGACAGAGAAGAGCCCCCATGCGTGTAGGTGGCTGGGGAGTCCCCGGCTCTGGCTGGCTCTGAGAGGAGGACCCAGGAGCCCCCCTCACCTGCTCCACGTGGGGTCCTCCATGCCCAGGGCAAGTACGCATTCACGCCGTGAGTTGGGACCGGGCTCTGTCTGCCTGACCGGGGTCGGTGAACCATGTCCGTAATGGGCTGGCGAGTGGACTGTCTGGGCCTCGCAGGCCACGTGGTCTCTGTCACTGTGGTCCTAACATGAGAGTGACGTGGCCTCGTGGGCAGGTCTGTGGTTGGCCGACTCCTGCACCAGGCTGTTTGTGTCACGTTGGCCTCCCTGGCCCACCCACGGCCCCCTCGCTGGAGCTCACCTCGGCCCCCAGGAGAGGCTCGGTCTGTGCTGCGAAGGGCCCTGGGGGAGCAGACTTCCTCCTGTCATGTGCCCCCGGGTGAGTCCACGCCACCCTCCGGGCCCAGCTGAGGAAGGCCCTAGCCGCCCTCCTCCCAGACCCAGCTCTTTGCACGTAGTGACATGGGGCCAAGCACGTGGTCACCGCACTTTATTTTAAAGCGAACAGCGGGGAATGGGCCAAGAACTGCCAAGACAGGTGCCAAGATGCTTTTCCATCTTGTGCGCCGAATGCTTACCTCTGCCCCGCCCTCGGGTGCCGGTGGGTGCGGCTGGCAGATGTGGGGAGATGGAGGGTTCCGCATCCAGGAACTGGTCACCCGCGTGTTTTGGTCAGGAGCTGGGCCTCGATATTTCCATCTGGGAAAGGGATTTCCAGGCCGTCATAGGCACCTCCTCCTTTTGTCCCGGGAGTTCTCAGTGTCCAGGCCTGTTTGTGGTTGGACCCGGCTGCACGGACCACGTGGGATCGCGAGTCTGAACCCGCTCTGAGCAGCAGACCCCGCAGGGAATGCCGGTCGCCTGCAGGAAAACCAGCCTTCCTTGCGTTATAGTCCCACGGCCCTTGTTCTGTTGGACCCGTTAAGTGTCATTTCTACGTTGAGCAGCTTTCAAAACGGTGACATGCAGAGGTGTCCCGTGTGGGATGTGACCTAAACAAGGAGTGACCCACCCCAGGGGCTTTGCACGCTGCAAGGAAGAGTGCCTCCCTTTCCTCCTCCTTCCCCTTCTTCTTCTTCATCTTCTCCTCCCCCTTCTCCTCCCCCTCCTCCCATTCCCCTCCTCCCTCTCCCACTCCCCCCCTCCTCCTGTTCCCCTCCCCCTCCTCCTCTCCCCCCTTCTCCCCCTCCTCCCCTCCCTTTGCCCATCCAGTGACCCCAGCCTCTGGCATCCACCACTGTGTTCTCTGTATCTGTGAGCTCTTGAGCTTCTGTTTTTTAGATGCCGCACGCAAGCGTCTTTTTCTGAATTTTTTCTGAATTTGCTATGCGTCGTACCTTCAGGGTCCCTTCACGTTGCTGCAGACGGCAGGATTTCATCCGTTCTTATAGCTGCTTCCTGTTCTGTGGTTTATATACGCCACACCTTCATCCATCTGTCCACGGGTGGGTGCTTAGGTCGCCTCCGTAGCTGGGCCACTGTCGGTATTGCTGGAGTGAACACGGGGTGCACACTGTCTTTTCAACTGAGTGTTTTTGTCAGGTAAATAACCCAGGAGTGGGGTTACTAGACCATATGGTATGTCTATGTTTAGCTTTTTGAGGACCCTCCATAGTGTTGTCCACAGTGGCCACACCAGTTGGCACTCCCACCAACAGGGCACGAGGGGTCCAAATTCTCCACATCCTTGCCAACACCTGTTGTTTCCTACGTTAATTTTAGCCACCCTGACAGGTGTGAGGTGATATCTCCTTGTGGTTTGGGTTTGCATTTGCCTGATGATGGAGCCTCTTTTCACGTGTCTGCTGGCCGTCCGGATGTCTTTTTTTTTTTTAAATGTCTATTCACATCTTCTGCCCATTTTTTAAATGAAGGTTTACTTATTTATTTTAGGAGGGACAGAGGGAGAGGGAGAGAGAGAATCTCAAGCAGATTCCCTGCTGAGTGTGGAGCCCAATGCAGGGCTTGATCCCGCGACCCTGAGATCATGACCTGAAATCAAGAGTCGGACCCTTAACCCACCGAGCCACCCAGGCTCCCCAGTTCCATACAAATGTTAAGGTTTTCTTTCTGTTTTTGTGGAAAATGCCATTGAAATTTTGATAGGGATTACCTTGAATTTGTAGATTGAATTTAACAGTCCTAATTCTTCCCATCCACGAGGGTGGAACATTTTTCCATTTATTTGTGTCTTCTTCAGTTTTTTCCATCAATGTCTTATAGTTTTCAGTGTACAGGTTTTTCACCTCCTTGGTTAAATTTATTATTAGGTATTTCACTCTTTTTGATGCTATTGTAAATGGGTTGTTTCTTTCTTTTTTTGGGTAGTGCATTATTATATAGAAATGCAACAGATTCATGCATATTAATTTTGTATCCTGTGACTTTACTAATTTCATTGATTCCAACACTTTTTGAGGGAAGTCCCTAGGGTTGTCCGTGTGTAATATACTGTCATTTGCAAACTGTGACCGTTTGAAATCTTTCTTTCTGATTTGAGTGCCTTTCATTTCTTTTTCTTGTCTGATTGCTGTGGCTCGGACTTCATCACTGTGCTGAATAAAAGGAGCAAGAGTGGGCATCCTTGCCTTGTTCCTGATCTTAGAGGAAAAGCTCCAGCTTTTCACCATCGAGTATGAAGTCAGCTGTGGGCTTGTCATGCACACATGTCTTTATTATGTGGAGGGGTGTTCCTTCTATACCCACTTTGTCGTGACTTTTTATCCTAAATGGATGTCGTATTTGGTCCAGTATTTTTTCTGTGTCCATTGAGGCCATCATATGATTTTTATTCTTCCTGTCCACTCAAAACGCTCAGCACCCACCAGGGAAGAATGTTTGCCTTGTTTTTTTCTTTCTTGCTCTAATGACTAGCATAGGTTTGTAATAGCAGCGCAAGAGTGTGGAACACGGAAGAGCATTTTCTCACCTTAGCAAGCCCGCGGCGTTCACCCGCCCTTCCTGCCCCTGTGCACTGGAAGCTATAGCATTGACACTATGTAACAGCGGTGTGGGTTCCGTTCTGCCTTCCCTGGCGAATCTCCCTACACCTGCAATGGGAGATGCTCACGAACCATTATCGAGTAGGTAGATGACTGAGTCGGTGAGGCCAGAGGAGCCCAGGATGGCCGCATCTGTGGGATAGGCGCTGTAATGGGAATCCTCCCTGGGGTCCTGGCTGCCCCAAAGGGGGAGCTCTGCAGCCTCTGTCAGGACTGAGCTCAGGAAACCCATTTCATATGGGTCTCCTGGCGAGAGTGAATTAATTAGGTTGCTGGGGGTTTGTGGCCGGGGAGGCTTGGGGCCTCAGCAGCAAGCCTCCTCCAGCCCTTCATTTATTTAATACTGGGCTGACGAGCTGACCTTCCTAGGGGTGCAGGGCAGAGGGGGTGGGGTCATTCCTATGTCTCACTCTGCCTGGTGAAGGGTCTGGGCCTGCAGAAACTAGGCTTCCTGGCTGTGTCTAATAGCCGGACATTTCCCAGCGTAGCCTTATTTGGCCTTAGACATGAGGCTTTGTGTGTCAAAGAGCATGTGCACGGGAGACAGGACAGATGCAGGGGAGCAGGCGCCCATCCTCTCCCCTCGGGGAGCGTGCCCGCTGCGGCCCATGGGTTTCTCATGCTTGGAGCCTGGGTGGCCCTCCCGCAGGGCCTCCTGCTGCAGTCAGGCAGCGGAGCGCTGGGGAGCACTAGGTAACCAGCAAGCTTGGGTCCCACGGACAGGACAAGGCTGAGGGGGCCAGGCCGCATCTCCCTGCCACCCGTGCGGCCCCCGCGAGCACCGCGGAGGTGAAGAGAGGAAGCCTTAGGGAAGGATGTTCTCTCACAGTGGCTCCTTCTGCTGAGCCCAGGACGTGGTCATGCGAGCTTTGATACACGCACGTGTTCAGGGAGATCTGAGCCGTGTCAAGTGCAGATCACGTGTTTAGGGAGAGTTGAGGAAACTCCAGCTATAAATCTCTCCTTTCATCACTGGCGTAAGGAACGCGTTGCACACCTGCAGTTTCCCAGCTGCTTTGGCGCAGGAGTGATGCGCGGGCTCGGCAGTCAGTACCCCCGCCCCGGACACGCACGGTTCCTGAACCTTCTTGCTAGTTTAGATGAAGCGTGGAAAACGTCATTGCCGGGGGTTCCTTTCCTCCAGAGGAAGAGGAGAGGGTGGGAGGCAGAGGAGCTGTTTGGAACAGGGCGCCTACGCTGTGCGTGGGGAGGGGGGAGCTGTCAGGGTTCCACCCCCTTCGCCGCCGCAGGTGAACCCCGCGTTCCCAGTGCGCTGGATGAACTGATCGTGCCAAACTTTCATTTTCTTTTGTTCCTCTGTCTTTACCTGGGAACTGATTTTCTTTTCTTGGCGCTGACGGGCACTTCCCGGTGGCCACGAACACACATGGCCCTGTTACTTGTCCTCTGTGTCCCACCTCTGCTAGCTTGGCCGGGGACTCTGGCCACAGCTGCCACGTGGGCTTGCAGCGGACATGCGTGTTCTAATAAGGCGTTTGTGCACGTGCTGACTGCTTTTGTGAGCAGCGGGATGAGGCTGCCCCAGTGGAAAATCCCTAAACATTCAGCGTGTGTTTTACTGGGAGAGGTCTTCTTACCCCTCCCTGACACGCACACTGGAGCGGAATCGGGGCATAGAGAGGAGAGACATGGGATTTGTTCATCCAGTGTCCCTAGCACGCGGCGATGCGCCCCTGGGGCCAGCGGTGGGTGCGGACTGAGCAGCACGCAGGCGCGTGGGAGGGGGCGGCTGGGGGTGGCTCGGCTCTGTGTTTGGGATTTGCTGATTGTCAGCTAGCTAGCTGCCTGTAGACTCTGGAGACTGTTAGGGGTGGGAGGCGTGCTGCCTCTGGCTGCCGCGCCGACCCTGCTGGGGTCAGGGACCTGGGCTGGGGGTGAGCAGGCCCCTGGCTGGGCACGCAGAGCCATGGGGCCCGTGCTGAGCTCGGGCTCATCTGTGTAAAGCGTTAGCTGTGGACATATGATCGGCACAGCTGGAGGGAGGGGACAGGGGTGCAATCTCCACTTTGTCCACGCACTTAACAAAAATAAATACGAGTGACCTTTGTCACGTGTCCTTCTCTTAGGAGTGGTGCATTTGGGAGGGGAATGGGGTTAGTTGTTCTTGAATGACCTTTCTGGTCACAGGCATGCTGATTATAAGCCTCAAGGTGACCTTTACATCACAAAACCCACGTCTGCTTGGCGATAGGTGCCCGGCCATTAGTGGCACAAAGCCCGCCCAGGGTCTCCTCGTGGAGGGGAGGGGAGGGCAGAGTGACCCTGCTGCCTTCAGAAGGGCAAGGTGCTTACAGAGCCTTCCTTCTCTTTCCCATCTCCCTCCACGGGTGGGGGTGCCCGTGGCCTGACCCCGTGTGGCTGCCTGTGGTGTGGGTGTAGAGCCATCGACATCTGGCCATGTTCAGTGGGGGGCATCCAGGGATCCCCGCAGGGTCGTGTGCCCGGGCTGTGCTCTCTAGGGTCAGACTTGGAGGTCGACACCCGCTTGGCTGTGGGCAATGGGGCTGGGTCTCCTCCCAGCACCTGGAAAGCAGGTTCTGGCCTCTGTGCATGGGCGGCCTGCGTGGGGTCAGAGCCGTGGGGGCGCCCGTGGGAGCCCTGAGCCATCATCCTTTGCAGGTACGTGCAGTTTCTCAGCGGGCTCTTGTCGGGGACGGTGAAAATGAACGCCTCGCCACTGTTCCTGCACTTTGTCATCCTGCACGGGACTCCCAACTTTGACGCGGGTGGAGGTGAGTGTCCACGCGCAGTGGCGTCTCGAGACGTGCTGGCCCGTCCCGGACCCTGCGCTTTCCAGGCCTGCCTTCCCTCTCCCTTCCCCCTCTAGGCGTCCTGGTCCCTGTGTGCTGGGGCCCAGGGAGGGCCAGCAGGACCTCTCCCCAGGAGCCCCACTGTCCGTTCCTCTGTGGTCCGACTCCAGGGCCGCTTCCCCAAAGTGCAGACGCAGCACGGGGCCTCCTTGCCTCAGGACACCTCTCGGTGTTTGTCAAACTCCTGTCTGTCCTCCGGTCCTGCGTCTCATGGACAACGCTCTCTTTCAGTGTGCCGGCCTTTTCTGAAGCTCTACCAAGCCATGCAGCCCGTGTACACGTCCGGGATCTAGTAAGTGTGCTGTGCTCATGGGACATGCACCTCCCCGGGCCGCCTGTCCCACCGGGAAGGGGTGGGGGCGTCACGCGGGGACCTCCCTGAGTTACCTCTCCTGCGGGAAGGGGTGGGGGCGTCGTGCGGGGACCTCCCTGAGCTGCCTCTCCTGTGGGAAGGGGTGGGAGTGTCGAGCTGGGAGTGCCCAGCGGGCGACAGGTGTGGGGTTGGCTCCAGGAAGGAGTGTGGATGCAGAGCCTGGAGGGAGGGGAGGCCCGCACACCAGACTCCTGTGACAGGGTCCGCGATGGTGTGCCTTTCTCGCCCCTGCGCATTTTCGGCAACGGGCAGACACATACCCTCAGAATTTGTACGAGTTTCTGGGCTTTCCTGGTTTGCTCTTTTGTCTGCTTGCATCAGTGTTTTGTGGACATTAATAGAACGTGAGTGAGTAGTAAGGTCGGA
The DNA here is from genome assembly GCF_017311325.1 of Ursus maritimus. Taxonomy (NCBI): domain Eukaryota; kingdom Metazoa; phylum Chordata; class Mammalia; order Carnivora; family Ursidae; genus Ursus; species Ursus maritimus. The sequence continues at coordinate 95,786,343 of NW_024425563.1, read as the reverse complement.
AGGAGCTGCTGTCACGTGTCTGGACTCATGGCGGACTGGCACGCGGGGGGCAGTTTGGCCCTCACGCGCTCAGCTCATTACAGACGTGCATGGTCCTCACGCCGAACAGACCCCTGGGAGGTGAATTCCTGAGCCACGTGGGATATTTTTGGGTCCTCTCTGAGTTTGAGTTGTGAGGTTGCTTTTCTCGAAAGGTGCTCTTTCCCTTAAATCATGAAATTGTGTCACGCTCTATCTTCTTGTGTCCCAAAGCAACGTTGGCCCAGAAACCCAAAACAGGATCTCCATCGCCATCGAGCCCGCCCAGCTGCTGAAAGGGGACATCATGGTGAGTGCACGGCCTGTCCCTCCTCCTTGGTGAAGCCCGTGGGAAGCGTGGCTGGTGGCCTCGACTTTAAGGCATTTGCCTTACTTTCTGAGGAAAGCTGTTTTACTAGAAGGGGCAGAAGGAATCGAGAGGACCACTCGCTGTGTGCTCTCCGAAATGCGAGTCTTAGCTCGGCCACTGCGCTTCCGAGGGTCCCCATCCCCCGACCACATGTGTGATCTCGCGTGTCCTTAGTGGCCCCCGCATGAAATCCAGCTGGTGTATCATAGCTTGGTGAATGCTGTCTGTGGTGATTCCTCCAGATAATTTCAATCCCAAGGGGTGCTGTGTTCTTGGGTGAGATTAGCTGTTACGTTTTTGCCTTTTGTCTGTCTTGAATATAGAAAAAATCGTACATCTAAAATAATTTTAGAGGAATTTGGCATACAGGAAATTTGGAGGCCCCTAGGCCTTCCCACACGCACAGAAGTGTCTCTAGGGCCTGGGGGGGACCTGTGACAAATTGGTAGATGGAGATTCTTATTAATTTCCCTTAAACATTTGGATTTCAAAACCTTTTGCCGATGGTTGGCCCATCCTGAATTCTCATGAAAGTCAGGTCAGTGGGGTCCAGTGGGGTCATGAAGGTTGGTGTCCTGGGTGACGATGTCACCCCGCTGTGTTCGGCCCACAGTGGGGGAGCCTGCTGTCCCTGCGAGAGGGCTCTGTGGGTGCATTTCACAAACAGCACGTCCCTCGTCCCTGAGAACCTCGAGACGAAGGGGGCTGGTGTCCTCAGGCCACGGGTAGCAGAGCTGAGGTGTAGGGGGCAGATATATTCTTCAACGCATATACTCACTGTGTTGCACTGTCCCCAGGGAGAAGGGTTTCTCTTCTAGGATGTTCTGTAGAGCAGCTCCCAGCCTCCTCCCTTTGATCAGGAGACTGAGAGGGAGAGGGGAGGGTGTGGCTCTGCATTTCGCCCGGGTGGCCCCTGTGACGCCTCTCCCAGGACTCGATTTTTGGCCAACGGGCTGAGCTGTTATTGGGCACCTACTGTATGCTGGACACCCCCCGGGGCTGCACATGGCTGAGGCTTGACTCTGCCCACAGCTCCGTGCAGTGGGTCTAGTATTCCAGCTTTAAAAAGGAGACCAAGGGACCCAGAGAGGCCAAGAGAGGCTGGCAGGGATGCTGATAGGACGTGCACCCAGGTCCCCATGGCCTGGCAGGCGCCTCTGGAGGTGACGTCTCTAGGATGGGTGCTCGCTGTTGTGAGGACCCTAGGGAGGTGGCCAAAGCCCCGAGATGTGGGAGGCGACTCTCAAGCATGAGGGAGCCTCCCTCCACCCCCCGATTATGGGCTGGTGGCTGCAGGGTCTTTGTGAGGCCAGACTGGGGTGGCCAGTCCAGCGGCTGGGGCCCTCATCCCCTCCTCCTCCCCTCTCCTCCCTCCTTCCTTCTCCCCTCCCCTTCCCTCCCTCCCTCCTTCCTTCCTTACCAGGAATTTATTTACGCAACTGTCCTGTTTTGAATGTTTCGAGCTTTCTGGGTCTCTGTGGGGCCCTAGCACAGGAAGGAAGGGAGGGACAGGGTGACATCTTTGTCCCGGAGGAGCCCAGTGGGGGCAGCGGACCTTCTGTGGGAGAGGGATCCCAGGATGGGCCATGCTGGGTGAGGCGGGCAGGCGGGTGGCTGCAGGCGGAAGGGACTTCTGGGGGGGTGCAGGCACTGGACTGGGAGCTTGAAGCCCCCTTTTGCTAAGTGAGGACCTCCACAGGGTTAGGGGGTGAGGGCCACTGGTGAGCCGGGGTGGGGGGTGGCTTGGCCTGGGGGCTGCTACGACCTCCCCCCGGGAAGCCCCACTCTCCTGCAGGCCCCAGCCCGCCTGCCTGTGTCTGGCCCACCCCTTGAAGTCCGGGCAAGTGTCAGGAGCAGGCCAGCTGCTCTGCGGTCCAAGCAGGTGGCCTAGGAGCATTCGGAGGGGACCCTGTGTGGCCCTCGGGAGCTGGGCAGTGGGTCCCGGAGGGGAGGTGGGAGGGGGGCGGGTGGGAGGCCCTGGCACTCGAGCTTGCACTCAGTGTCCTCGTGCTGGGGCCAGGAGCCAGCCCTGGGCACGCAGCGAGCTTGCTACGCGCTGCCCCTCCAGCCGGAAGTCGTCCTGTGTGTTTGGGACGCTGTTGCCCACGCTGTGTTCGGACGCGGAGGATGCCTCTGGGCACCCACTGCCGCATGACGGGTGCCTGTCACCACGTGTACGAGGCCCACGCGGTTCTCAGGTCTACCTAGAGGTGGATTCGGTCGAGTGTCTGGGAGGGGGCTCTGGCATCTGGCTCTTCCCAGGGCCTCCTTTGCTAGGGCAGGAAGTCCAAAAGGGTGATGCGATGGCCCTTCTCGGGAAAATTTGTTCCCAGCTCGCACTTGTGAGGCATCTGAGGTGTGGATGGAGGTGTGGGCCACCTGGGTCCCCATGGCGAGAAGGCCTGGCTGGACCGGGGGCTGGGATAGTCCTGAGCGGGCTCTGCCTCTGACAGCACGGCCGTCGGAGCTCATGGGTCCTTGAGGCTCTGTGCTGCATGGCCTACAGACTGCATCACTGGGGGGTCAGGCCCACAGTCACAGGGAACAGAGGACGAATGGCAGTGAGAACCTGTGTGGGGGACTCGTGGGGACGAAACGCGGGCATTAGGAGGTGGGAGGATGTGCATGGGGCAGGCTAACCCCAGGAGCGTGGGGGCCTGTCTGGGGTTCCTTTCACCCCTCTGTGCTTCACCTCGGAGCCTGGAGCACAGGTGGAACAGATGGGGAGGGAAAGACGAGGGGACAAGGCTGTGCTGGTCCAGGGTCTTCCGCCTCCCAAGCCTTCTGGATCTGAGACTCCTGCCTCCTGTCCCCCTGGCCTCTGGCCACCATGCAGAGACCCTGCCCTGCAGATCCCTCTGTCTTTGCCAGAGGCTTCCCTTCCCCCGGCCTCCAGCTTGAAGCCTACTGTGCTCCTGGCGGTCCCTCAGAGCCTGGCAGGCCCCTTGCCTGGCTCAGCTGCTGACCTCTGGCTTTCACCAACTTCAGTGCGCCCCCTGGCCCTCGTGTCCCCTGCAGGTCCAAGCTGCCCCTTGCTCACGTGCGTGCGCCTGGGCCCCAGGTCCCTCCCCGTGTGTCCGCCAGCCCTCCAGCGTCCCCCGTGCTGGTTTCTGGGACATCCCCCATCTCCCCCAGACGCCAAGTGTGCACTTGCTGTCTGCCCCACATGTCATCAGTGATGGGAGATTGTGCACCTAGATGTGTCCCGAACCCCACTGCGGAGAGCAGCCGCCCGCGTGTCCTCCGCCCAGGGCTGCCGCCGCGAGTCTCCAGAGCCATGGTCTACACCGTGTCACTCCGTCTGAGCACGGCGGTACTGTGTTAGCCCAGTGTCCTCCCAGGGGAGAGGGGTCTGAGGGCTTCCAGGTCCCTTGATATTTTGTCCTGAGAGGCTGTGCTATATGTCACGTTCTGCAGGTGACCCGACGTCCCTTTCCTCTGGGTCCCCCCGCCCCCGGCATGTGTGGACTGTCTGTGCTGCCTCTTTCCGGCTGTCCTGCGATTTGTCATCTATAGGCGCCCCTGTGAGCGTCCCTCGAGAATGCCAGGCCCTCCGGGCAGGGCCGGCAACTTGTCCATTCTCTCCAGAGCCGGTTGCTCTGCATGTCTGTGGGGGTGGCCCCCATGCCCAGCATGCCACCACCGTCCCCACCTCACAGTCCCGGCCCACGCCTGAGGCAGAAGTCCCTGGCTCTGACCACGGCCCCGTGTCTCCACTGCGGGCCGTCTCCTGAGCCTGGTCCTGGGGCCACCGGCCTCCTGGATGAGCGGGGGCAGCGGCCCAAGGGGCCCCGGGCGGTCGAGGCTGAAGCGACTGTGCATGAGTGGCTGCGGAACAGGGTGGCGCTGGCGCTCAGGCGTCCCGTGGCTGCGGGTCTCGGGGTGAACACTTTGTGCCGCGCAGGCACCCCGTCTGCGGGTTTCTGTTTCTGCCAGAAAAGCTGGCAGAGAAGATCTCTTGGCTGGTTTCATGGGGGATGCTCGCCGCGATAACACCACCCCCTTCCCGCACCTTTGTGCTTTCCTACCCCAGAGTATTTTTAGGGTTGGACGATTGTTTGATTTATGCTTCCTGTGTTTACCCTTCATTTCTGTACACGCTGCACTTTCCACCACGTTATCAGATGGAAGGAGGACGATGCGGGTTGGAGCCAGGAAGGCGTATTTTTCCATCGCACGGGGCGATGTGTCCTGGTGCCGATCACAGAAATGACTCCCCGAGGGGTTCAGTTCAGTGATCTGTCTCGAGAAACCTGAAAGGAGCTCGAGCCTCTTGCGTTAGTTTCCCAGCTAGCCCTTGTTTATTTATTTTTAAAGATTTATTTATTTGAGAGAGAGCACAAGCAGGGGGAGCGGCAGGCAGAGGCAGAGGGAGAAGCAGACTCCCCGCTGAGCAGAGAGCCCGAAGTGGGCTCGGTCCAGGACCCTACGATCATGACCTGAGCTGAAGGCCCTGATCCCTCCTGAGGCCTCTCCTGAGTGTGCAGATGGCTGTCTCCTCCCCGTGTTCTCACGTGGTCATCCCTCCGTGCGTGTCGGTGTCCTGATGTCATCTTCTTTCAAGACCCCAGCCTGAGTGGAGCAGGACCCATCCTGGTGGCTTTGCTGACCTTAGTCACCTTTTAGTAAGAATCCTGTCTCCAAATACAGGCCCGTTTTGAGGTCCTGGGGGGTTAGGCCCCAGCATTTGAATTTGGGGGGGACATGATCCAGCCCATAACACCCGTGTTCGGTAAGCAAACCTATCCCAGCAAGAGGAGCGGTGACATCAAGTCCTGCTGGTCATCGGGCACCTGCTGATGGGTCACCGTGTGGGCACATTCACTGCTGGCATGTGCCCGCGGGACAGGAAAGGGAACCGCACACAGATCCCGCTCCCGAGAGTTACGTTCCTGCTGTGGCTGGCATGAGTGGGCGCGTGACTCACGCGTGCAGGGCAGAGTGGAAGATCCTGGGGTTGAGAAGACCCTGGGTCTTCAGAGGAGAAGCTGACCCAGAGGATGGTTGGGGTCTCGCCGACGCTCGGGTCATAATCTGTGGGGTCCACGTCATGCTGCCGCTCTGAACCCCAGGGCTCTGGATCCCCCCGAAATCCACTCGGGGGTCATCATGGGAGGAAGCTGCTGCAGGACGTTCCCTGACGTAGGCAGAGCGTCCCAGAGTGGCGTAAGCCACCTCGGCTCCCCCGCGCAAGTGGCCCTGGCCTCCCGCATCCAGCCTCTCCCGTCTCCGCCCCTCACTGCTGCCATGGGGTGGCCCCACGCGCCCCTCTGCAGAGTCAGCCCGCGGGCGAACCTCACCTCCAGGGAGCGGCGCGTGGGGAATAGCGTATGGGGCCTTTGCTCATAGAGCCCCAGATACGCAGGCATTGTTCCTCCTCAGGAATTTGGCAACAGTGGTGACTTGGAAAGGATCCCGAGGAGCAGAGAGGGCTCTTATGGGTTTACCACCAACAGCAGCAGAGGGTTCTCTCTGGGTTCTCCCGGGTTTGCTCTGGAAGGGGGAGGTCGCTCCCAGGGCTGGCTCCCTGCCCTGCGTCATCATCCTTCTAGAAGGCAGCTCGTCCTCTGCGTGCTCCCATCCATTTTGCTGGGTGTGTGCACAGATGGACTCGCCCCTTTCCTCACCCGGGGTGTGATGTTGAGATCCATGAGCCGAGACAGGGTCGGCTTCCCCTTGCGGGAAGTCAGGTTGCGTGGGCTCAGACAAGCTGGGGACCTGCTGGGGACCGTGGGTCTCCGTTGTCGTCCCCTCAATGCGGGGGCTCGTGGGTGGTGCTGTTCCTGGTGAGGCCCAGGCAGCATCCGCCTGCCGTCTGACCCCCTGAACACGGCCAGCCCACCCCCCCTTGCCCTCCCTCTGCACCCCGACCCCCCCCACCTCCCAGGCCCGCCCCTTCTATAGGGCAGGGTCTCAGGTGCTCAGTAAACACACGTCCTCGGGGAGGAGGGCAGAACCTTCGTGCGCGGCCAGGCCGTTATGTAAGCTCGCTAAGGAATGCTGTGGGCGCAGACGCAGCAGGAGCCTGGCGGGGGTCCAGGTGCTTGATGGGCTTGTAAACACTTTCCCGTCCGGCGTGCCTGGTCTTGCTGTCTCCGCAGTGCAAACCGTGTGGCCACTTACATTTTGTCCTCGTGGTTGCGAGGCTCTGTGACCTCGTTCCTGTGACCCGGCTTTTCAACGGAGGGGACGCCTGCTCAGGGAGCCGCTGCAAACACAGCACCGCCGTCGATGCCCTCCTGCCAAGGGCATTCTGGAACATCCTTCGCTCCCTCTGTGGACTGTGCTCCTTTGCCAGGTGGTTGGCCCAGACCTCCGTGGGCCCATCCCCGTGCTACCTGGTGACTTCCTATGCGCACACCTTTCTCCTGTCCTGTGCCAACACTCTCCCGCACCTGGGCTGGGTCTCAGTCCATCCCGTGGTCCTAGCTCCACGGTGGCTGTGCGTTCGTTTGTGGCCGGTACCTGCTGACCTCTCCATGCCTTTGGACAGGAATTCCGCTCTTCTGAAGTCAGGGTTAGCGTTGGCCGATGTGGGGGTTTGGACTTACGAGGGTTACCTTGCAAAGTTTTCCGTCTCTTCCGTGTGTGGTTGTAGCTCGTGCTCCGAGGACGCACATTCCTTGCGGCCTGTGCAGACAGCCACGCGGCCACCAGCAAAGGGGGTCGGAAGGGGGTGGCTCTGTTTTCTGATGGGGCGCATGGAGCTTTCTGTGCCATTCATATTAAGCAGGGGGAGTTGGGATGATGTGGGGGGAGGTGGCCCTGGGGCGGCAGGGAGGGGAGGGTGACACCTGTGGGCTGACCTCTGACCTGGGCACCTGCTGCGTCCTCAGGCTTCGACCCCTTGGTCCAAGGTGCTGTCCTCTTGCCTTGCAGCGTTAGGATTGGGCAGAGCTGTTAGCGTCCGCACCAGCTGGATCAGAACTCGTTTGAGTGGGCGTTCTGTCACCCACGGGAGCGCCAGCTGTGTGTGCGGTGTGCGCTGTGGGGTACTGAGGCCCGGGCGGGCTGTGCTCCCAAGTGCTGACCGCTCAGTCCCCCTGAGGGCCCGGACGGGTTTTTATGCAACGCTAAGAAGGCAAGGCCGAGCGAAGGTGTCTGGGTCGTTGCATTAGGACTGAAAGAAGCGGGGGTGCCCGCGGACCTTCGCACTGGGGTCCTTCCCTCTGACGCCCCCCTCTCCAGAGGCCTCTGACCCCTGACAATATAACAGACGGTTCGGGCATTCAGGCTCGTCCATCGGGTTGACACAGAGTGAAGGTTTAATCCTCGTGACGGAATCGCGGGGTCCCTGCTCAAACACCCTTTGTGCCCTCGGAGAAACCCACGTCCCTGCCGAGCACCTTCCCCAGCCCCAAGCGTTCCCGGCGAGTTGTGGCGTTCACGTCACGCCCATGTGCCCCACTGTGGCTTTGGGGACAGCCTGCGATGGACAGATGTCCTTCCCTTCCTGCAGAGCCCAGGCTGCAGCCCCTTGAATTGTTTCAGACGCCTGTGTTCTAAAGTCTGAATGTGGAGGATGGCCGTATTCTAGAGACTCGCCGATGCCAAGGGGAAGTTACAGACCTCGGTCCCTGTAATCTTTACGAGGGGCTGTCAGTACGTTAGATCTCAGTGGGGGCATTTGGGGCACTCTTGTCAAGCAGCTACTGATGGTTCTTTCCACCGAGTGTAGAGGGAGATTCTGGCCTCTGGCGAGGCTCCCGGATGGTGGGTCGATCCCATCTCAGGGTCGGAGCGGCCGTGTGGGTGGCGGCTGCCTGGACCTCGTGTACGGTCGCCCCTGTGGTCTGTGTCTTCAGGACACACCTGGCGTCCGTTCCCGAGGTGGGCAGCTGGGCTGCAGGGGCGGCGGGCGCCACCCCATCTGCGGGAAGAGGAGCTCAGTGTGCAGCAAACGGAGGTGTGTGGGGAGACTTGGGGGGTCAGCCGGCATGCTTGTGAGAATTCCACGCGCACCCCGTGGGAGAGCGTGCGTCTGCGCCGGTTTCCTGCTCTGTATCAGTGGGGTTGGTCACTCCTCCGTTCTGAGCCCTCGTCCTGGGAACAAGCAGGAGTTTGCAGACCCTAGAGTCACACTTGGCCTGGGGAGGTGACTGTGTCCCAGGGAGATTGGCAGCTGGCAGCCTGGGGAGGGCGACCCCCACCCTGACCCTCCGTTGCCCCAGAGCGTGGTGACCTCTGCTGCCACCGCTTCCTGGCACTTGGAGGGGCTGGGATTTGTGGCTCTGAGCCACACTGTGTGTAGAGCAGCTGTGATGAGTCATGGTGAGCCGCAGAGGGAGCCCCGGGGGTCCCTGCGGAAGGTGGGGCCGGCCTGGGGGTGCCAGGTGGGGATGAGCTGTCCCTTAGGAGCCAGCTGCAGGATGAGCCTCTTCACTGGGGGTGGGAGGAAGGCCCCCAGAGAGAGGACTGTGGTCGGGGTGCTGGTCTACCCAGCACCTGCTGTGCCCCCAGGGTCCCCCAGGGTCCTGTGCACAGACCCTGGCACCCACGCTTGGCAGGGCCGCTCCTTATTGTGATGTGACCGTGGAAGCTGGGCTGCCACCCACTGGATGGAGCTCCTGGTAGTGTTGCTTCAAGCCTTGGTTCCCCCTTGGCATTTAGGAAGTTTGGAGAACCAGACTGGCATGAGCCCGGACCCCTCTTCTCCCCATGTCGCCCTCACACGTCAGGTGCAGTCCTGTCCTCCTGGAGAGATGGGGGCCCCAGGGCCCCGTGCCCTCCTGGAGGGGTCTCCTCTATGGTCTGGGTGGGTCAGCGGGGTCAGCGTAGGTGAGGGCTTGCAGGGTGGGGAGGCACACACAGCATGTTCTGGAAGGAAGCCCAGAGGCTGGCTTTCGGTTGGGCCCCACTGAGAGGTCAGAGACCCCACGCAGATGCGGAGGAGACCCTGGGCTGAGGGTCCTTTTGCTGTTGAAAGCACACGGCAGGTTTCCCATCCCTCCAGAACTCTTGCTGGCTGGCTGCCGATGCTCTGGGCAGGGAGGCCAGGCCTGAGTCTGGGGCCCGCGTTCCTACCAGCCAGCCCAGGCGTGTTTGTCAACACCAAACACTCCCCAGACGGGCTATTTACATTTTTTCATGTATTTATCAGACCGTTTCCTTGCAGATAGCACAAAGGTAAACAACCCCAGATTCTGCCCAGAGGGCACATTTCCCGGGGGCGCCTGGGGCTTGAGTGTCCCTTTGTGGGAGCGTCTCTCTGGGGAGCCACATGGAACCTTGCGCTGGGGCATTCTGCATCGCTGGTCTGGACCCAGCACGAGCGTCAGCTTCTCGTTGACTTTTCTGCTGCACCAGATGTTGAAAGCCCATCTTTGCCTAGAAAAGTCGTTTTTGTGAGCGAGGCTGCCTCTGAGAGCCCCTGGCCTCCAGCCTCCCTCCCCGAAGGGCACGCTCAGTGGAGAAGACCAGCCGCCCGCACTCAGCTTGTCTGAGAGCAGAATCCAGCCTGCTTCTGGCCTTGGGCCCCTGGGGACCCTGGAAAGGAGCCCCTCCCCAGCTGTGGCCGGGGGAGGGAAGGGGGGTGGTGAGGGTCCTCTCCTGCGAGCCCTCCCCGCGGCCCCTGTGTTCACTTACCCCCTTGGCAGTGAAGGCCCCCGTAAAGATGGGAGATGGCACTCAGGGTCCCTGACTGCCCGCCCTTCCCCGATACTGCCGAGTCCCCAGAGGAGTGCTTCTACCGTGCACGTCAGCACATCACCCCAGAGGCGTGAGCCGCACCCAGGGACCCAGTGCACCCCCAGCCCTGGGGCTGCGGTGCCACAGCCTGGGTTCGAATCTCCCCCGTGGTGATTCTGGGGGCGGGTCTCAAATGAGCATCCAGGACATGGGACAACCTGGCTCGGGGATGTAAATGCCGGGGCCTCATCCCCCTATCCCCTCCCTCTGACTCTCCCTCCCCGCCGTGTTCCCCTCACTCTTTAAATCCTAGCCCACACATAATCATTTGGCATACCGCAGACGGTAACGGCCAGCTACTTCTCTTGTGAAAACAGAAAGGTTTTAAGTTGAAACATGGAGAATTCAGACAAAGGGAGAATCCTCTCCATAGGGTGTTCTTAGAAGCTGGGGAAAACGGGGCCATGGGACTCCATCCCGCAGACCTTCTCCGAACCAAGTTCACGTGCGTTGGTCTGACGACCGAAGCCGTGCCCTTTCCGAACGTAGGTCCCGCGGGAGCACCAAAGCAGTGGTGATGTTCGCAGCGCATCCACAGGGCTGGAGACCCTCAGGGAGGCCGGCCGGCCTGTGGCCAGTCAAGAACCCCTCCCGCTCAACAGCTGGCCTTTGGCCTTCCCCTCTCCACACCAGGTCAAGTGCTACCACAAGAAGTACCGCTCGGCCACCCGCGATGTGATTTTCCGCCTGCAGTTTCACACGGGGGCTGTTCAGGGCTACGGACTTGTGTTCGGGAAGCAGGATCTAGACAACGCGAGCCAAGGTGAGGGCCGGCCGGTGGCGGGGATGTGGTGGGCAGTGGGGCGCCGTGGGCTGCAGGTCCTTGTTCATTTCCACCCCCATTCACCCCACGTCCCGTGCGCCGCACCTGCTCACAGCTCAGTACTGGTCTCCCAGAATGCTGAGCCGTGGTCCAGAGAACATTCCAGAGAAGCAGCGGAACTTCACTGCCGCGGGGGTGTGGGCGCTGTCCCGGCCGGGTTGGAAGAACAACGTTCATCTGTGCTTTTTGGTTCTGCCTCTCTGAACTTGACGTGTGATTTCTTTCTCAGATGACCGTTTTCCTGATAATGGCAAGATTGAGTTGCTTTTCTCTGCCACTCCCGAGAAGATTCAAGGTAGGCCGAGTGCTGATCGCGGGGCACGGTGCTCACCCAGCGGGGTAGTGTGTCCCATGGCGTCTCCATCCAGTCTCCTGCCTTTGTGCATGTCGGGAAGTTGTCACGGCAGTTATTTCGATAGTAGGCTCTCTTTCAGGGGGTGGGTGGTGGCTTGGAGACAGCAGGGCCTGGCTGCATCAGTAAGACCCCAGAAATGGGGAGACTTTTGTCCAAGGAATGGCCTGGACCCTGTCCCTGGAGATCTGTCCCTCAGTCCAGGAGATTGTGCTGAATGTTTCCTTCTCCCCCGACAAAGAATCGAATGTTTTTGAAGAAGATTAGAAGTACACTCAACTGCAAATATTTATGTGCAAAGTAGATTTTCCTTTCTTCTAAAAATACTCTGAAAGAGAAATCTGCTTTTTTATCATCAAGGTGAATGGTTCTTTCTTACAGTGAGATCCATATACGTGAACGTTTTCATTCAGCTGTCATTGCTGGGGAAAGTAGTCCCCTTCCTTCTGAGGTCCGTGCCCTCATTCAGTTAACGGTTAAGGGCATGGTTTGTAAAGTCAGAACCCCACTGGCTTTCCCGGAGTGTCGGCAGGTGGGCGCGTGGGTCTGGGAGCCCGGAGTGGCCGGAGCACCAGCGTCCCCTCTGCTTCCTGCCAAGCAGACTCTGGTCTCGTCCAGAGTTCAGAACAGGGCACGCCGGCTGTGACCGCCGCCAGGCTTGTGGGAGCAGGCGTGTGGGTCTTGGCGCTGGCTGCCGGCACTCACGCCTGGCGTGCCCGTGCCTCGTCATCCGGGCTGGCGCACGGCAGCGTGCCTGGGCCGTGATGGACACCTCCTCCCACGCAGGGTGTGAACACTTGCGCAATGACCACGGAGTGATCGTGGACTTCAACACCGCAGACCCTCTGATCCGCTGGGACTCCTACGAGAGCCTGAGTGCCGGTGGAGAAGGTACGTCCGGCCGCCGCCGCCTGGGGCTGGGGGGATTGGGGAAGGCAACCTGCTCATGGTCTGCTTGGAGGCCAGAAACCCTGCCTTCTTTCGGGGCCCAGAGGCCCCCCACCGGCGCTGTGAGTTTGGGGGAGCCTGTGAGAAGCAGGCTTGGGGAATTTGGGTGGCGTATCTGGCACAGCCGTGCCGGTCCTGCACCCTGGAGCTCCCTCGGCCGGAATGCTTGTCTGCATGTTGCCAAGGACCGTTTTCCATCTTCCTCCCCGGCTTCACGATCGTGTGGGGGAGCGCCAAGTGTCGGCTCTCCTGGGTCCCTGGGCCGCGGGTGTTGGTCTTGCTGAGGTTGCTGTGACCCTGGCGTGCCCGCTTCATGGGCTCGTGGGACCACCCCACCTAACGCGTTCACCCACGGGACGGACAGCTCGGGCCCCGGGTACCCTCACGATGGGAGAGAGGGTCTGTCAGGCTTCCCCAGAGAAGCCACCTCACGCGGGTCCGAGGAGGGTGGGGGCTTCTCCCCGACCGGCAGGAGCGCTGTCAACCACCCCATAGTGGGGCCTGATTTGGGAGAGGAAACCAAAATGCTCCTTGCCAAATTGGTTTCATCTGATGCACACTATTCCGAAGCAGATGTTGGGGAGAGAATACTCAAGCCTGACCTCATGGGTCGCGAGGCCTGCAGAGTCTCCAGGGAGGGGCATCTTGTGTGCGTGTGGACGAGCAGTTCCCCTGTCTTCATGGGGGCCAGTCACGCCTCTCCTCCCGGGCTGGGGTCCTGGCGGGTAGTGGGGGGCCAGCTGCTATCTCCGCAGCATGTGGGGTGCGCCCTGTCCCGAGCTGAGAGCCGTGGGGGACACACAGCATAGGGGACATGCTGCTAGAAGCCTCACTTACACTGTCCTGTTTCATCCTTACAAGAACCCAGGACAGACACATAGGCAGCGGTTCCCGAGACACCGGCCAGGGGCCCCGTCAGCGATTACAGGTGCAGCTGGCTTGGGGTCATGGGTCTGAGATCACACAGGGCAGACTGGGGGAAGGACGACTCACGTCCCATCCTGCTGACCCCAAAGCCCCTCGGTGCAAACCTCGTTCCTACAGTGAACACCCCTGCACTCACTGGTGCCCAGGCCACATGAGGCCTACGGAGAACAGAGTCTGGTTGGGCAGCGTGAGCAGAAAGAGCTTTGTTAGGGGCGCTGGGTGCCGGGCAGGTGTCATCGTCTTCTGCACCGGGCTGGCCGGTCTGAGGCGCTGCTCCCTGGACAGGTGGGGCAGCCCCGCGCATGCCTGGGACAGGGACCAGTCAGGTGCCTCCTCTCCGCCGCTGTGCTTCTCCACCCCCTGTTGGTTTTGTTCCTTATTAACAATGCCTTACTGGACTGGGCTGTGAGCACGCCTCTCGTGCAAGGGGGTGGTGGCCGGAACTTGGGGATAGGCTTCTCCAGGGAAGCAGGTGGGCCAGTGGCGGGGGGTGGGGGCGGCCCGCAACGTTCTTTTGAGAGGCCTGGCCCAGGAGCAGTGGGAGGGTGTTGCCGGCCTTGTGGGACTGCCATCCCCCTATTCTCAGGTCGCTGAAGTAGTGAACACTGGCCTTTGCTCCCGGGGTGGGGATTACGGAGTCAGGGTCTTCTGAACCTCGTGTCATGGCATTTTTGTAAGCCTGTCAGTGCGTAACTTCATCACAGCTGTACTTCTGTCTCAAGACACCAGGTTTAATCTGTGTGGTTGATGCTGCGAGCCCCTGGCCGGCAGCATTGAACTCAGGCACGAGCAGAGCGTCTCTGATGCATGCATTTTCCCCATAAGGCATGTCGCAGCCTTCTGCTTAGGGACACCAGACAGCCCTTCAGGACTACCCTTGGGGGTCATTTTAAACAGCAAAAACACCAACAAACAGCAGAGCAAGGCCAAAAGTGGGACATGTAGCAGGACTGGAGGATGCGTGTTTATGGTGTGGGAGCTGGGAACGTGCATGTGGGACGGCTCCGAATTGGGGCCCCTCTGAGCACCGCAGTGAGTGACCACGAAGATGCCACGTGCTGATTTGGAGTTAGAGGGTACAATTCTGGGTGAGGAGTTGAATTTGTAGACGTGGGGTCAGAATAACGGTGATCCGACTCTACTTGAGTTTTTTTTTATTTTGAAATCCGTCTCATTTCTTCCGAGTCTCCTGTGGGGCCGTGCCCTTTGGGCCTGGGGACCAGGACGGTCCCATCCACGGGGAATGTGGGTCGCCCAGGTGCGCCTCCTGCCTTTCCACGTGAACTGCGTGGCCTTGAACCAGTCACTTGACTTCTCTGTGCCCTTCCCTGCTCTGCACAGGGAGTAGTCATCCAGCCAGAGCTGCTGAGTGGACGTGGTCCGTGCACCCCCGAGCAGTCCTGCAGGTCACAGGGCCCTGTAACGGTGTTGTCACCTCCTCTCGAGCCCGGAGCCTGGGGAGGACCTGGCCTAGCATGGGGTCGGTGAAGGTTGTGGACCCCCGAGGTGGCTGTGGGAGGGCACGTGGCTCCCATCTTTCCGTGCGGTGTTGGACAGCCACTGCGGTGGGGCGCAACCGGGGTGCACCAGGGCCGGGGGTGGCGGCCTGCGGTGCCCTAGACCCTGGTGACTTTCCTGTCACTGTCACGCTGATGTTGCTCAGTGATATGCGAGTGCACCGTCCCCAAATGTCACCGAGTGTCACACGGAGAGGACTGCCCTGGGAGGAGTCCCTGAGTTTGGAGCGTCGCCCCCCCACAGAGGTCAATTACGGTGGATCTCAGTGCCGGTAGCTGCAAGGGCCTCTCTGCGGGCGGGTGGCGGGGTGGAGAGGATTGCGGTCCTGCTGCCCTGTCCATAGGGGGACGAAGGGGTCTCTGCTCGTTTCTGAGCCTCCATTTCCCCACCTGTAAAATGGGCTGTTTCAATGAGATCACCCAGAGATCCCCTCCCCCTCCGCACGCTCGTTCTTATCATCGCACACATGATCCACCTGCCTTGGAGGTCTGGTGCCCCTCGTGTGGGCCAGGCTGGTGCTCTGGGGGGAGCTCAGGGAGAGAAGGACCAGCTGGCCGTCTGGTGGGGGAGGGGTGTGTGTGTGTGTGTGTGTGTGTGTGTCTGTGTGTGTGTGTCTGTGTGTGTGTGTCTGTGTGTGTCTGTGTGTGTGTCTGTGTGTGTGTGTGTGTGTGTGTGTGTGTGTGTCTGTGTGTGTGTGTCTGTGTGTGTGTGTCTGCAGACAGATGTACTACATGGGTGTGTTCACAAGCGTCTGTGTGTGTATGGTGTGTCTGCAGACAGATATATGCGTGTGTACATGAGTGTCTGTGAGCCGTGCGTGTGTACGTGTGTCTGCATGCAGTTGTGTACGTAGGCGTCTGTGTGTGTGTACGTGTGTCTGCATACACTTACACGCGTGTGTACATGAGCATCTGTTAGCCGTGCATGTGTACGTGTGTCTGCATGTGGTTACACACATGTGTACATGAGCATCTGTGAGCCGTGTGTGTGTACGTGTGTCTGCATACACTTACATACGTGTGTACACGAGCGTCTGTGAGCCGTGCGTGTGTGTGGGATCTGTCCGTGCGCCCACCTGCCTCCCCGAGCAGTCTCCGTAGGAGGTTCCAGGTGCCGTGACTGGAGTGCGGGCCGGAAAGTAGGAAAGTGTCTGAGAGACGCTGCTGCTCAGCCTGTCCCTTGGTGAGAGTCACCGAGGATGTGGCCCCTGCAGGCAGGGCTGCGGGAGGGCGTGGGGGGGCGCAGGCCCTGTGACCCTGCCGGAGCAGCAGACACCGGAGAAAGGGAGGGGAGGCCTGTCCTATCCGGAAGGGCTGTCGTGCGGAGACTGCTTTCCTCCGGATGACGAGCCACCTGGCCGGAGGGCCCAGGAAGATGACGCGGGGGTGCCCTGAGAGCCGTGGGGGGTCGGCCAGGGGGCTGCCAACAAGAACAGATGGGGCCTGACTCGGGGTGACTCTGGGTGGTCAGTGGGGGTGGCCTACCCAGGAGGTAGATGAATAAGACTGCACCAGATTCGACCCTGGGGTGAGGGGCAGGGAAGCTTCCAGTATAGCCCACGGGTGACATGAAGCTTTAATGTGCACCTTGACCACCAAGTTCCTGGCCTTGACCCACCGGTGAGTTTCTGGCCACAGGAAGAACTTTGCTGACGCTTGAGTGCACAGATGGGGCCGCTGCACCCCGGGTTTGGTCTGTGCCGCTGCAGGTCGAGGGCTCATCAGCAACGCCCCCCGGCTCGGACGTGGCCCCCAGGCGACCACAGCAGATTCCTGGCACCGTCCCAGTACAATGGGGTCCTGTTGCCCCGCATGCAGGACGCTGGCGCTGCTGGTCAGGAGGCGTCTGGCCACGGGGTGTGCGGAGCTGGCCAGGGAGCAGCGCCATTCACGTTCCTGATCCAGTGGCAACACTCGGGCTGTATCAAAAGTGTATTTGAAGCTTTCCTACTCGAAACTGTGGTTCCGTTTTAAAGTTTGGAAACCAAAGCAAGCTTTGGATGTTCAAACACTTAGCAGAAGGAGGGCCCGCTGGAATCCGGCAGAAGAGTCGGCAGTGGGGGCTCTGCTCCGTGCCAGGTGGGGGGGGGGGCTCCTCATCNCCCGCTGAGCTCCCAGGGCCGGGGCGCCTCGTCGCTGTGTACCCAGCCAGCAGCGTCCCTTCACTGCTCACCCGCAGCCGAGCCCCTGGAAGCACCCCTCGCTTCCACAGCTCAAGAGTGCGCCGGGGTAAGGCGGACAGTGTCTGCCCCTGGGCGTCCCGCTCGGACCTGGGAAAGCACCTGCCCTTCACACTCCTGACTTTTATGGCCTCCAGCCCCCAGCTCACCTTTCAGGGGTGATTCTGGGACCCCAAGAGTTAATCCCCCCTGGAGAGCAGGCAGCAGTTGGGAAGGAGGGCTTATCTTATCTGAAATACAAGAGTCTCACTCTCGGTGCTAAGAACCATAAACACGTCCTTCGGGTGTCAACTTAAAACCGGATTGGATCCTGTCATGAGAGTGTGATGTTGGAGGCAGTTTAATGAGTGATGGACCGGCCTGAGCTATCTTGTCCCTCAGAGCCCGTGGATTTTCTAGCCCAAGTGACATCTGATAAAGTGCCTCAGAATTCACGTCTGGATAAGTCTGTACACATTAACTCACGCAAATGCCGCTGGGACGGCCGAGCACATTGAGGGGCTTTGCCAGAAACAGACAGCGGGCATGGTCGCAGAGGGTCAGCTTGATCTGGCTGGGGTCCTCGGCCCCCACCCCCCAGAGCCTTGGACCTGGGTCAGTGTCCCGTGCACGCGGACGGGTCTGAAGGTGGGAGCGTGTTGGCGTTACCACATCTCCTGGAGCTTTCCAGAGTCAGGCACGCGCACCTGCACCTTCCTCCACCTTCCTCCTGCTGTCTGTGACTGGGGGGCATCATGCCCGCCCATGGATGGCTGCACCTGCTGACACAGTCACCGGCGCCCTGCCTTGGGGACCAGCAGCTTAGTTGTGATTGCTGACGGGTATTCGAGAGGTCAGGGGGCCCGCTAACCTCTCAAAGGATGGCCAGGACATGTGCTACCGGGAAGGGCAAGCAACACTCTGGATGTCGAATGCCCACTCTCAGGTTGGACTGTGGCCCACTGAAGTAAGGCGGATGCCGTCCTGGGTTTTTGCGTGGGAATTGACGTCGAGCTGGTCAATGAAGGTTGAGTCATTACGCTCTCATACGTCAAATACAAAAACGCTGATAATTAAAGAAACACACCGGCCTTGGAAAAAACCTGGAAAGGGGGAGCGGCACTGCCCTGCGATCTCCTGGATGGAGTCATGAGACTTCCGCGGGCGTGTGCCGCACGGGTGCCTACCTGTGGCATGGCCATGGCTTTGTCCCCTGTCCCCCTTCTGTAAACTTGCAAACAAGCTGTTACCACACCACGTCCCCCCGATTCCTGCATGCCTTCCCTTCTGTGTGCCTCCGTTGCGTGAAGGAAATGTGCACCAGGCCCGGAGGCTGTCCCTTCGGTGTGCTCGGTGGGGAGACCTGGTCTCTCCCCCACCAGTTAGAAGAAGGGCGCCCCTTTCTCGTGTGGCTTCCACATAGGGCCTGTGGGGTCACATCTGCCACGTCCCGGACATTTCAGCAAGGCCACCCACACAGGGAAGATGGGGCGGGGCCCGGATGCACGTGTGTTTGCCTGCCCCACCCCCAGCGTGCCTGCATCCTCACGCCCCTCCCCTGGCTCCGCCCCAGGTGTTGCCAGGTAACCGGGCTCCTGCCATGCGTGATTCCTCTTGGCAGTGGTGTTGATGGGGGCAAGCGAGGGTGTCTCTGGGACAGGCTGCAGCTCCTGCAGCTCTAGGCTCTCCAGCAGGCACCTGCCCACCCATCCCCCTCCCGGGACCCTGTCTACCCACCGTCCCTCCACCTGCCTTCTGGATCTGTCAGGTGGGGGATTCTGCATGAAGTGCTAGTTGGAGACCAAGTTCTGGCATTAAAAGCTGGAAGCCATGGCCCACAGCATTGTTTTGGGACAGTGCAGGGTTGGAATCGTGTTTAAATTTCAGCAAGATTTTTACACACACAATTGCACGTAATCAGGCTTTTATTCCCAGTGCAGGTCCAAGGACAGAGGGCATGGCCGTGTCTGATTCTGTTATTGTCCTGAAAGCTGTCATCAGGGGCAGGGCCGATGGCGGGAGGGGAGGCGTGAGACAGTGTGTCTGGTCCCGGAGTTATATTTAGCACCTCCCGCCCAGACTGCAGAGCATCGGGTTTGCAAAGCTTCCAGCCGTTTCTCAGAATTGGGGTTGTTTTAGTGGCAGCTATGACCCCCTGTCAGTCATGGGAGTTGCAAGTGACCCCTCAGATTGCTCAGTGCGTGCGAGTCGGGGGAGTTCCACTGAGGGCGGTGCTCCTGCCCCCTGAACGGAGGACACACGTTCATCGGAGCAAAGCTGTGGGGTTGTCGCCTCGGTCCCTGCTTTAGGGCAGCCGTGTTCCTAGAGGGGTCCTTCTTGGTGGGGACGCCTGGCATGTAGGTGACCGGGTGGCAAGGATGTGTGCTCTAGAGAGGAGGCTGACGTCGGGTCAGTGGAGGCTGGAGGCGGGCAGGTGCGGGAGCCAGGGATCGATCCCAGTGGACAAATGAAGGCACCTCGACGGACCCCCAGGCCTGCCCCGCTCATGGCCTGGGGTCCCCTGCACACACTGGGTGCCCACCTCGCTGAACGGGCCCCAGACGGTGCTCAGCTGCCCCAGGGAAGTCTTCCTCCCAAAACTGGGAGGCAGAGACATACTTTATGTTCACCTAGCAATGGCTTGTTCACGGCCCGATAGAGCCCACAGCGTCGTGGTCCCTGGGACGTCACTACAGGAAACGGGAATCATTCAGGATCCTGGTGGAAGCGTTCTGAGGGCACTCGTGCTGTGAAAACTCACGAGGGCCTTTTTTAAACTCAGTATTGAATGTGACCCATTTGTTACCTAGAATCTATTCTCACTACCCTTAGACCACACGTCCATGGATATTTGGCCTTGATCTTGGGAATCCTGGTGAGATCTTGGTAGCGATACTTTGCCTTTGGACAAACAGCAGGCCCCAGCGAGCAAGGTGTGAGAGCAGGGAAGCTTCCTTGAAATCCTCTGTCGGGTCTGGTCATGGGCAGCCCGAAAACTTCCCCGTGGGGCGGTCTTTCTGCCTGCGCCCTGCCTGCGAGGGGCCACCCAGCCTCTTGTGCCCCCCGCCAAGTGCTTCCAGAGATCGTCGGGGAACCCACTGCGTCTTCTCTGCATGAGATATGTGACCCCGCGCACAATGTTACAGCTCCGTAGCGCTGATAGTTTCGAGGCCCGTGTAGACGCTGAGCCACACCGCTGCCTTCCAGCCAGAAATCAGCAGAGCCCCAGAGACCACGTTGTTGCCGGAGAAGTGAGCGCAGACAGCCTGCATGGCTCCGTGTCCTCGAACCCACAGGCAGGAACACTGGGATGTGGCCGCATGTTGCCCGCGGCATGAACTCCGCGAGCCAGGCGGGTGTCGTCACCACACGTTCGCGAAGGCCTGCGGCAGCTTGTTTGTAAAGCATGACACACACCCACCCTGGGCCACACACACGAGGACAGCGAGCAGCGTGGAAGGAATTCTTGCTTCTGAACACCTGACCGGTGTGCAGTTTGCGTCCATCAGAAACGGAGAGAGGAGACCCCGGGTCGGCGAGAGACCCTCTCGTCTCTTCCTCACGACCGGCTCGGCTCTGAGCTGTGCGGGCCTGGCCTCCAGGTTCTCGTCCAGCGGGAAGCTGGGAGCCCGCTCACACCCGGACGCAGAGTGGGTTTCTGCCAGGCCCCACATGCTCCGGACAACATCCAGCTCTGATGTCTTTCCTTTCCACGCGAACTCTCGGGAGAGAAAATACTAGGTGCTCAGTTAGTCACTTCTGTGACGACGGCGACAATGGTAATTGCAGTGTGGGCACAATGAGGTCCACTCCCTTGAGGGCAAATGGATTAGTCAGTGTCCTTCCCTGGCGCCAGGTCGAATAGAATTTCTGGCTCAAGAAGAGTGCATCCCTAATAAAAGGGATCTTTTTCCGGGGTGAGAGCCGGTTTGGGGGAGGGGGGCGCTGCCCTGTGTCTGCTGTCTGCCCCGTGGTGTCTTGCCTCGGGCTGACGGAGCGCGACACGGGTTAAGGGCTCTGATTGGGCTGTGCTGGTCTGTGCAGGTGCGTTCTGTTCATTTACAGAGTAGGAGCGTGTGCCCCTGCCACGTGGCCACGCAGCGAGGGCAGGGGGTAAACCAGTGTAGCAGGTGCAGAGGCCTGAAATATGGTGGAACCAGGGAGGGGAGGGGTGGAAGGAGACTGTGCAGATGTCTGTGTGTGATGAGCACTGAGGAGCTGGAAAGGCAGGAACAGCCTCGGAGAGGAAGGATGCCGGGCAGAGATGTCCTGGCTGACAGTTTGAGGAATGCCAGCCGATGCTCAGACCCTGGTTTGTCAGCCGAAGCAGGCTGGTGCTGGCTCCCCTCTTGGGCTGGAGGCTTGGAACACTGAGGTCTGGCTGAGTGGCTCCTAGGAAGCCTTTTCTCCGCCTCCTCAGCCTCCAGAGTTCAAATTTCACTAAACCTGATTGAGTGAAACCCCGCCCTTGTGTTTACATTGCACTGGCCTTTTTGATGGAATCAGAGTCCCCAGCTTTACCCAGGTCTTCCACCTTGTGCACTAGCCCGGGCCCTGCAGGGGAGGCTGCTGTTCTGGGGGTGAAGGCTTTCTGCATGGAAGAGTGGGGCCCCCGGGTGCGGCTTGGACACGCTGCTGGGCTGTTGGGAAGGAAGGTAAGCCGGGAGCGTGTGCACCCGTGTTGCATGGGTATGTGTGTTTGTGCGCCCCATGCAAGGCTTCAGAGACCTACGTCAGAGCCCACGAACCAGACCACCAAAGGTACAGACGGTGCTCCCGGGAAGACGGGAGCAACAGTTTTAAGTGTGCAAGAGGGAGCGCCAGGCCAGCCGAGGGAAGATGGTCCTTGTGTGCGACTTTTCTGGGAGAGGCAGGCAGTGGTGGTTTGGAAGGGGGTTTGTGCCAGCTGGCCCAGGGGAGCTCTGATTCGGCCGCCACGGTTGCCTGTTGTCCTGGCCCGTTGGGTCTGGAATGTGTTTTCACGGCTAGGAGGAGTGCCCACAAGGGAACGGGTCAGACTGCCCAGATAAGCGCCCTGGACAGGACAGGCCCATGCTGGGGCGTTGGCTGGGAGAGGTGCCGTGCCATCGTGCTGTGGAGGGGGCGCTGCGTGCCCCAGTGTCCTGTACCGCAGTGTGCTGAGTCTCGCCCGGGGATAGGCAGGAGCACCCCGAGTCCTGGCGGCCCTGGCTGCAAACTTCCCGGTTGGAATGCTTCACTCCTGCCCCCCCCCCCCCCCACTCTGTGTTTCCCCAAGAATTTACAGGCTGCCTCGTTTCTAGAGAACATTCGGCCAGAGCTCATCTTGGCTCCAGACGGAGTGATTTCCAATAGCCCTGTCTTGGCAGGCGAGGTGTCCCTGCCTCCGGCTGCGGGTGCCTTCCTGCCTTGCAGTTCGGGGCGGGGGGCTCAGGGTTTGGGGGCCCGGGCAGCGCTCACTCTCGAGGTGAGAAGGCACACTGTGAGAAGCCCTGTTCCAGGATGCAAGTATTTCTGGGCCCCAGGAGAGAAGCCGGGTTTCCTTTCCTGCCCGTGTGGGTCCTAGCATCTTCTGCTTTTCATAAAACAGAAACCAAGGTAGAAGCAAAGGGTGGCTTTCTTCTTACCCTGTAGCATATCAGAGTCTCTGCATGTCTGCTTCTGGGGATGAGAGGTCATGTTCTCAAAGGCCTAAGTGTGGTCATTGCTTTTGGCTCTCAGTTTACTCTGGAATGAGAAATAATTCGATATAAATGCAGGGCAGTCTCTAATTAGCACAGGGGCAGGATCCTGTTGGAATAAAATAAAAGCAGACCTCATTTTGGGAGAGGTTTACAAGGGCTGTAGTTCTGCACGCCCGAGAGGAGAGACAGATCTCTGCGTGGGTGACTTGGTGAGATAATGATCCCCCACGAGCACCCCCCCGGGAAGGATACCATCCTGGCCAGACACTTCTCTCGCTTGTGAACAGGGGGCCCTCAGCCCCCGTGGCCCACCTGAGGGAGGAGGCATCCTGGGGACACTTCCAAGACCACCCGCATCTCCCCTCCAGGCCAGAGGATGCAAGGGGTCCTCCACCTGCTCACCCTGGTCTCCCGCTTTGGGCCCATCCCCCTCCAGGGTGCCTTGCTGGGTAAGGGAGCTCTCTGGGCCAGAGGCTGGGACCCGGGTGCACTGTCTACATGATGCAGAGGACACCGAGACGCTCGCCCGACGCCAGAGGTGTGGACGCAAGTGGGTGTCACTGCAGGGTCTGTTCTCAGAATAGAAAGCCGGGCAGCCCATCGCCACCGCTGCAGCTGGTGGCCAGAGCCCAGGCAGCAGGTTCGGGAGACAGGGTCTCTAACCCCCTGGGCATGGGATGCTGTGTTACAGCTGCTGACAGCTTGCGGCGGCCGCTCGGCGATAGGGCTGTGCCGTGGGATGCGTGGAACAGTCTATGGTTGGCAGTTTGGGTCAGGTCAGACGATGACTTACCAACCTTTTGGAGAAATTATTGTAAAAATCCACCTTTTACTTTAGATTTCTATGAAGAATCTGTTTTTCAACTTTATTCCTGAAGGATAAGGTCGGTTGAGTTGAGTTATTCCTTAATCAGATACGCTCTTACTCCCCAGGCTCTGGGCCCAGAGAAGGCAGGCCGGAAGTGTAGTGGATTCCGGAATCCATCACCAGGGCAGGAAGGGGACATGCAGGGACAGTGTTCACCTTTGTGTTGGTCTTGCGGGATTCCCCCCCGCCACTGACCCCCTATGGTCTCTGGGGAGCTCTCCTTGAACTCCCCTTTGCTGGGTCACTTCTGCACAGATAAGGAAAGTGAGGTCAGAGAGGTTGAGTAACTCACCCAAGGTCACACAGCTGTGGTCAGGATTTTTAATCGGGATTGGAGCCTAAATGGATAGTAGCAGAAAGCCTGGAAGGGAGTGAAGATGTGCCCGTAAATCACTCTGATAGAAAACACCAAACAAGCTTTGTGGCACAAGGGGGATGTGGAGGGGCCCCAAGTACAGTTATCCTAAGGAGAGGAGCGTTCTGAGCACCTCATGAGGTCTAGGAGGTGGAAGGAAGGTCCTAGAAGAGGTGGGGGGAGGGAGCCACAACAGGGTGGGCTCATGGCGCAGTGAGTCTCTTTCTGTCTTGATTTCATGACGGGCTGTGATCCAGGCATACCGCACCTCTGGTAGAGTGAACTCTAGTTAGCCTGCAGCTGACATTCTGTCCCCAAACTCCCACCACGGCCAACATACAGGGCATTTCTCTGCCCCGAATCACCCCTGTGCCCCTCCGCACCCCCCGTCTCTGCCCTAGACGGTCAGGCGGGAGCCCGCTGAGTGCGTGACAGCGCGTGGAGGTGGAAGCAGGGGTGGGGTCCTCTTCTCTCCTCCTCTGGGAAGCCTGCACAGGGCCCGTGGGGACATGGCGATGAGGCGGTTGGTCTGGCTATGTGGCCTGGGTGAGACATGCGGAGGGGAGCTGGAGAGCGCCACGCGGGCCCTGTGGGAGGCGGCAGTGACCATCTTCAGCCAGGTGTGCCGGGGCAGGGAGGGAGCCTTCCCTTTCTCAGGCTCTTGACCCCGGGAGCTCTGGGTGCAGTGGAGGGAACAGGTCACGATTGTGACACAGGAGCCTGCAGTCTGCCAGGCTGCCCACCGCTCTGCAGCCTACAAAGGGGACACAGAACGGCCACTACCAGCCCAGCAGCCGTGGCACGTGGCGCTTAGCGGACCAGGAGCCGTGTCAGGAGCTAGGGAGGAAAGCACAGCCCAGGAGGGAATGCAGTGTGTGGGGGGAATTGCACAGAAAACATCCAGGCGAATTCCTTTCCTAAATTAAATTGCTAATTTCATCAAGGCGGTTGGTCAGCTTTGGGATTCCAGTGTCTTCAAGGCATGGGAGGCCCGGACCTGGGGGTGGGGTGGGGGACAAAGGTCGGGGTGCCTCCCGATGCTCTGTCCCATGCGATGCTGTACAACTTCTATGAGTCTCTGTTCTCATCTGCAAAACGGGTTTTCCGATTCCTGCTTCACAGCATTGCTTTGGGAATTCGGTGAGCTCCATGCCTGGGGCGTCACAGCCCCTGTCCCCACCGCCTTCCCCTCGTACACAGAGCCTTGGTCTTCAGAATGTCACCCTGTTTGCGACGGCGTTTGCTGGAGGATGTCTCTGCATCGTTCCTCTGCAGACACAGCCTCCCCTGACAGCAGCCACCCCTGGGTATGTGCCCCTCCTCATATCCAGCTCCCTCCTTGTGCCCCTGTCCACCCATCGGATGCCTGAGATGTGCCCACCACCCCGTGCCCTGGGCTGTTCCATCCTGAGCGCGCAGTAGGGATTCTGCGAGGCCTTCTGGCGTCTGTTAGCAGCTCGCGGCCATGGCGAGTACGTGGTTCCCACGGGCGGACATGCCTCGGGGAGTTTTCTGCTCGTCTCCACTGAAGACTTGCGGGGAGGACCCTGTTAGCTCTTCTCAAGTGAGAACTGGCTTTGTAAGCGGACCCAATGCGATAGTAGAACGCGGGGGACGGAAAGGAGGGTCCAGGGAGCTGAATCAGCCCGTCCGGTTTGTCCTGTGTTGGAATGGACTTCTGTTGGAAGCGGGGCCAGCGGACAGCTGAACCAATTACAAGTCACTTCTATGCCTTCTTGGCTTCAGAGCGGCTGGTGCCTGGGAGGAGGCGGAGTGGGGTTCAGCCGTCCCTTTGGCTGATTTTTGACACACCTGGGCGCACAGGTGGGTGTTGCTTAATCTGTGTTCAGCCAGGATGGGAAGGAGTGTTTTCTTTTCTGTCTCTATACATATTTTGGTCTCCCCCATTTTCTTGCATTCTTTTTGAAATGCTTTCTGAGCGCCTGTCTCGCTCCTGGTGGGAACGCCCCCTGTCAAGGTCAGGTGGGGGTGGGCAGGGCTGGGGCGGGGTGTGCAGCCTGCCCGCACTGCTGTGCCAGGAGGCAGGAAGGAAGGCCCATTCCGTGTTTTCTTCCTTCTTGTTCTTTTCCACATGATAAACCGTCCTGCTGTGTCATGAAGCCCTAATCAGAGCTGTATTTACGTTCGTTTGATTTTTAACTAGGCCCGGGCTGCGGCTACGGGGAAATCATTACCAGGCTACTCCCTGGTCTGCTTTTGAAAGGAGCCCTGGGTTCTGGCCGGAGGCGTGGAGGCAGTGGAAAGGGAAAGGTGACACAGAGTGGGAATGGCTAGGGGGCGACCATGTCCCCAGTTGAAAAGCTGCAGGAACTGGGCAGGTGCCTCTCCCTTTCTGAAACGAGGGTCTTCGTTGGCAGAACGAGGATGGAGCCAAACTCCCTTTGAGCTGGAAATACAACGTTAAAATGAGTCATTTATACAAAAAGATGCCAGGGGAAGAGGATGCCCTGGGTGGTACCTTCTAGAATTCTCTGTCCTTGCCCCTACACCCACCCCACAGGGGCCACTTCATAGCATCTGGGTTTGGAGATGGTGCAGAAGTTCCAAGGGAGTGTGCTTCCCTCGAGGGGGCTGCGCCCCGCCTGGCCCCAGGGTCGGTGGCGGCAGCAAGACACCCACCACAGCCACACCGGGGACCGGGGACCACAGCCGGAGTCTGGGCTGCCCCGGGGCCCTGGAGTAATACTTTCCCCTTCTCTTTTCCAGACCCCGGCCACATCCCAAGGGTCCTCTGCCATCACCAGATAAGGGTGTCCCTAACAATTGAGCAAAGCCCCTGGGGCTCTGCAGAGCTGGGACGGGGCTCCTGTTAGTTTCCTGGGGAGGGTTCGGCAGGCGGCTATGGGAACCCCTGACTGCCGTGTTCACGCCAGGGTCAGGAAACACAACAGCAGCCCCGTGTGGGAGAGCTGGTCCTTTCCCGCGTGCTGCGCCAGGGGCAGACGGCGCGCAGGTGGGAAGACACTGCTTGCCAGAAAGCCTCAGCTGCGCAGGTTTGAGCAAGGGAGGGCAGGACAGTGGGGGAGACGGGAGTGGCAAAGACACCGTGCCACTGTTATGCACCCACTGCATGCCCCCGCATTGTCGCACACCTGTGCTAGTGCCCGGAGACATTTGGGCAACCCTTGGGCGTCCGGCCCCTCCGCCTGCTGTTGGGCACGTTGGGCCAGCTCTACCTTAACCACGTGTGTGTTCTTCGGCGTGTTGGAGCCTCGGTGTGGGTGACGTCCGGTACTTCTGCGTGAGGAGCCTCGGCTGTCATGGGCCAGGCTCGCGGTGGGCGCCGCTGCTGCCTGGGAGAGTGGGGGCCCCAGGGCTGCGGGCACTTCTGCCTTCACACCGTGTTGCTGTGTGTTCATTTTGGGCTGGTTGGTTGTTTTCAGTTCTTTGGCCCACTAAGATAGAGGAACTTTCCAGACTAGCTCCCCAGTCTTTCTTGTATGAGAACATGCTAGAACAATGGCTCTCTTAGTTACTCAGTGCCCACTTGGTACCAGGGTCTGTTCCCTAATTTTGGGGGATACCACGGGTACCCAAACCCCCAGCCCTCCTGGAGCCTGTGTTCTCGTGGGGGGCGCACATGGTACATAACACGTGGGCAAAGCGGCAATTATGCGGTTGTAGGTGTGCCACGGACGGCACCCCCCCCCCCGCCCCCACCAGGGAAAGGATGGTCAGGAAAGCCCTGCTGAGCCAGGACAGAGAGCAAGGGGGGCAAAGAACAGCAGGAGCAAAGGCCCTGGGGCAGGTGCAGGTGTGTGACTGCTGTGGTCTGGGAACAGCAGGGTGAGGCAGGATTGAGGCCCGGAGGGAGGGCCGGGCTCCATCCACCAGGGACAGAGATTTTCCCAGTGATTATGGCCTGCTGGCCGCCTGTATGTGTGTTCTGTCTTTCCTCTTACTGCACTAAAGGATGGGGATAATCACTCCATTTCGTAAATGAGGAACCAGGGGCTGCAGCTCTCGATGTGAGCTGAAGGCACAGAGCATGAATGCAGAACGAGAACGCAGGCATCGCATTCCTCCGCTGAAAACCAGTCCGGTTCCTTCTTACAGTAGTGGAAACCCTTGCTCAGAGTACGGGGTGCGGTCCGTCGGGGCCAGAGGCCCCTTCCCCTTCCCTTGCCCCATGGCCGATGTTTCCCCCTCCCCAAGATCCCAGGTGGGTGTGTCTGTGGGCACATCCCGTGCCTTTGGGAAAATCCGAGCTCCCACCAAGGGATCCGCAGGTTTGGGCGGGTCTGTTTTGGGGCTTCATGGACGCGGAGCCTCTTCTTTCCCCGTAGATGGAATGTGTGGCCTGTGATGTGTGTGTGTGGTGGGGAGTTGAGGCGAGAGCCAGTGCTGGCGTTTGTCTGCCTCCCATCCCTGCGCTGCCCGTGGGAGGGCCCTGAGCACCCCCGGGGGCTGCGGATCCGGCCTTGCACAGAGCCGCTGTTGGGTCCACGACAACCGCGTTGCTTTAACGTGTTTGTTATTATCTTGACGTGGCTCCTGCTAATAAAAATGATGACACGGTACTCATGACCCCCCCAGGCCAGGGGATTTCCTGCCCTTGACCACGCCATGCAGACCCTTCCTTGTGGGGCTGGCCAAGTGCTTCTAACTCAGAGCGATTCATGGGCTCTTTTGCCCAGTTCCTTTTTTTTTTTTTTTTTTAAGTCATGATGTCTCTGCATTTAATTGAGATTTGGGGAGCAGGACGTGGAGGTCACGGACGCACAGTTGTGGCGGCAAGAGATGTGCGTCTAGAATTCGCAGATGCCTGCCTGGTTGTGCTCCGGCCCCTCCCCCGTCGGCCTAGACTGCTGCGACCCCTCTGTCACCATCAAGGTGGCGTCTGTGATTCGCACAGAGCAGAGCCCCGGACGAGAGCCGCCCCTGGCCTTGCACTCTGCCGATGGAGGGAAGGCGCGTGCTCAGTGGGTCTTACGGAGTTAGACACCTCCTGGCATCGGGGGTCTCCCACAGAAGCTGAGTTGAACACCTGTTTTTTCAGGCCCGTAAAGCCCCTCATTTGGGAGCCGTGGAATTCGGGGTCTCTGTGGCATCCTCTGGTGTGGCTCACAGAGAGTCGCCTTTCCCTTGGAGCCCGGGGTCCGACGGGCCTGGGTTCTGGTCCCACCTCTACCTCCCAGCAGGTGCCTGACCTCGGCCAGTTCCAGATTCTCGTGGAGCTTTAGCCCAGTAGGTTTGAGAAAGGAAGGACAAGTTAGTTCACGAGACAGGCTCTCCTGTGATAATGGGAGGGGGCGGGTGCCTGCCCTCCAGCAGGCGCTCAGGAACGCGGCCAGTGTCTCCCGTGCCGTCACCCTGATGACCCCGTGTCTGAGTGCAGCACCTGCCCTGACTTCGAGCTCCCACCACGGGGTGTCGGTCCCGGGCACTTGGTGTATTTACAGTATTTTGTGGGTCTTCCCCCGACCCCGCTCTGCTTTAGATGCAGGTCGATGTGATTGCACGCTGCCTTCGGCCTGCTTCTCCTGGGCACAACTGAAATAAGGAAGCCCGGGGTCACGCGTGCTGTCCACACAAGAGCCCCCGGTACCCCGCAGGTCTCGGTCCTATCTTATCACCCCAGCATTTCCAAAACCGCTGGGAGCTGCTGACCGTCCCCGCACACCCTGCACGCCGGGGCCCGGAGCCTGAGTCCAGGGTAGGTTCCCCTGGAGGCCCAGTCGCCACGGGCACGCAGTGGCTCCCAGGTGCCCAAAGGGCGTGGGCACAGCCCTCGGCAGCCCCCTCATTGCGTTCTGCCTGCCGTGTCACTGTGGGAAAACACAGGAGGTGCTGACACAAGCTTCCCCGGGACCCAGGCGCTTCCCGACTGCCCGGCGGCAGGTGGAGACCAGGGCCGGAATTAATCATAGTGGCAGAGGCGTTCGCTCTTCCCCCACTCACGGCCTGGCTTGCGTTTCCCGACAGTCCTGGCGGGCGGAGGCCAGAGCACAAAGATCTGCTTCCCGTGTCCTGGGTCCTGCTGTGCCATCATCGGACCTTCTTGGTTGGAGGGATGCTGTGCTGTTGGGAAGTTTGGCGATGGGTTTCTGCCTCTCTCTCTCCCTGTGAGATTCAGGGCCCCAGCCCGTCTCCCACGTCCCACTTCTTCACTCCTGGGGCTTTAGGAGCTCAGCTGTGCTCAGCATTCAGGCTGCTGACGAAATTAACTTTGAGCCCTTGGGGCAAGATGACTCTAAAGTGCGGAGAATCCAGAAGGTTCTCTAACTGACGGTTCTCTTTGCCCAGAAAGGTAGAAAGGGTCCTGGGTGCCGAAGCTGTTGGGCGATTTGAATTGCTTTTGCTGATGCTCGTGTTGCTGGGTTGTGGATAGATTTTTGGGGTCCTAGAGGGTACTCGTCCCCAGTTATGGTGAGTTGTCTGTTGGGAGTTCGTTTGTTCAGGAAGATGCACACATGCATCCCAAGAGCCTGAAGCTCCCTTTTCCAGCCTTGACTTACCGCCCATCTCCCGTTTTCTCCCCCAGTGCTGCACACACAGGGCCCCGTTGATGGCAGTCTTTACGCCAAGGTGAGGAAGAAGAGCGCCTCAGATCCCAGCGTCCCGGGGGGATCTCCGGCCGTCCCCACCGCCGGCAGCCCAGACCACGGGGACCACACCCTGTCCGTCAGCAGCGACTCTGGCCACTCCACCGCCTCCGTCAGGACCGACAGGACCGAGGAGCACCTTGCCGTGGGGCCCAGACGGGGCCTGAGCCCCCAGGAGAAGGCTGAGCTGGACCAGCTGCTCAGCGGCTTTGGACTGGAAGATTCCGGAAGCCCCATCAAGGATATGACCGATGGTCCCAGCAAGTACAGCGGGACACGCCATGTCGTGCCTGCTCAGGTGCACGTGAACGGAGACGCCACGCTCAAGGACCGGGAGACGGACATCCTGGACGACGAGATGCCCGGCCATGACCTGCACAGCGTGGACAGCATCGGGACCCTGTCCTCCTCGGAGGGACACCAGTCGGCCCACCTGGGCCCCTTTGCCTGCCACCAGAGCAGCCAGAACTCCCTCCTGTCGGAGGGGTTTGGCAGCAGCCCCGGGGAAGATGCCCACGGCAGCCTTGCCCCCGACCTGAGCCTCGGCGTGGACCCCCTGTATGAGCGGGAGCGGGCGTTCGGGCTCCGAGAGTCCAAGCAGCCGCAGCCGGCGCTCCGGAGGCCCTCTGTGTCCGCCCAGACGCAGGCCTACGGACAGAGTGGCTACTCCACGCAGACCTGGGTGCGCCAGCAGCAGATGGTGGCCGCCCACCAGTACAGCTTCGCTCCAGACGCCGAGGCCAGGCTCGTTGGCCGCGGCCCCGAGGACGGCTCCGGCCTGGTACAGGCCCAGCCCAGGGTTCCGGTCACCCCCACCCGCAGCACGGGCAGCAGAGTGGCCCTCCAGAAGGGCATGGGCCCCGGGCCCCATCTCCCCGACGCACAGCGGCCCCCTCCCGGCAAAGCATTCAAGCCCAGATTTCCAGACGTCAGAGTCGTGAACGGGACTGGACCAGAGCCGAGCGTGGACCCCTCCCCAGGCTCACCCACCCTGGACATCGACCAGTCCATTGAGCAGCTCAACAGGCTCATCTTGGAGCTGGACCCTACTTTTGAGCCCCTCCCCACCCACATGAACACACCGGGCAGCCAGGCCAACGGCCCCATGCCCCCCGACAGCGTGGGAGGCGGGCTGCGGGCGAGTGGCCTGCAGGACGTAGGAGACGGCCCGGGCAGGGCTTCCGGGCGGCAAGGTGAGTGGGCCTTCCACGGGGTGCACGCTTGTCTATGTCTTACAGGACGGGGCCTAGCAGAGGAGCTCCGGGCTCGTCCCTGGGTCCAGGGGAGAGCAGCAGACACGATGGGGGGGCCCTGGGCACAGCCTTGTGGGACAAGTCCTCAGCTGTGCACCTAGCTGGCCTTGCAGGGAGTGGGGGGCTGCTCATGGCTCCGGCAGGCCCCAGAGGCTGGAAGACTTGGGAGTGGGGAAGGATGGTGGGGATGAGGGAACCCGGGCCTAGCGGGGCCTTGGCACAGAGGGGCACAGTCCCTGTGGGGGCCTCGGTGCACCCCTGCTGCGGTGGGGCCGTGCTGACTCAGGAGGCTAGGTCTGCAGGGCTCTCGTCCCTGGGACGTGTGGTGTGGGGACAGGGCCGGCGGGGGTGGCTGTAACGGACAAGTGGTGACCTCCATGTGTCTGCCTTCGTGAATGTGGGGACCCATGTTGGGATGGGGTCTGTGACTCGCTCTCTGTGTCAGGGAGGCATAAAGCTGGGGGGCCCCCGAGAGCTGGCCAGGTGGGCTTGGAGGGCCAGCCAGCAGGCAGAGGGTGCTGGGATGGAGGGAGGGGTCAGGGCAGGGAACAGTGTGTGAAGGCCACGTGGAGAAGGTGCTTCCGCACACAGAAGGTGGAGCCCTGCGGGAATCCAAGCCAGGGTGCCCCGGATGTCTGGGGAGGCTGAGGGGGCTGCGTTCTGGACACCTGTCCACTCTTAGGCGGGGCCTGGACCCAGAGGCCACCTAAAGCCTGTGAGCGTGGTGCCCATGTGAGGCCAGGCTCTCCTGCATTGGAATGTCAGCGGGCTCCCTGGGTCCCCAAGGCAGGCCCACTGTCACCTCCCTGTCCTTCTGTGTCTGACCCTGAATGCCGTGTGTCATGCCGAGCCAGTAACACTGAGGGACGGATTAATGTTCCCTGAGGGGCTTCTCTGGACCCCTTTCATCTCCTTAAGGCTCCTTGGCTGCAGGGGTAGAGTCCCGTCTTAGAGCTGAGTGTTCGGAGGTGTCAGGAGACCAAGAAGGTCACGCGGGTCACATGCAGTAGAGCAGTATTGGGTCCCCGGTCTGCACCCAAGCGGCCTGCCCGCTGCCGGTAGGAGGCCTGTTCCAGACCCCTTCTGGAGCCGAGCCGATGCTAAGGGGGCGGCTCCCAGCGGTGGGAAGGGGTGGGGCGTGCCGTGCAGCTCCAGAGCGAGGCTCCTGCTTTCCTGAGCACCCGGCGGAGAAGGGCGGCCTGCCTGAGACTTGCACAGCGTCGGGCATGAAGGAGCTTGGCCGTGTGGAGTCTCACGACAGCCCACAAGGAGGCTTTGCCTGTCCTTCTGGGACAGCTTGTCTTGATAGAAATCCCATCAAAAGAAGGCTCATGTCTGTAGCTCTCAGACTTTCACACTGAGGCAAAAGGGAACTTCCCTCCCTGGCAGGTATAGAGAATACTGGAACCCATTTGATTTTTTTTTTTTTAAGATTTTATTTATTTATTTGCGAGCTGGGGGAGAGAGAGAAAGCGTGTGCATCCAGGGGGAGGGGCAGAGGGGGAGAGAGAATCTCAAGCAGACTCCATGCTGAGTGGAGCCCCAAGCAGGGCTCGATCCCAGGACCCTGAGATCATGACCTGAGCTGACATCAAGAGTCGGATGCTTAACAGACTGAGCCCCCAGGTGTCCCAGAACCCATTTGATTTTAAAATTTAAACATCAGTATTTGTACTTCTCGGTTGGAAAAGGCTGGATCAGCCAGCAACAGAAAAAAAAAAAAATCACTGAGTGGTGGGGGAAGTCCCAACAGGGTAGCTAACCAACTGGTTTTGAGTCCTGGAACATTCCAGATTTGGGGATGCCGGAAACCTGTGCTTTGAAGAGCTTCCAGTTCCCGAGCCTCGATGGGGAGGCCAGGGCTGCTGAGCTGAGCTGGGCCTCATGTGGCCAAGCAGGAAGGGCTGGCAAGTCTGAGAGGCGCCATGGCATGCCCAGCATGGCGGCCATCACCCCACATGTGCATCATGTCTGCGTCTGTGTGCCTAAGGCTTGGCCCCATTGACACACGTCTGACCAGAGCCACCTTGAGTCTTGCTCAGACAGGAAAGGCGTGGGCAGGTTCCAAGGTGCTGTATCTTCCAGCGAGACCCTGCCTGGCCTGCCTCACATCTCAGGTGCAATCCTCGCTGTAGGAAATACTTGGGTTCAGGGACCTCAGCGTCTGGAGGTGAGCAGAAGTCTTCACTCTTTGTAGAATGTGGATGATCATAAGAAAGACCACCAGTTACCTAGTGGTAGGAAGTTGGGAATGGCGTTCCCTGGAGCTCCTCCTGGGGCCTGCTGCATGTCCTGACAGCTCATGAGTGGCTTCACACCCGCTGTGGGTCTGGTTACTTCTGAGAGGAAAATTGCACATGAAAGCTGAGCATTTCCTGAGAAAGTCTGCTTGATGCCAGCACTGTAGTAATAATGGCGATGGTGATGATGGTGATGATGGTAATGATGGTGCTAGTGGTAATGGTGACAGTGGTGGTGGTAGGGATAATGATGGTGATGGTGATGATGATGGTGGGGCTGATGGTGATGATGGTGGGGCTGATGGTGATGATGGTGGGGCTGATGGTGGTGATGGTAGTGATGATGGTGATGATGATGGTAATGATGGTGGTGGTGATGGCAATGGTGATGATGGTAATGATGGTGGTAGTGATGATAGTGATGATGGTAATGATGGTGGTGGTGATGGCAATGGTGATGATGGTAATGATGGTGGTAGTGATGGTGTTGGTGATGGTGGTGATGGTGGTGCTGATAATGGTGATGTTGATGGTGATGGTGGTGATGATGGTAATGATGATGATGGTGATGGTGATGATGATGGTGGTGGTGGTAATGATGGGGCTGATGGTAATGATGGTGATGATGGTGATAGTGATGATGGTAATGATGATGGTGGTAATGGCAATGGTGACGATGGTGGTGGTGGTGACCACTAGTGTGATAATGGTGTCGATGGTGATGGTAATAATGATGGTAAGTACTGCCACTCTGAGCGCTTGTACTGTCCCAGGCATCATGTTTGAGCTTATCTGTGTCACACATGATCTTTATGTCTCCTGTGGCGTGTAACCAGATCTTCTGTATGTCTGACTGTGCATGCCATGGCTGAGCCCTTATTCCACTAAACTCTGGCTCTGCCACCAGCCAGAAAGCCCCTTTGTGTCCTGGCACACAGTGATGTTTGTCCGTAGTTGGGTGTGGTGCTGGCAGAAAGGTCGGTGATTCTCCAAGGACCCATGTGGCTCTGCTGGATTCAAGGGGCTCATCACAGGACGGTGTAGGGAGCCTGTCCCTGCCTATAAGACAGGAGAGAGTCCATCCAGAGGTGTCCTGTCAGAAAGCTTTCACCTCGTGAAAGGGGGTGAGGGGGGGGGTTGGGGTGTTTCGCTCCCTCTGTGCCTCTCTGGCTCCCTTGCTCTGGTCTGATGCCCTGGCTGTGCGCCCCTCTGTGCAGCCTGGCACCTAGGTAGGTTTCTCGGGTCACATCCTTTGAGTGGGGAGACTTTGCCTGATGTTACCCAGGTAGCAAAAGAGACGACTCAGTCCTTGAGTTTATGACCCGCGGATGGCAGGAAGCCAGCTCTGTTTTTCCCATCCCTCAAGGGCTCCTTACTTCACGTTGCCAAATATTTTGTTCGTGTTACATCAGCCCCAGCCCACAATGACAGGATCGTGGCGGGCCTCCCATTGTGTTTGCAGGACCTTGCTGCTGGCATTCTTCACGTTCGTCCACAGACGTGGACATCCACCGCGTTAACCGAGTCAGGGAACTTGTTTATACTGAAGGGAATTCAGAGCAATGAGAAGGAGCAGCTTTTATTTTAAGTAGGCTCCACACCCAGCGCAGAGCCCAAGGTGGGGCTTGAACCCACGACCCTGAGATCAAGACCTGAGCTGAGATCAAGAGTCGGACCGTTCCCTGACTGAGCCACCCAGGTGCCCTGAGAAGTAGCAACTTTGAATCATCGATCCTGGAAAGCCCATCCATTGAAGTTAGGTGTTAAACCCCAAAGGGATCTAGTGTGAGAACAGGAGGCTATGTGGGCGCTCAGAAAGCAGCCTGACGTCATTACCCCGCACCCCTTGTTTTGCATGCGAGAGAGACCCAAAGACGTGCAGCAGCCGAAGGTCAGGTCAGCACCAGGATGGCTGCCTCTGAGCAAGTCTGCAAGGCAGGGGGGCCTCCGCAAGAGCCCGGCAGTTTGGCCTGGCCTGTGCAGGTGTGGGAGGGGCGGCCGCAGCTTCCACACCCAGAGCAGCCCCATCCTGGATATTAGGAGAAATGGAAGTGCCTGTTGCGTTTTGGGGTGCTGAGGACACAGTACATCCGTGGTGATTTTCTAAAGCCCCAAGTTCAGTGACTTGTGCAGCGTGCATTGCAATCAAGCTGAACCCCGTTAGCGGCCAGTCCTGTCTCCCAGCCCCGGCCCCAGGCCGCCCCTAATCTGCCTTCCACCGCTGGGTTTGCCGATGCTGGGCGTTGCACCCAAATGGAATTGTACGCTGTGTGTCTGATTTCTTTCACTGAGCGTCTGCTTTTCCACACTCACCCAGGTTGTAGTGTGTGTTAGACCTTCCTTCCCGTTTAAGGCTGAATCGTATTCCGCGGGGCGGTTGGACACAGTACGCACATCATTCCTCCAGGTGCGGATACCGTGTCGCTTCGTGCTTCGGCTGCTGGGAATCGTGCTGCTGTGAGCATCGGTGTGCAAGTATTAGTCTGAATGTTTTCAGTTCTTTTTTTTTTTTTTTAAGATTTTATTTATTTGAGAGAGAGGAGAGAGCGAGGGATAGAGCACAAGCAAGGGGGAGCGGCAGAGGCAGAGGGGGAAGCAGACTTCCCGCTGAGGATGCGGGACTCGATCCCAGGACCCCGGGATCATGACCTGAGCCGAAGGCAGATGTTCACCGACTGAGCCCCCCTGAATGTTTTCAATTCTTGAGCGGAACTGCTGGGCCACATGGCCCTTTTGTGTTTAACTGGTTGAGGGACCACCCCCTCCAGTGTTTGAGAATTTGCTTTGGAGACCCCCTGGCCTCTGGCGTGGGTGGCTTGTTTCCCAAAGCTTTGCCGTCGGTGCGCTAAGAGCAAGTTGGTGATCCCCTAACGGACACATGCACCATGACATACGGACAACTGTCATTTATTTAACCCCTGGGTAGGGCTGGTAAGGTCCTCTGTGTCAGGACAGAGAGGTCATGACATCTCCAGCATGACATCCCGGGCCTGGGAGTCGCTTCATTTCTCCTCCTGGCCCATCAGCCAGCTGGGCCTGTGGAGGCCCCTGCCCACATCGCCGTCCACCGAGGGTCATCCTGAAGGTGGACAGCTCTGGCAACTGTCCTGGGTCAGCGCTACGGGGGGCTCAGTCAGTGAAGCATCTGCCTTCGGCTCAGGTCCTGATCCCAGGGTCCTGGGATCGAGTCCTGCATCCTCAGCGGGAAGTCTGTTTCTCCCTCTGCCTCTGCCCCTTCCCCTGATCGTGCACACTCTCTCTCTCTCTGACAAATAATAAAATTAAAAAAAAAAAAAAGCTACAGGTGCTAAGAGATGATATGTTTGAGGAGCAGACGAGGGGAACGATCATTCAAAGGAAAAGTCAAGTCAGAGAAGCAAAAGGGACGTGAGGCCGGGTACCAGGCTCTGCTGACGTTGTTTTCAGGGTGTTGGGCAGCGATCTTGCCTTTTGGTCGCTGTGTGGCTTCTTCCATTTTGCTTGAAGTCATATCTGATTTTGAGTAAACCGTGGAAGGAGGATTGCTGACATTTCTCATGTTGGAAAGAGAGCCTTCTAGCTTTGGGGACATTGCCTTTCCCTTTTAAGTGCGCCTTTTTGGAGGAAATGCACCCTACCCAAGCACTTCAGTGTTCCCAGTGAAAAGGACTTGCAGTTTTGCCATCCAAAAGACAGGCTTGCCTTGCATGGCCCCCTGGCCTCATTGTGCCCGTGACAGCCCATTCCCACAGGCTCCCCTGGCACTGGGATGGGGTTGGGGGGGCAGGGACCCAGAAGGAGAGGTCTCTGCAGCTGCAGGCCGCTCCTGCTGTGGTCTTGAGTGCTGGCCAGCGCTAGGAATTTCTAACTAACGTCTCCCAGCTCTTTGCAAATATATCCTGCAGGTGAGAGGGACGGGCGATCCCCAGGGCAGTTGAGGGAGGAATAAAGCTCCTCAAGCCATTCTGGAAACATTTAAACTGGGCAGGTGGGCTTTTCACTGTCACGCTGCCCTTCGACCTCTCCCACACTGTCTTGCGAAGGTGCCCGTGTTTAGTTGAATGAGCTGAACTCGGGAGGCCTCCCACACCCACAGGGCCGTCTTTGGCCATTGTTTGTCTTCACTCCTAGGAATGCAAGGGAGTTTCCAGCACCACCGTGTATGCCTCTATGACACAGCCCTTCATTCTTCTGCGGTTGTATAAAGATAAATAAATAGCTTCAGGGCTTTGCCTTCTTGTGGCTCAGGTGGAAGACAAAGGTCACGTTCTCGGAGGTTTCCATCAACTCCTCAGGGCCGGAGTTCGCCACCTTGGCTGCACACAGCAGCCACCTGGGAACGTGCTTCCTCCTCCAGACGGCCCGCGTGGGTTGACCTGGGCTGCGATCGGCGCATTGGAATTATTTTAAACGCTCCCCCCCACATGTGGAACCCCGATGGGAGTCCAGGCTCGAGACCCACCTTTGTGCTCAGCGTGGTCATGAATTGGGGCCACCGGGAAGTTATTAAAAAATGCTCTGGGCTGCACTCTTGCGGGTTCTGGCTTCACGGGGGAGGGGTGAGGTCTGCGTGCCAGGACTTTTAATGCGATTCTAATGTGCAGCCAAGTTGGAGGACTGCTGTTCTGTATTTGTGGCTCTGCCTGGGCGTGCACCCCGCTCACGTGGAGGGCTGACAGACGCCCTTGCTCGCTGAGGCAGGAGAGCCCCGCCTGCCCGCCCACCTGCCCGCAGGTGAGTCGGGTATGACCCGACTTTCCAACCCTGTTGTGGGATTTGGAAACTGGACGGGAGTCCCAAGCCGGGGATCAGGGTGGTGACGCCTGGTCTGGGCTTTATCTTGACAGAGGAGGGGCTGGGACCCCACCTCGTGAGTCTCGGGCTCTTCGTCTGCAGACAAGATCAGACTAGGTTACCCCGAGGGGTCTGCATCACCCTAGCGTAGTGTAAGATACAAGTGGGTTCTGAGTTACCAGTGATCAGTGTATTCACGAACACGTGTATCCTGTCCTTGAACCCAGTGCCGCCCCCTCCCCGGGAATAAAGTGAATTTGCAAAAATGAGAAATGCTGGTGTTTGGAGATGGCAGCAAGGAGGCCTCCCAGGGACACCTGCCCCGCTTTAAGCCTGGGGAGGGGGGCCCTAAGGCCCAGGGTATGAGGTGTCCTGTGGCAGGAGGAAAGGAGACCAATGTGAAGACGTGTGACGCCCAGCAGAGGGGCTGTTGGGGTCACTGGGCGGGACAGGCTCACGACACTCAGCAGAGGAAGAGCTGCTCCCCGACCAACCCTCTGTGGGGACCGCGGAGAGCATGTGACCAGGGCTTGTGGGTGGATGCTCAGGTCACTGGAGGTTTTTGCAGACTCTGTGGTCCTGGGTTGCTGTGTTTTCTGCATCGATTGCAACGTCCTCTGTGACTGAGGTCCCCGTGTCTTGGCTACAGTCTGGGAAGCAGCAAGGAGCAGGTGGGCAGAGCGGGGCAGGGGGAGTGTCTGAACAGTGGGCCTGGGGCTGGGGCTGTGCAGGGGGTGCGGGGGTGTCCAGGGCTCAGCACCCGGGCTCGTTGCCTGCGGGAGGCCCCCAGAAGGAGCCTAAGGCTTGTTGCCCCTTCTCCCCGTGGTCCTTCTCAGAACACGACCCTCCCGGTGGAGGGCTGAGCGCACCTGCTGCTTTAGCCTGAGTCTCTCCTGCCTTCATCTGGTCTCCCGTTTCCCTCTCTCTCCGGATGCGACTTCTTCATTGAAAAGGGAAAACGTGGGCACGGCTGGATAATTAGCCGATTCTTTAATACAGTTCAGAGAATAGGTGTGAAGTATCTTATTATTCAACTCAGGTGATGTGCAGGCATCTTGCTTTTCTGACTTTAAAAGTGATACATACCGGAGCGCAGACTGCGGTCCTGCGTCGCAGCCACCAAGAATCCTCCGCGCACACTCAACGAGGGGAGGGCAGGCTGCATCCCGGCCTCAGGTGCTCTCCCTTGAGCTTCCTGAGCCTCTGCCGTGTGCGAGGCACCGGGAGGCAGATGCTCCCAGGTCTCTCCTGGGGCCAACACGGGGAGAAGCGGGAAATGAACAAAAGTGGGTTCTGGTAGTGACAGGCTGGGACATCACGCTTGGTGACAGAAGCCAGAGAGCAGAGGACGCTCGGTGAATGGTTCCGTTTGTCGAAAACATCTGGACCTGGCAAGATGGGAGTTCGCCAGGGGCAGGGGGAGGGGAACGGGCAGTGGGAGCTGAAAATGCTCTGGAACTAGAAAAAATTGAGTGTCTTGGGAAATTATAGTCAGGTTTTAGTTAGGGTCTCTGTCCTCTGCTGGTAAAAGCACCTGCAGCCCACGTGTCTCTCCTGTCAGGCTCCTCGGGGGACGAGATGCTGGGTGGAAGATTCCGGAAGCTGAGCCTCGGGCAGTATGATAACGATGCTGGGGGGCAGCCATCCTTCTCCAAATGTGGATGGGGAAAGACTGCCAGTGCAGACCAGGCTGCAGGCCTGGCACCTTTCCTGTCTCCAGCAGACGCCAAGGAGGTAGGCACGGCCCCCTGACAGCTGGACCTGCGCCCTTCCTGATCGTGGTCCCATTGCCACCCCGCCTCCCTCCCGTCTTGCAGACGGGGTTCCTCCTGGAAAGGCAGGGGTGTGGTTGGGAGAGCCCAGGTGCTGGAAGTCACGGCATGGCCACTGTGGGCTCCCCTGGGCCTCTGCACCCGGACCACGCGGTGGGGGTAGGTGGGGAGCGTGCAGGTAGCTCACGGGTTCACTGCAGTGGCCGGGGGGACACGGACGTTCCCAGGGTCTTGGTCTGCAGGAAGAAGGCAGGAAGAAAGTGGGTCAGCGTGACTGTGGGCCCCCATGGTGGGATCCATGGGGCGTCTTCCAGGTTTTGAATTGGAATACGGTAAGATAGGTTGGAACCCCAACGATGAGCCCGTTCCCGACAGTGTGTTCTTCATTGCTGAGGCGGAAAGTTGGAGCCCAGATTAGCTTAGAAAAGAGATATTTGGACAAATCATTCGGGTCTTTTCTCTGTGCCGTGGTCTCACTGCCTGGGAGCACAGCCCAGGCAGGGATGATTTTGTCCTGTTCTCCACCGGGTGCCCGCCTCCCCGGTGCTGCTCTCTGTCTGCCTGGCACCATAGCAGCTGGATGGACCGCAGGGACTCCCTCTTCCTTTGAGCTGTTGAAGCTCTTCCCAGTGGCTGCCAGCGGCTGCACTGTGCACAGGGACCTGGACCCCTGGCCCCTCGCTGTGCGCCAGCCTGGGCCTGTGGCCGCCAGGAGCAGGACTGTGCATGGGGACCCGGCCCCTCTCTGTGTGGCATGGGCCACCTCAGGCCCACTGTCAGGAGGTGGCCTTCACCAGACTCCCTGTGCCAATTCCAGACAGTGGCCGCCGCGTACCCTCCAGACCCCGACGGGATCAGCGGCAGGACCTTCACTCCAACCAAGGGTGGCGCTGACTCCGCCTCTCCCACGCCAGCGTTTCCCGTGTCTCCAGAAACACCGTATGGTAAGCGAGAAGCCAAGCTCACGGTGGACAGTGGCACCCATTCGGAGAGGACGCAGCGACAGAACTTCGCTGTGCTTTCTTTTCCAG
Organism: Ursus maritimus; assembly: GCF_017311325.1. NCBI lineage: Eukaryota > Metazoa > Chordata > Mammalia > Carnivora > Ursidae > Ursus > Ursus maritimus. Next base: position 95,745,021 of record NW_024425563.1, on the reverse strand, counting down.
TGACGACACCCCCACATTATCCGCCGTTCACCCCGCCCGGGCCGCAAGTGGGCAGCGCTGGCGGTCTGTACAGAGGAGCTCATGGTAAGAATCCCTCCTTTCCTCCATTCGGGCGTCTCACGCAGACATGTGTCTGTGGGCACCACATCTCGGACACCTCGAAAGTGAGGAGGACTCTTGCCCGGGAAGTGTGGCCCACTGGGGGTTAACCACAGCCTGTGTCTTGTGGGCACGCTTCTGTGAATCCCCAGGTCTGCCCAGCGGGCAAGGGGAAGGGTCGTGGATGCTCAGTGTGCAGTGTCCGTGGTTTTCAACTCCTCCTGCCGTTTCTTGTTGCTGGAAGAAGAAGCTGGAATGCCCGCCCCACCCTTTACAGAGGAGCTGGGGCCTGTGGGGTCAGCGAGCTCTCTGCTCTGCGCTTCAGGGCGGCCGGACACCCTGGCCCATGGTCCTGAATCTCCCCAGGGTGGAGACGACCTCTGGGATGGGTCTGTTGCGGCCTTCGCATACTTCCCATCATCAGCATGGTTCTCGAGTGCGCGCAGGCCACAGGAAGGGAAGAGCAACCCAGCAGCAGTGATGGGGCCAGTCTGCACTCCTTCCTGCACACGTCCCCCACTTGCCTTGAGGGTCCAGGACAGCGGACCTCAGGCATGGAGAGGGGGTGGAGCCAAAGCCCTGCATGCATTTTAGAATCTTTCTTCTGTGTGCTTGTAGATTCTCTCTGCTGCTGCTTCTCTGCCCTGGGGAAGGCCCGTGAGGGCTCTGTGAGGGGTCATCAGGCACCCCGCGGAGGTCATAGTGACGACAGCTGGTGCCACGTCCCTTCTTTCCCCAGAGAAAACCAGATCTGTGTGTCACTTACAGGAAGGGCTTTCCTTCTCCCAAAGGTCCCCATTGGCTTTAGGACCATACATGCTTCTCTACACGCAGAGTGGGGAGGCTAAACCGCCCACCTTTCTTGGCAGCGGGGGCCGACACGTAGGCAAGGGGAGGGCGCACAGTGCGTCTCGTGCATCCGTGTGCTGTGGAAGCGTCACACGGGAGACGCCCGTCCCAGCATGTGTCAGCGCAGAGATGCACGCACGACGTCGTGCATCTTCTGCGTTGGAATGGTGTAGGGGGCAGCAAACACACGGCTTCTGCCTCCACTCATCCCTCTCCTCCTCCCTGAGCCGACCACAACTGAGGGCTCATTTCAGCGTATTTAGACCAGCTGTCTGGGAGACATGCTGGTGACAGCTGTGGGACATGAATGATGAGCCCGAGGAAGGAAAATACCGGAGAAAACCTTCAGACTGAGGTGCAGCCCCTGACTTGGCCTCTAAGGTCACTGTGTGGAGGAGCACAGGGGAATATGGAACCTTCCAGAACTTGAGAAAGGCCTGGGAAGCGGAATGAGGTTGGTGTGCTCAGCATGGGTGCCGGCCCACGGCATCGGGGCCGTGGGCAGATGTGGTTGGCATGTCTGTGTGTGGCGCCCGGGCCTGCACACCCAGCGTGCGTTCGGCGTCAGCGCGGCCAGTGCGCCTTAAGAGGCTTCCCTGTGTAAACACCCATGTGGGAGAAGTAGGGCTCTGATGTCACATAGGAAAGGCGAACACGTTAAAGGCGGAGCTAGTGCATCCTAAGAACACCTGTGAGTCTTCTGGATTTCTAATCTGGCTGTCCCTGATGCCGCTGGTCCATGAAGGGCTCCGAGACGCCCCCAGGGCGCAGACTTCAGAGGTGCTGCAGGCCCGGCAGAACACAAGGGCCCTGCTCGCATGTGGCAGTCCCTCGAGCTGTGTGCACCCTGGGTGGTGACCGCAGGAGCTCACGTGGAGATGACGTTTGCCCCATGGTCTTCACAGCATGATTTCTGTCTCTTGTGGTCACGTTACGGGGGTCGCTGTCCCTGTCGTCCCACTCACAGGTGGGGAAACGGACACAGAGAGGTTCAGCACATGGCCTGAGCCACACAGTGGGCAGGGGACAAAGCCGGGACTGCACACCGGTCAGCCTCACCCCCCAGTCAGGGGCGTTTTTTCCACATTGTCAGGTTAGACAGGGCTCGGTTTGCACTCTTCTCAGCTAAACCAGAAGTGACAGTGACGCAGAAGGTCTTGGCCCAGATTTAAGTCTGCTCATGGAATAACTGTGCTTCTCATAGTTCGGTATGTCAAACAGATGCCAGAACAGCTGAGCAGTGGAGGAAAGAAACATACTGGCCATGGGCCTGGGACCACGGAACCCGGATGGACCACATCCTGGGCTGTGGAACAGACTTTCGCGGAGCAGAGAGAATGGATGCTACGCAGGGAATCCAACCAGAAACCAGTAACAGAAAGGTAACGGGAAAATGTCGAAACATCTGTAAATGAAGCAGCACTCTTGTAAATAATCTGTGGGTCCAAGAGAAAATCACAACAGAAATCACAAGTATACCCAGCTGAATAAAATAAAAGTAAAATATTTTACAAGTGGTGAGATAGATCTGAGAGGAACCTCATGGCAGTAAACATATACATTGGAAAAGGAGAAAATCTGAAACGAAGACTTTGAATGCCTGCTCCCAGAACCTAGAAAAAGAAGAATAACCCAAAGATGGCCAGAAGGAAGAAAATATTAAAAACGTAAGCAGAAATCGCTAAAATTATGAACAAGGAAATAATAGAAAAAAATAAATGAAAAAAGAGCAGGGTCTTGGAGATGATCGAGAGAGTTGGTCAATCTCTCAAAAGACGGACAAAAAATAGGGAAGACACAAATTGCTAATACCAGGAATAAAAGGGGCCCCTCACTGCACACCCTGCAGATAGGAAGAGGACGGCAGCACCACACGCAGCGGTTCGCGATGGGCTTGCATTGCGACAACTCGCCCAGTGTGAAGTAGACACTGAATGTCCTGTAGTTAGTGAGGAAATTGATTCATAAGGTACCATTTTCCCCCCAAAGAAATCTCTAGGCCAGGCAGTTTCACTAGAGAATTCAACCAGACATGTAAAGAATTAACACTAATTCTACACAACTCCTTCCAGAATCTAGAAGGGAAAGGAACGCATCCCGGTTCATTCCATGGAGCCAGTGTTACCCTGGTACCCAAACCAGACAAAGACAACAAAAAGGGAATGATAGGTCATTTTCCCTTACAAGCAGACACAAAATTCCATACCCAAATACAAGGAAATAGAACAATAGTGTATTTAAAAACTTTCACACCTTGACCATGTAAGATTTATTGTAGGGATGCAAAGCTCTTTGACTATTTCAAAATCCATCAGTGTCATCCATCATGTTTAGTGGATAAAGAAAAAAAGTTATATGATTTTTTTTATCAATAGATGCAAAAAAATTTTTTTTGAGAGATTCCACATCTGTTCTAACTAAAAACTCCCAGCAAAACAGCACAGAGTGGACGTTCATCAACCTAATAGAAGGGATCTACTGCAACCCTGCAGCTCACACATAATGCTGGAAGTTCTACAGTATTGTCATGAAAGAGAAGGAGATACCAGACCAGAGTGGAAGGAAAGAAATAAAACTGTCCCTTTTTGCAAATTCATGATTTATCCATGTGGAGAATTCCAAGGAATCTACAAAAAAAACAAAACAAAACAAAACAAAAAAAACCTTCCAGAACAAATAAGGGACGTCACCTGGTTGTAGGACACAAGAGAGACACACAAAAATCAATTATATTTGTATAGACGAGCCGTGAACGTGTACAGACCTAAATTAAATATACAGTGCCATTTATAATAAATCAGAAAAGCAAAATAATAAGGTGTAAACCTAAGAAAACATGCAAGACTCATCTATTGAAAACTCCACAGTGTCCATGGTAGAAATCAAAGATCTAAATAAATGGAGTGGCGTACCATGTTCATGGATTGGAAGACCCTGGTGCAGATGTCAGTTCTTCTCAAACTGATGTACAGTTTTAACACAGTTCCCATCAAAATCCCAGCAAGATTTTTTTTTTTTGAAGATTTTATTTATTCATTCGACAGAGATAGAGACAGCCAGCGAGAGAGGGAACACAAGCATGGGAAGTGGGAGAGGAAGAAGCAGGCTCATAGCAGAGGAGCCTGATGTGGGGCTCGATCCCAGAACTCTGGGATCACGCCCTGAGCCGAAGGCAGACGCTTAACCGCTGTGCCACCCAGGCGTCCCTCAGCAAGATTTTTTTATACATAGACAAGGAAACTTTAAAGTTTATAAGGAAATGCAAAGGAAGTAGACTAACTACAATAATTTTGAAAAATAATAAAGTGGGAGGCCTGGATTGACTACTTTCCAGACTTTCTAGGTAACCATAGTAATCAGGACTATGTGATGTGGGGCGAGGGATGGACTTAAGACCAGTGAAACAGAATCGGAAACCCAAAAATACACCTACACAATATGGCCCAACTGATTTTTTTTTTTTTTTGAAAATGTGCAAAGCAAGTCAATGAAGGAGAAACCGTCCTTTCAACAAATGGCGCTCACCGTCCAAAGGAAAATGAACATCAACCAAAGTCTTGTATCTTATACTAAAATTAACTTAAAAGAGATCATAGACAAATATAAAACTGTAAAACTTTAGGAAAAACACTGCAGAAAATCTTTGGGATCCAGGCTGCTCGAAAGTGACTAGATTAGTACCCAAAGCGCAATCCATAAAAGGGAATATTGATAAAGTAGGACTTCATCAAAATTGAAAGAATTTTCTCTAGGAAGAACGTGCTAAGAGGTGAAAAGGCAGACTGCAGACGGAGAGAATAGTTTGCACTCTAAATACTCGGCAGTAAAGAAAGAAACAACCCAATCAGAAAGCAGGTAACAGCCAGGAAGAGACCTCTCACTGAACAAGATGGACAGAGGACAGATAAGCACGGGAAAGATGCCCAGCGCCATTACCGCCAGGGAAATGCCAATTAAAACCACAGTGAGAGATCACTATGGACCCAGCAGAACGGGTAAAATAAAAAAATAGTGGTGTCACCAAGTTCTGGTGAGGATGTGGAGAAACTGGAACTCTCCTGTCCTGCTGGTGGGGGTGGGACATGGTGCAGCCTTTCCATGGGAGACCATCTGGCACTTGCTTAAAAAACCTACATATACAGCTGCCTGTGATTCAGCAAAGAGCCCCAAGTTTTTATCCTGGAGAAATAGACCAACACTTGCACCAAAGCCTGTACCCTGGTGTTATGGGGCATCTCTGTATAATTCCTGACCCCTGCGTGTGAATCAGGAATGATCTCTGACTCACAAATTCAGTGTCAGTCCCGCTGGGGGAGACAGTGGGGGTGTGGTTGAAACAGTACTGGCTGCCAGCTGACAAGCTGGGTGGAGTGTCTGGAGCTTTATTGTAACGTGCTGCCTACTTCTGTCCGAGTGTGGAATTTTATATATTGAGGAGTTAAAGTATACATCTGGGAGCCCTCGGTGGTGAGTAAATGTGGGTGCAGTCCACACGTGTGCCCAGGGCACTCCCACTCACCAGTCCTGTCCTCTTGAAGGGGCAGCGCAGAAGCAGGGACAGTGGGGAGAGCGAACTCCTCCTGGTGGTGTGCTGGTGAGGAGGTCTGGAGTTTGAAGGATTGCAGGGTTCAGTATGCCCTAACTAGGCTATGGGAGAAATCAAAGGTTTCTGACTTTCTTGCTGTGGTCTCAGTCCCATCAGCTCACTGTTAGTGCAACACTTAACTGCATAGAATCTCTCCCGGTGTCTTAAGGCATCAAAGATAATGGGGTGTCGGCTGAGTCCCAATCAACCCAGCGCCTCCAGGTTACTTTCGGGACAACCCACAGGACAGGTGTCAGACAAAGGGAGGCAGGCACCAGCTGCAGGTGGGAAAGACAGATTTCCTCTGGTCCTGTGGCAGCAGCAGAGACCCCAGAGCAGAGGGACAGGTCCGTGGATGGAAAGTTCCCGAAACGGATGCCAGGGGGAGGGGGATTCTTGCTAAACTGGCCCAACAGGATTCTTGCTGCAGAAGGGCAGAGGCTGGGCGGGCTGGGTACAGATGACTTTGCAGAATCCTGGCTAAGACCAGGCCCTCCAGGGAGAGCCAGCCAAGGCCAAGGTCGAGGCCTCCTGGAGAAGAGGCTCCCAGGACCCTGACTCTGGTTTAGTCACAGAGGGAATCTGTCGCAGGTCAGGCCCACCTTGCCCTGTGGCTGGGTGCGGCCCGTGCCCTCTGCTCCCTGGCTCATGTGTCCTTTGTTCTGGTTTCCTCCAGGTCACCTGCCCCCCTAGGTTCAGTGCCAGGTGTCCCTGGAGCCTGCCTGGCCCGCCCCCTGCCATGAGCCCCTCACATCTGCCCCTTACAGAAAGGCCTCTCTGCCCTGAACAGTAGAATAATCAGAAAGCATGCCCGAGCGTGCCCCAGGTGTAGAGGCCAATACTGGAATGAGAAGCCAAGGTCCGGGGTGGGGGTGGGGGTCAGAGCCCAGGACTGCCCCTCGCCTGACCTGCTCCTGCGTGGGGGGGGGGGG